>NW_023416331.1:2995551-3308131 GCF_014108235.1 Myotis myotis | reverse complement strand
CTCACACTGCAGAGGACATATTTAACCCACAGACCTTTAGAACTATCTAGAAAGTTTCCCCTGAGGAAAAAGCAATTGCTCCACCCTATTGGAAAACTTCTCATCCCGCTATGTGGTTAATAGCCTGAGGCTAATCAAGACAGAATATGAAATAGACTGCAGGCATAGGTGGGTCTCTGGAGGTTCTGAGTCTTTGATTGCTCTTGGGTCTGGGGTTACAAAAAGTGAAGCTTGATGCATATCTTGCTTCTTTCCAAAGGCACCCAGCCCCAGCAGAGGGTGCCCCAAGCTGTTGATTGCTGATAGCTCCAAATGGTACTGAGGGCTAATCACAAACAACGTCTGACATTGTCCTGCGCCAGAGACTTGGATTCATAGCAGATATACCTAACACACAGACACAAACCCAAACAGGCAGCCAAAGTGGGGAGACGGAAAAACAAGCCCCAAATGAATAAAAGAGAATTCTCCAGAAGAAGAATTAAATGAAATGGAAATAGGATATTTATGAGATATAGAGTTCAGAATAATGATGGCAAAGAAGCTCAATAGCATGAGAAAAGATAGTAACTAAGAAAAAAGATCAACTGGAAATGAAGATTCACATAGCACTAATAAAGAACACATTGGAAGGAAAACACAGCAGATTACAAGAAGCTGAGGATTGGATCAGTGAATTAGAAAAAAATCACTCAATCAGAGAAACAAAAAGAAAAAAAACAATTTAAAAACAGGAGGACAACTTAAGGGGACCATGGAACAACATGAAGCATAACAATATTCCCACAATAGGAGTGCCAGAGGTGAAGAAAATAAGGAAGGGATAGAGAATGACTTTAAAAAAAATTATGGCAGAAAACTTCCCTAAAATGGTGAAGGTAAAAGATATAAAAATTCTGGAGGCACAGAGAATCCCAAGCAGGAAGAGCTGAAACAGGCCCACACCTAGACACATCATAATTAAAATGCCAAACATTAAATAAAACAGGAGAATCTTAAAGGCAGCAAGAGAAAAGGAATTTGTTACTTAAAAAGGAGCTCCTATAAGGTTGTTAGCCGATTCTTCATAAAAAAAAAACACCTCTGCAGGACAAAAGGGAATGGCATGAAGTATTCAAGGTAATTAGAAAGCAAGGATCTGAAACCAAGATTACTATATCCAACAAAGCTATCAATCAAAATAGATGGTGAAATAAACAGTTTCTCTGACAAACAAAGGCTTAAGGAGTTTATCGCCACCAAGAAATGCTAAGGGGACTGCTGTAATGAGAAGAAATAGAGTGTGAGAAACATAGGCATAAAGAATTAAAATGGCAACAAATAAGGACCTATCAATAATGCCCCTAAATGTAAATGGATTAAATGCTCCAATTAAAACAGTGGTCGCCAACCTTTCAGGCCTCATGCACCACTGGTTGGCGACTGCTGCTCCAAAGGTTTCCTTAAACCAGTGGTTGCCTACCTTTTGGATCTCATGGACCACCAGTGGTCTGCAGACCAATGGTTGGCAACCGCTGAATTAAAAGACATAGGATAGCTGAATAAATAGGAAAACATGACACAATTATATGCAGTCTACAAGACACCCACCTCAGGAGAAAATGATCACACAGGATAAGAGTGAAGGGATGGAAAAAAAATTTACCATGCAAATGGAAAAAAAAAAAAAAGCTGGGCTAGAAATAAAATATCTGACAAAATATACTTCAATATGAAGGCCATGCCCTAGCTGGTTTGGCTCAGTAGATAGAATGTCAGCCTACTGACTGAAGGGTCCTGGGTTCAATTCCAGCCAAGGATACATGGCAGGTTGCGGGCTCAGTACGCAGTAGGTGGCATGCAGGAGGCAGCCGATCAATGATTCTCTCTCATCATTGATGTTTCTACCTCTCTCCCTCTCCCTTCCTCTCTGAAATCAATAAAGAAATATATTTAAAATGTATATATATATATATATATATACATATATATATATACTAGAGGCCCGGTGCATGAAATTCGTGCACTGGGGGAATGGGGATTCCCTCAGCCAAGCCTGCCCCTCAGTCCAAGAGCCCTCAGTGGATGTCCTACTGATGGCCACAGTCTGGCAGCAGAGGCTCGGTGCAGGCATCCTGTGTGTGTGTGTGTGTGTGTGTGTGTGTGTGTGTGTGTGTCTGCTGGGGCCTGCCCCCAGCCACGCCACATAGGCTCCGAGCAGTTGCTGTGTGTGTGTGTCCACTGGTGGTCTGCTCCCAGCCACATTGGAAGCTCAGAGTAGGCGCTGTGTGTGTGTGTGTGTGTGTGTGTGTGTGTGTGTGTGTGTGTCTGCAGGGGCCTGCCCCAGCCACACCCTGGAGGCTTGGAGCAGGCGCCCCTCTCTTTTGATCTCTCAGGCTCCTGGCCTCCACTGCATGTTGTACTCTCCCTTGAGCTGTGGTCAGGGTGGGGCACCCTTTCCTGCTGTAGGATCACCAGGGCGACCCAGGGACAGGCGCGCAGGGGGGCTAGCTGCATGCCACCCTATCCTGCTATGGGATCGCATCAGCGATCCCATGGGCAGGCAAGTGCACACAGGGGCTGGCTGCAGGCTGCCCTATGTGTCGCATCGGCGATTTCATGGGCAGGCAGGTGTACACAGGGTCTGACTACAGGCCTCCCTTTCCTGCTGTGGGATCACCGTGGTGACCCAGGGGCAGGTGCACACTGGGGCTGGCTAGAGGCTGCTCTTTCCTGCTCGGGGATCGCAGCAGTGACCCAGGGGCAGGCGCACACAGGGGCTGGTTGCAGGCCACCCTTTCCTGCTGTGGGATCTCCGGTTGCTTATCCCTGGCAGGGGCGGCCAGGAAAGAGGCAGGCGCCCGCCTATTTCCTGCCCCACTCCAGCTTCTCCAATCACCTACGGGGGGGGCGGGCAAGGAGGCCAGTTCTCTGATCCAGGGCCAGGGGCAGTGCCTCCCAGCTCTTACCTGCCAACTGTGCTTCCAATCACCATCCTTCCCCTATGGCCTCCCATCATTGTGCCTATGTATGCAAATTAACTGCCATCTTTGTTGGCGGTTAACTGCCATCTTTGTTGGCAGTTAATTTGCATATCACCCTGATTAGCCAATGGGAAGGGTAACGAAGTTACAGTTAATTACCATGTTTGTCTATTATTAGATAGGATATGTATGTCTATTATTAGATAGGAGATATATATATATAATCAATAAAAGAGAAACATGCAAATTGACCATACCTTTGCTATGCCCCAAGCCACGCCCACCAGCCAATCAAAGCGACTATAAGCAATTTACTCCAATGAAGATGGCAGCCAGCAGCCACGGAGCTGGAGCAAGCAGGAGGCTTGGTTGCCCAGTGATGGAGGAAGCCAAGCTTCCTGCCATCCCTGGCTGGCTGTGGCCTCTGCTAAAGACAACAATGTTTCAATTATAGAAGATAAATAAATCCCAGATACCTGCTTCCAGCCAGCCTCCACTGGGAGCTTGGGTGACTGGGAGCCATGGCCAGCCTGAAAACAGTCATCAGCCCCTCACCTAGGCTGGCCAGGAGCCCCAGGGGACCCCTACCCTGAAGGGGCTGTGCCAGCCTACAAACAGTCATCAGCCCCTGACCCAGGTTGGCCAGGCATGCCAGTGGGGACTCCCACCCTGAAGGGACTGTGGCCAGCCAGCAAACAGCCATCAACCCCTCACCCAGGCTGGCCACACACTCATGGGGTGAGGGTCCCTGCTGGGGTACTTGACCAGCCTGCAAACAGCCATCAGCCCCTCACTCAGGCTGGCCAGGCACTCCAACAAGAACCCCCACCCTGAAGGGGGTGTGGCTAGTCTGAAAACAGCCCTCAGCCCCTCACCCAGGCTGGCAAGGCACCCCAGCGGGACCCCCACCTTGACCCTGGATACCCTTAAGGGCAAACCAGCCAGCCCCCACCCATGCAACAGGCATATAATAAAAGGGTAATATGCAAATTGACCCTAACAGCAGAATGACTGGGAATGACTGGTCACTATGAAACACACTGACCACCAGGGGGCAGATGCTCAATGCAGGAGCTGCCCCCTGGTGGTCAGTGTGCTCCCAGAGGGGGAGCTCTGCTCAGCCACAAGCCAGGCTGATGGCTGCCAGCACAGTAGTGATGGCGGGAGCCTCTCCTGCCTCCTCAGCAGCACTAAGAATGTCATACTGCAGCCTAGACCTGGTCCCTGCTGGCAAGTGGACATACCCCGAGGGCTCCTGGGCTGCCAGAGGGATGTCTGACTGCCAGCTTAGGCCCACTCCCCCAGGAAGCGGGCCTAAGCCAGCAGGTGGACATCCCCCGAAGGGTCCCAGACTGTGAGAGGGCACAGGCCAGGCTGAGGGACCCCTCCCCCCGCCCGAGTGCACAAATTTTTGTGCACCAGGACTCTAGAATATATATATCCAAATATATAAGGAGCTCATACAACAGGGATATCCGCTGTCATATATATATGAAGGTCATCGTAAGAGACAATAGAGTTCACTGCATATTACAAAAGAGATAGATCCAACATGATGAGATAAAACTTCTGGAGGGCTTTAAGGGAGAGATTGACAAAAATAGAGTCATAATGGGAGAATTTAACACCCTGCTGACTTCACTGGAGAGATCTTCCAGAAAAAAAATTAACAAAGAAATGTTTTCTATAATGAAACAGTGGATTACATAGATTTAATTGACATTTATAGAACATTTCACCCCAAGCTGCAGAATATACATTCTTCCCAAGTGCATATGGGTCATTCTCAAAGGTAAACCACATATTAGGAAACAAAACAAGTCTTGACAAGATCAAGAAGATTAAAATCTTATCAAGCACACTCTCAGATCACAGTGGAATGAAATTAGAAATCAACTACAATTAAAACACTCATAAACATTCAAACACGTGGAGGCTAAATAGCTTGATATTAAACAATGATGGGGTTAACAAACGAGGTTAAAAAAGAAATAAAAAAATTAATGGAAACAAATAAAAATGAAAACACAACAATCCAAAATCTTTGGGACACAGCTAAAGAGTCCTGACAGGGAAGTTCATAGCATTGCAGGACTACCTCAAATAACAAGAAAAATTAATAAGAAACTATTTAAATGTACAATTTAAAGAATTAAGTGGAGAAAAAAACAAGAATAGCCCACAGAAGGTAGAAGGAAGGAAATAATAAGTATTAGAGCAGAAATAAATGACACAGAGACTGAAAAAATGCAGAAGATGAATGAAACCAAGACCTGGCTCTTTGAAAACATAAAAAGATTGATAAACATTTAGCCAGACTCAGCAAGAAATAAGGAGACAGGACCCAACTAAACAAAATCAGAAACGAAAGTGATGAAGTCACAACTGACACCACAGAAATTCAAAGGAGTGTAAGAAAATACTGTGAGCAACTATATACCAACAAGCTGAACTAGTTGGACAAAAGGGACACATTCCTAGAAAAAGACAATCTTCCAAAACTGAATCTGGGAGAATAAGAAAACCTGAATAGGCCAATAACAATTGATGAAATTGAAGCAGTTATCAAAGAATTCCCAGCAAATTAAAGCCCTGGTCTGTTTGGCTTCAGAGGGAAGTCTTACTAAACATTCAAAGAATGAATACCAATCCTCCTCAAACTATTCCAAAAAATCTGAAAGGAAGAACACTTCCAAACTCTTTTATGAAGCCAGCATTGTCATAATTATAAAACCAGATAAAGCCACTCCAAAGAAAAGGAATTATGAGCCAGTATCCTACATGAACTTAGGTATTAAAATCCTCAACAAAATATTAGCAAGTAGGATCCAGCAAGATCATACACCATGACCAAGTGGGATTTATTTCAGGGATGTAACACTGGTACAATATTCACACAAAAAATGAACACTTTACGTCACAAAAATCAAATAATTGTATCAATAGATGCAGAAAAAGCATTTGACAACATCCAACAACCATTTTTGATAAAAACTCTCAGCAAAGTGGGAATAGAGGGATCATACCTCAACATTATAAAGACAGTATATGAAAAACCTACAACGAACATCATACTCAATGGCAAAAACTAAAACCATTTTCCCTAAGAATGGGAGTAAGATACCCACTGTGACTGAAATAATATCCAAATATATAAGGAGCTCATACAACAGGGATATCCGCTGTCACTACCCTTATTCAACATAGTACTAGAAGTCCTAGCCACAGGGATCAGATAAGAAGAAATCATAAAAGGCATCCAAATTGGAAAGGAGGAAGTAAACTGTCATTATTCGCAGATGAAATGATATTGTATATTTAAACCCATAAAGACTTCACCAAAATAATTACCAGATTTAATAAATGAATTAGGCGATGCTGCAGGATACAACATTAACATCTAGAAATATAGGATGCTTTCATATACTAATAAAGAATTCGTAGAAAGACAAACTAAAACAACAATCTAACATACCATTGCAACAAAATAATTAACATCCTTATGAATAAACTTAACCAAGGAGGTAAAAGACGTATACTCAGAAAACTACAGGACAGTGAAAAAGAGATAGAGGAAGGCATAAACCAGTGGAAGCATAAACGTTGTCATGGATTGATAGAAGTAACATTATTAAAATGGCCATACAATGCAAAGCAATCTATACATTCAACACAATCCCTATTAAAATACCAATGGCACATTTCCCAGATCTAGAACTCATACTCCAAAAATTCATATGGAATTGTAAAATAACCTGAATAGCCACAGCAATCTTGAGAAAGAGGAACCAAGTTAGAGGAATCACAATACCAGATATCAAGTTATACTACAAAGCCACTGTAATCAAACCAGCCTGGTACTGGCACAAGAACAGACATATAGATCAATGGAAAAGAACAGATAACCCATTAACTGACCCAATCCATTATGCTAAGTTAATATTTGACAAAGGAGGCAAGAGCATATAATGGAGTCAAAACAGTCTCTTCAATAAGTGTTGTTGGAAAAATTGGAGAGATACATGCAAAAAGATGAAACTCCAAGGGTGGACAAACTTTTTGACTCGAGGGCCACAATGGGTTCTTAAACTGGACCGGAGGGCCGGAACAAAAGCATGGATGGAGTGTTTGTGTGAACTAATACATGTTAACACTGCTGCTGGTGAAGGAGCGGAGGGGAGAGCAAGAGAACCCTCCGCTCTTTCTGCTCCGGGGGCAGGATAGAACAGCCGAATGGGCCGGATCCGGCCCGCGGGCCGTAGTTTGCCCACGGCTGAACTAGACCATCATCTTATAGCATAAATAACAATAAACTCAAAATGGATAAAAGACTTAGATGTAAGACATGAAACCATAAAAATCCTACAAGAAACGATAGGCAGCAAAATGTAAGACATTTCTTGTAGAAATATGTTTGCAGATACATCTCCTACCTAGGGCAAAGGAACCTAAGGAAAAAAATAAACAAATGGGCCTACATCAAAATATAAAGAACTGCATAGCAAAAGAATCCATCTTCAAAATGAAAAGTGAACCCACTGTATGGGAGAACATAACTGGCAATGATACATCTGATAAAGGGTTAATATCCAAAATATATAAGAACCTCATACAACTTAACAAAAGGAAAACACAATCCATTGGAAAAATGAGCAGCCCTCACTGGTTTGGCTTAGTGGATAATGTGTTGACCTGCAGAGTCAAGGGTCCCAGTTTCAATTCTGGTCCAGGGCACATGTTCAGGTTTCAAGCTTGATATCCAGAAGGAGTCATGCAAGAGGCAGCGGATCAATGATTATCTCTCATCATTGATGTTTCTATCTATTTTTCCCTCTCCCTTCCTCTCTGAAATCAACAAAAAATAAATATACTTAAAAAAATGAAATAGAAAAATGGACAAAGATCCTAAGTAGACACTTCTCCAAAGCAGACATACAATGACCAAGAGACATATAGAAAAATTCTCAAAGTCACTGATTATCAGAAAGTTTCATATTCAAATGACAATGAGGTATCATCTCACACCTGTCAGAATGACTACCACCAACAAATCAACAAACGACAAGTGCTGGCAAGGTTGTGAAGAAAAGAGAACCCTAGTACACTGCTGGTGGGAATGCAGACTGGTGCAACCATTATGGAAAACAGTATGGAGTTTCCTCAAAAAATTAAATATGGAACTGCCATTTTACCCAGTAAGCCCACTTCTGGAAATATATCCTAAAAACCCAAAAACACCAATCAGAAACAATATATGCACCTCTGTGTTAATAGCAGCATTATTTACAATAACTAAGATTTGGAAACAAATGCCAAGTGCCCATCAATAGATGAATAGATAAAAAAGCTGTGGGATATTTATATAGTGGAATACTATGCAGCTGTAAAAAAGAGTGATCTCTTACCCTTTGGGACAGAATGGATGGACATGGAGGCTATTATGCTAAGTGAAGCAAGCCAATTGGAGAAAAACAATATGGCATGATCTCACTTATTTCTGGAATCTAATGAACAAAATGATTTGACCAACAAAATAAGACCCAAAGCATTGAGGCATGGAACAGACTGACATACCTCAATGTGGGTGTGGGAAAACAAGGAGAAATAAACCAAGGAACTTATCTACACTAATAAAAGAGAAACATGGTAATTAGTGTCACTCCGCTACCCTTCCCATTGGCTAATTCCCCTGTCACTCACAGAGTAGGGCCGAGATATGCAAATTAACTGGCAGCCAAGATGGCGGCCGGCAGCCAGGCAGCTGATGCAAACAGAGAGGCTTGCTTGCTTCAGTGACGGAGAACTCCAACGTTCCCCGCCTGACTTGCCAGCCTCTCAGCTGCAACTCTCAGCAACTATGTTGTGAATAAAGAAGCTAAAAAAACCCCAGAAACCTGCTTTACTCAGCGGAGCTTCAGCCAGCCGGACCGCAACATTGTATCAAATACAGATGGTAAACAAAGGCCAGAAACCTGTTTTCAGCAGCCGAGGCCTCAGAGCTAAAGCTGGCCCAGAATAAAAAAAAAAAAAAAAAAAAAAAAAAAAAAAAAAAAAAATGGAGCGGTTAGGAGCTTCAGTCCCAGCCTGAAAACAGCCCTCAGCCCCTCACCCAGACTGGCCAGGCACCCCAGTGGGGACCCCCACCCTGATCCAGGACACCCTTCAGGGCAAAGCATCCAGCCCCACCCATGCACCAGGCCTCTATTCTATATAGTAAAAGGGTAATATGCCTCCCAGCACCGGGATCAGCGGAGCCGTGAGGCCTCCCGGCACTGGGATCAGCGTGACAGGGGGCAGCGCCCAAACCCCCTGAATGCCCTGAGGCTCTGTGTGCGACAGGGCCCCAACCCCCCTACCCCCCACGGGCCCTGCTCTGTGTGTGACGGGGTAGAGCCATAACCTCCCCATTGGCCCTGCCCTGAGTATGAGAGTGGCGGAGCCCCAACCACCGGATCGGCCCTGCCCTGAGTGTGACAGGGGGTGGTGCCCCAACTCCCCTATCGGCCCTACTCTGTGAGTGACAGGGGGGAGCTCCCCAACCCCCTGATTGACCCTGCTCTGTGCATGACAGGGTATGGAGCCCCAACCCCCTGATGGGCCCTGCTCTGTGCGTGACAGGGGGTGGCTCCGCAACCTCCCCATCGACCCTGCCTTGAGTGTGATGGGGCGGTGCCCCAACCCCCCCAATTGGCCCTACCCTGAGCATGACTGAGGGTGGCATCACAACCTCCAAATCTGCCCTGCTCTGTGCATGACAGGGGAAGGCGCCCCAACTCCCCAATCGGCCCTGCTCTGAGCACGACCAGGGGCTGCACCTAGGGATTGGGCCTGCCCTCTACCACCCAGGAGCAGGCCTAAGCCAACAGGTCATTATCTCCTGAGGGGTCCCAGACTGCGAGAGGGCACAGGCTGGGCTGAGGGACCCCCTTTTCTCCCGAGGGCACAAATTTTTGTGCACCAGGCCTCTAGTATACTTATATGTATAGCCCATGGACATGGACTATAGTGTGGTGAAGACCTGGGGGGGTGTTGGGTAAGGTTTGGGCAGAGGAGGATAAAGGGGGAGAGAAATGGAAGACATCTGTAATACTGTCAAAAAATAAATAAATAAATAAATAACGATTCTTCTCAAACTATTTCCAAAACATTAAAGAGGAAAATTAAACTAACTTTATGAGCCCAGTATTATCCTAATTCCAAAATCATATAAAGACACTCCAAAGAAAAACATTATAGACCAATATCTCTGATAAACACAGATGGAAAAATTCTCAACAAATTATTAGCACACCAAATTCAGCAATACATTAAATATATTGTACACCATGTTCACTTGGGATTAAATCCTGGAATGCAAGGTTGGTACAACATCCGCAAATCAATTAATGTGATACACCTCATAAATAAAATGAAGGATAAAATCCTTGATATGATGACAACAGTCAATTTCAAAAAAGTGTCTGACAAAATCCAATACATATTTATGATGAAAACTGTTAGCAAAATGGTAGAAAACATACCTCAACATAATAAGGCCATGTATGACAAACCCACAAAAAACATCATAATAAACTACAGGCCCAGTGCATCAAAATTCGTGCACTCGGGGTGGGGGGGGGGCAGGGGTTCTCCTCAGCCTGGCCTGCACCCTCTCACAGTCCAGGACCCTTCAGGGAATGGCCGAATTCCACACAGGCAGGAGAGGCTCCCGCCACTGCCACTGTGCTTGCCAGCCTTGAGCCCAGCTTCTGGCTGAGTGGTGCTCCCCCTGTGGGAGCACATTGACCACAAGGGGGCAGCTCCTGCATTGAGCATCTGCCCCCTGGTAGTCAGTGCATGTCTTGGCGACCAGTTGTTCTACCATTTGGTCAATTTGCATATTAGCCTTTTATTATATAGGATGAGGAAAAACTCAAAGCATTTCTCTTAAGGCCAGTAACAAGGCACGGATGTCTGCTTTCAACATTCTTATTCAACATAATACTGAAAGTCCTAGACACAGCAACCAGACAAAAAGAATAAATAAAAGGCATCCAAATAGAAAAGTAAGTAGTAAAATTAATTGCAGATGGCATGATACTGTGCATAAAGAACTCTAAAGATTCTACCAAAAAACTATTAGAAATGATTAATAATATTCAGCAAAGTAGCAAGGGTACAAAATAATTATCCAGAAATCAGTTGCATTTACATACACGAATAATGAAATATCAGCCCTAGCTAGTTTTGCTCAGTGGATAGAGCATCAGCCCACCAACTGAAGGGTTGCAGGTTTGATTCCAGTCAAGGTTGTGTATCTCATTTGAAGACTCAATCCCAACCCTGCTTGGTGCACTTGAAGGAGTCAATCAATATGTCTCTCTCGCATTGATGTTTCTCTCTCTGTGTCTCTCCCCCTCCATTCCACTCTCTCTAAAAATCAATGAAAAAATATCCTCAGGTGAGGATTAACATAATAATCATCATCATCATCATCATCATCATCATCATCATCTATCAGAAAATGAAACTAAGAAAACCATAATATTTACAATTGCACCAAAAAAATAATAAATCATCTAAGAATAAACTTACCCATGGAAATAAATTTGAATTCTGAAAATTATAAGATACTGAAGAAAGAAATTGAAGAAGATACACATAAACAAAATAATGTAACATGCTCATGAATAGCAAGAATTAACATTATTAAAATGTCCATTCTACCCAAAGCAATCTATAGATTTAATGCAATTCCTATCAAAATGTCAATAATGTGTTTCACAAAACTAAAACAAATAATCCAAAAATGCATATAAACCCCAAAAGACCCTGAATAGCCAAAGCAATCCTGAAAAAGAAAGAACAAAGCCAGAGAGAGGTATCACACTTTCTAACTTCAAATTATACTACAAAGTGACAATAATCAAAACAGCATTGTATTGGTAGAAAACTAGACACACAGACAATGGGACAGAATTGAGAACCCAGAAATAACCCCAAATGTATATGGGCAAATGATTTTCTACAAAGGAGCCAAAAACATAAAATGGGAAAAAGAAATCTTCTTCACTTAACAGTGCTGGAAAATTGGAAAGCCACATGCAAAAGATTAAACTAGACTTCTGTTTGTCTCATATACCAACATTAACTCAAATGAACCATGGTCTTCAAGGGGATTTTATGAATTTGACCCTAAAGGCAAGGGAAGTAAAAGCAAAAATAATTGAATGGGACTTTAACAATGAAAACCTTCTGCTCAGCAAAAGACTCCTCCAACAAAATAAAAAGACAATCAACAAAATGAAAGAAGTTATTTGCAAGCAACAGCTGTGACAAGATGTTAATATCCAAATTATATAAAGGTTGCTCAGTTGACTGATGCATCATACTGTACACCAAAAGGTTGCAGGTTCAATTACCAGTCAGAACACATACCTAGGTTGTAGGTTTGACCCCCAATTGGGGTACTTATGGAGGCAACGGACTAATCTCTCTCTCTCTCTCTCTCTCTCTCTCTCTCTCTCTCTCTCTCTCTCTCTTTCTAATATCAATAAACACAATTCTCCCATGAGGACAAAACAATTAAAAACTCATACAACTCAATACCAAACAATCTAATTAAAAAGTGGGCAGAGGCCCCAGCCAGTGTGGCACAGTGGTTGAGCATTGACCTATGAACGAGAGTCAAGGAGTATCATTCCCAGTCAAGGCACATGACTGGTTTGGGTGGCAGGCTCAATCCCCAATAGGGGGTGCACAGGAGGCAACCAATCAGTGATTCTCTCTCATCATTGATCTCTCTCTGATATCAATAAAAAATATAATTTTCTTTAATAATGGGTAGAACAGTGATGGCGAACCTTTTGAGCTCGGCGTGTCAGCATTTTGAAAAACCCTAACTTAACTCTGGTGCCGTGTCACATATAGAATTTTTTTGATATTTGCAACCAGAGTAAAACAAAGATTTATATTTTTGATATTTATTTTATATATTTAAATGCCATTTAACAAAGAAAAATCAACCAAAAAAATGAGTTCACATGTCACCTCTGACACGCGTGTCATAGGTTCGCCATCACTGGGGTAGAAGAACTGAACAGACACTTCTCCCAAGAAGACATATAAATGTTCAACAGATTTATGAAGATATACTCAACTTCACTAGCTATTCGGGTAATGCATATCAAAACTAGTATGAGATACCACCCCACATCTGTCAGAATGGTTATTATCAACAAGACAGACAGAACCTGGCTATGATGATCACCTGAACACTGCCTCCTTGTCATTCCTTCTTCGCCGACTCTGTCCACACCTTTGGGAACCCCTGGACCCCAACATCTGGTGCCTGAACAGAGACCCTTAGGACCCCTCACCAGCTCTGTTAATGTCCGTAATTTACAAACAAATTATCTATACCAAAAATAGGGATATGTCTTCTGGCACTACTGTTAAATCCTTATAAGAAGTAGATGAAGAGAAACCAAGATGGCGGCATAGGTTAACACCGGAGATTGCTGCCTCGAACAACCACTTCAAAAAACAACTAAAAGATGGAAGGGACATCATCCAGAACAACAGGAAGGCTGGCTGAGTGGAAATTCTACAACTAGGAGGAAAGAGAATATCATACCCAGACTCAGAGGAGGCGCAATGCTGAAGTGAAATACTAAGGTGCGGAGTGCACGTGGAGCGGGCTGGAGGTGGAGGGCGTGGTTGTTGTTTTCAATCGGAGGGAGTTTCAGACTCTGAGCTCCAGATCTGGGCGAGTCTCTAGGGATCCAGACTCAAACGGGAGAAGCGGGACTGTCTGGCTTCGGTCGGAACTCGAAGGCAGCTTTCTCTCTGAGGTTTGCAGCGGTTGCTGGGACTCTGTGAGGCAGAGCCCCTAGGGACGGAACTGAGAGCAGACATATCTGCTCACTCCGGCCGCCCTGTAGATCCCCGGGGACCCGCTCCACCCAAGCCCTGCACAGAGCCATTTGCTGGATAGCCTCAGGCAAATGCTAGATTAGCACCACCCTAGAGATCCAGCACAGAAGCTCTCCCACTGCAGACACAGCGGACTCTCATAGCCAGTTAGCCTGGAGGTCAAATCACCCCCGGTATTGCTGACAACAATCAAGGCTTAACTACAACAAGACTGCGCACAAAGACCACTAGGGGGTGCACCAAGAAAGCATAAAAAATGCGGAGACAAAGAAACAGGACAAAAATGTCAATGGAGGATATTGAGTTCAGAACCACACTTTTAAGGTCTCTTAAGAACTGTCTAGAAGCCGTTGATAAATGTAGTGAGATCCTCAAGAAATCTAATGAGACCCTCGATGTTATGATAAAGAACCAACTAGAAATTAAGCATACACGGACTGAAATAACGAATATTATACAGACTCCCAACAGCAGACCAGAGGAGCGCAAGAATCAAGGCAAAGATTTGAAATGCGAAGAAGCAAAAAACACCCAACCAGAAAAGCAAAATGCAAAAAGAATCCGAAAATACGAAGATAGTGTAAGGAGCCTCTGGGACAGCTTCAAGCGTACCAACATCAGAATTATAGGGGTGCCAGAAGATGAGAGAGAGCAAGATATTGAAAACCTATTTGAAGAAATCATGACAGAAAACTTCCCCTACCTGGTGAAAGAAATAGACTTACAGGTCCAAGAAGCGCAGAGAACCCCAAACAAAAGGAATCCAAAGAGGACCACACCAAGACACGTCATAATTAAAATGCCAAGAGCAAAAGACAAAGAGAGAATCTTAAAAGAAGCAAGAGAAAGAAACTCAGTTACCTACAAGGGAATACCCATACGACTGTCAGCTGATTTCTCAACAGAAACTTTGCAGGCCAGAAGGGAATGGCAAGAAATATTCAAAGTGATGAATGCCAAGAACCTACAACCAAGATTACTTTATCCAGCAAAGCTATCATTCAGAATTGAAGGTCAGATAAAGAGCTTCACAGATAAGAAAAACCTAAAGGAGTTCATCACCACCAAACCAGTATTATATGAAATACTGATAGGTATCCTTTAAGAAGAGGAAGAAGAAGAAAAAGGTAAAGATACAAATTATGAACAACAAACATGCATCTATCAACAAGTGAATCTAAGAATCAAGTGAATAAATAATCTGGTGATCATAATAGAATCAGGGACATAGAAAGGGAATGGACTGACTATTCTTGGGGGGGGGGGGAAGGGGTGTGGGAGATGCGGGAAGAGACTGGACAAAAATCGTGCACCTATGGATGAGGACAGTGGGTGGGGAGTGAGGGCAGAGGGTGGGGCGGGAACTGTGAGGAGGGGAGTTATGGGGGGAAAAAGAGGAACAAATGTAATAATCTGAAAAATAAAGATTTAATTAAAAAAAAGACAGTAATAACAAGTGTAGCAGAGGTTTTATATAATGTTATTTATTTGAGTCTTCTTTCTCCTTTGTTTATTCTTTCTAAAAGTTTGTAAATTGTTTAACTTTTCAAAAAATTAACTCATACTTTCATTACTTTTACTATTGTTTTGGTAGTTTCTATTTCTTTTTGTGTGTGTGCTTTTAGCTTCATTATTTCCTTCCTTTTGCCAACTCTATGCTTTGGTGGTTTTTCCCCTAGGTGTTTGAAGCATAAGTTAGGCTTTTTATTTGAGATTTTTTTTCTGAATGTGGGCATTTATCTCTATAAATTTCTCTTTAAAATTGCTTTAGCTGTAACCATAAGTTTTAATATGTTGTGTTCCCATTTTTGTTTTCCTCAACACACTTTTGGATTTTCCTTCTTCTAAAACCCATTGATTTCCTTAAAATGTATTGTTCATTTTCCATTTATTTGTGATCTTATATTTTCCCCCTGTTATGATTTCTAGTTGCAGACCGATGAGATCAGGAAAGATCATTGATATGATTTCAATCATCTTAAATTTATGAAGCCTTGTTTTGTGGTCCACTACCTGATCCATCCCAGTGAATATTCCATCTGTACTTAAGAAGAATGAATCTTTTCCTTTTGAATAAAATGTTCTGTATATGTCTGTTAGATTTATTTAGTCTACTGTGTCATTCAAGCCTTCTCTTTCCTTATTGATGACATATCCATTGTTAAAAGTGTAGTATTCAGTTATGCAAGGTACATAAGTTATGGAGGTCAAATGTACAGTATGGTGACTATAGTTAGCAATACTTTATATATACTTGAAATTTGCAAAGATTGTAGATCTTAACTATACCACAGAAATAAGAAAATTATTATTGTGAAGCGATGAGTATGTCAACTGGCTTGACTGTCTGATCATTTCACATTGTATACAATTACTAAAACACCAAGTATATATGTATATAAATATTTAAATATATATTTATTTGTCAGTTGTTAAAAAAACAACTGCAGGCCTAAAATGGCACCACTCGTACTAAAACCCCATGATACCAAACCTAAATTTAACACTTGATCAGCTGCAGTTTCAACTTCCCAGAAACCGAATCCAATCAACCAGTTTGCAATTTTCTGGTCAAGCATCAGGAAGGTAATGTGTCATTGTGGGCCCTCAACAACCCCATAAAGAGAAGAGGCAATTTACATGATGAAAACCCTTCCCATTCGCTTTCCCCTGAATAAAAGGTGTCCCATCTCAAAAATAATCATTTCTTCTTTTTTTTATTTTAGTTAATAGTTCGCTTGCTCCACCCTTCTTCCTATTAAAACCTTTCATTTTGTACAACTCTTCTGACTTCTCATCACTTAATAAAGCCAATTTGAACTTCAAATTTACTTGGTTAAATTTTTAACATAGTTATACCCAAAAGAGCTTTTTTCTGAAAAGAAAACAACTCCATTTACAATGCCATCACAAGGGTAAAACAATTAGGGATAAATGTGACTGAAGAGTGAAATATTTGTGCACTGAAAATTATAAAACATTGCTGAAAGAAATAAAAAAATAAATAAATGGAAAGACATCCTTTGTTCTTTAAAAAATTGAATTTTTGCCTAGTTGGTGTGGCTCAGTGATTGAACCATATAGTCATGGTTTGATTCCCGGTGAGGGCACATGTCCAGGTTGTGGACTCAATCCCTAGGGGTGGCATGTACAGGAGGCAGCCAATCTATGATTCTCTCTCATCACTGATGTTTCTATCTCTCTCTCCTTCTCCCTTCCTCTCTGAAATCAATAAAAATATATTGTAAAAAATTAAGATTTCACTCAACTTGTAATAGGAATTTTCCCACTCATGTTAGCAGCATCTACAGTAAGCCATAAAAACTTGTATCATACATAATGATGAAATGTTGATTTTTTCCCCCCAATACTGAAAAACAGGAAAGGGAGCCCACTCTTACCACTTCTCAACAATAATTTACTTAAGGTACCAGCCATTGCAGTAAGAAAAAAAGAGAGAACAGAAAACTCAGAAAGAAAAAAAAATAATAATACCATCACCATTTGCAGATAACATGTAGAATATAAGGACAAAAAATTATAAAGATTTTACAGAGAAACTGCAAGAACTAATGAGTAAATTTATCAGGGTCACAGAATATAAAGTTAATAAACAAGTATCAATTTATTATATATTAGCAACAAAAAGTCCCACTTGTGTTAGCATCAGCAATATAAAATACTTGAGAATTTGATAAATGAGAAAAGAGCATACAATGGAGTAAAGACAGTCTCTTTAATAAATGATGTTGGAAAAATTGGACAGGTACATGCAAAGAAATGAACTTAGACCATGAACTTATACCATACCCAATAATAAACTCAAAATGGACAAAAAATTAAATATAAGTCACAAAACCATAAAAACCCTAGAAGAGAGCATAGAGAGTAAAATCTCATACATCTCTTGTAGCAATATTTTTGCTGATATATCGCCAAGGGCAATGGAAACAAAGGGAAGCAAATGGGACATCAAACTAAAAAGCTTTTTCACAGCAAAAGAAGCCATCAAAATAAAAAGGGAACCCATTCAATGGGAGAATATATTTGCCATTAATCCATCTGATAAGGGGTGAGCCATTTCCAAAATATATAAAGGACTAGTATACCATAACACCAGGAAGACAAACAATCCAATTCAAATGTGGGGAGAAGGACATGAATAGAAACTTCTCCAAAGAGGACATGCATATTAAAAAACAAACCTCAAAGTCACTAATGGTCAGAGATATGTAAATGAACATCATATTAAAATAGTGCCTCATAACCTTCCAGAATGGCTACCATCACCAAATCAACAAAAAAAGTGCTGGTGAGGATGTGGAGGAAAGGGAACACTAGTGCACTGCTGGTGGGGATGCAGACTGGTGCAGCCACTGTGCAAAACAGTATGGAGTTTCCTCAAAAACGTAAAAATGAAACTGCCTTTTGACTCAGCTATCCCACTTCTGGGAAAATATCTTAAGAATCTGAAACACCAATTCAAAAGAATATGTGCACCCCCGTGTTCATAGTAGTGTTATTTACAACTAGAGGCCCAGTGCACAAAATTCGTGCACTGGAAGGGGGGGGGGTGTCCCTCAGCCCAGCCTGCACACTCTCCTATCTGGGACTGCTGGCTCCCAACCACTTGCCTGCCAGCCTGGAGGGCGTATATTTTTTGTTTTTATTTCAGCAGTTTCACTAACTTAGTAGATTAGCATTAAGAAAGGCAGGTAGATATAGATATAGATGTACACATAGTCAATTGATTTGCATCTATATAGGTACATATGTATACATAGATATATATGTATTTAGAGATATACATGCATTTATGGTTAATTGATTTGCAACAAAGCTGTTAAGCCATTCAATGGGAGAAAGGACAATTTTTCAATGAATGATGTTAGAAAAACTGGATATCCACATGGAAAAAAATAATAATCAGAGATTTTACAATATTAAAAACTAAAAATGCTCACAACCTACATGTAAATTCAAAAATTATAAATCTAGAAAATTACATAAGAGAAACTTTTGCAATCTTAGATTAGGCAAATATATACTGTTTTCTATTGGATTTATTGGGGTGACAATGGTTAATAAAATTGTGTAGGTGTCAGGTGTACAAGTCTATAATGCATCACCTGCACATTGTATTGCGTTTCCACCACTCCAAGTCCAGTCTCCTTCCATCGCCATTTATCGCCCCATACCCTCTTCTACTTACTCCCATCCTGCTTTCACTCTGGAAATTACCATGCTATTGTCCATCAGGTTTTTGCTTTGTTTTGTTTTTGCTTAATCCCTTCACCTTTTTCACCCACTCCGGAAACCTCCTTCCCCTCTGACACTTGTCAGTCTGTTCTCTGAGTTTGTTTTTATCTTGTTTGTTAGTTTATTTTGTTAATTAGATCCCACATATGAGTAAAATCATATACTATTGTCTTTCTCTGACTGGCTTATTTCACTTTGCATAATGCTCTCCAGGTCCATCCCTGCTGTCATAAAGATTTTCTTCTTCTTTATGGCTGAGTAGGCAAATATTTCTTACATAAAACGTATAAAATATGAAACATAAAAAGTTATAAATTAGGAAAATTTAAAATTTTGCTCTTGAAAAGAGAAAATCAAAGAAAAAAGAAAAATATTTGCAAAATATCTGGCAAATATGTATGGGAAATATGTCAAACTCTGCAGATAATGTAGCCACTTATGGAATACCAGAGCATCGAGCTATGAAATAGGTAACAAAAGTCTAATTTGTACAAGTTTTTTCTTTTTAACAAAATAAAGCTTTTATTTGGGTGCTGATATGAGGAAAAGTGAATTATGTTTTAAATTTCACAAGATTCTTTTTACTTGTATTGTAAATATTGTACTTTTCATATCCTGTTTTAAACATTATTATTAAATAAAAATGTAACTAAGAATATAAGGAAAAGACCCCATTTTTCTTCTTTGTTTATGAAGAAAATGACTCAAAACTTTCTCACCTGACAGGAAAAAAGTGCTGCTGTTGTTCAGACAGTGATGGAAAAACAACGGAGATTTGAAGGGATTAGAGACAATGGAAATGACTGAGAGCCAATGGGGATAGAACCAGAAAGTTTCTGAGGACTGGAGAGTGTAAGGCCATATGCTAGGTTGGAGAGTATAATGGCTCTTCTAGAGGAATCCTTAAGGTTTCCTAAAGAGGGAAAGAAATTGAACATGGACAAATCATGAGGGTCAAAGATACTAAATTTAGACCTTTTTTTCTAGATTCTTCACTATCTCTAGTAACCTTTTTCAAATTTTTCATAAACACACACACACACACACACAAACACACACACACACACACACACACACCAACACTCCCCTTCTAAATCCTCAGGAAACAAAATTCATTTTTAACTCACCTGGTTAACCAGCAGCAGCACAGTGTCAGATTCAAAGGATGTATTGGATAGCTCTCTTCTCCTGAGTCCCCCCTGCAACACCAAAGCTTCAGTCAGACCACCCGGCTGTCTTCCTGCCTGCACTGAGGCCAGCGGGGCAGGACGTCCCAGGGAAGGGAACCTGACTGTACTTTGCTCCTCTCTGTTCTGTGATGGTCGTAAAGATAAGCTCATGTGACCGTGATGCCATGTGATTTATATACTCATGAACACACACACACACACACACACACACACACACACACACACACACACACACTCACACTCTCTCTGAAGAATGGCTGCCCTTATTCCTGCTTTGTTGCTTTTTTCCCCCCAAGAGAATAACATGGAGTAGAGATTTTAGTGAAACAGTCTCATAACCACTTCCTAGGTTTATGTGTTGCCTTGTTCAGAGGAAAGCCCAGGATGCTAGATGTGCTGTCACTGTAGTTTTTGCAGTCTAGCCTCATTAATTCTACAGTTTATGGGTAATCTGCCCAGGACATTGAAGGTAATTGATTCTTCCTTTTTATTTTCAGCCTCATAAATGTCTAGGGCCTGCCCGTGCATAAAGCTACCAAAGATGTTTAAAGTTTTCAAGAGTTTGCTTTCTCCAGGACACTTCTGCATGTTCAATGTTGTCAGTCCATAAAACTGAATGAGAACTTGTAATGGTTGCTCCAGCTGAGAACTCAGGAGACAGCCACCTGTCATTTGTAGCTCGATCACTTGCACTCAGTTTAACCTCTTAGGGCGTAAGATAAATCCCGGGGTCATAATCTGAATTTATTCGATACCTCATGATTCCTTGGATTTGATCCCTGATAGAAGACCCTAACTACCCTCCTGGCTCTCGGTCCCCCACACTGATGTCAGCACCACACACTGCTTTGGCCTTGGAAAGGTTCGGTCCATGACTGAGAATGCTCTGAATGTCACCTCTCTCAGGTGGGCAACTGGGTGACTTAATGCAATCAGTTACCAAACCCACTCTCTCCTTTTATCCGGCAGACTAGGGAAAATGTGGGTATAGAACATGTGTGGGTGAGAAGAGTAGGCCTGTCCTGTTTGGCAGCTGCTCTTTTAGGTCAGTGCACACGATTGGGGAGAGGTTGTAATGGTCTTGTGTGCACACGGCACATGAGAAAAGCAAGCTGCTCCAGGATCTTCTCTCCTGTCCTGGAGAATTCTGGGACTTGTAAATGCAACATAGCACATCCAGGTGCTGGTGTTCTCATCCTGTGAATAGAAGAATAAAGAAGATGTGGTGCATATACAGGGGTGGGAAAAGGTGATTTATAGTTGCTTGTAGGACAAAAGACATGCAGGTTACAATTACTATGATAAGTTTATTAACTCTGTGTTTTATATAGACACTATTGTAAAACTATTTTGCCCATCCCTGTATACTACGGATATTACTCACAATAAAAACAATGCAATCTTGTTATTTGTCACAATGTGAATGAACTAGAATGTGTTATGCTAAGTGAAATAAGTCAGACAGAGAAAGACAAATACTATATAATTTTTCTATGTGGAACCGATAAAAGAAAGCACACAACCACACACAAGTGAACAAACAAAAAAAACATATGTAGAAACAGAGGTCAAACTGATGGTTGCTAGAGAGGAGGTGGGAGGGGGAATAGTGAAAAGGGTGAAGGGGAATATAGTCTATAAGATTGTGGTAAGTTTGCATGGCTGCAGATGATGACTAGAATTAATAGAGTGATCACATTGTTAGGTATATAGATGTTGAGTCATTTTTGTACATGTGAAATTAACATAATATTGTGTACCAACTATCCTTAAATATATATATAATATTATATATATATATATATATATATATATATATATATATATATATAATTTTTAAAAACAAAAATCCTGAATGAACTCTGGACTCTTGGTTACCAATAAGGTATCAATGTTAATTCATTACTTGTGACAAATAAACCACACTACTGTAAGATATGAATAATGAGAAAGCAGTGAAGGATATAAGGAAACTCTCCTAACTATCTTTTCCATTTTTCTGTAAATCTAAAACTTTTCTATAAAATAAAGTTTATAATAACAAAATTACAAATCACAATGAATTCTCCTGGAAGCATTATACTTTGTGTACTCCTGCTTTGGATTTCATTTTTAGTTGAACATTAAGGGAACACTGTATTTTAATTGTAATTTTGCAAATATCTTTATCTAGAGGTCTGTTGCTACTTTAGTCCTTTATGAAATTTTGTCACCAAGAAAGGCAGGATTACATTTCATTGAGATTGAGTTAGTGTAGGCTATTCTTTTTTTTTGTCTTTTTTTTATTGCTTAAAGTATTACAAAGGGTATTACATATGTGTCCTTTTTTTTTCCTGCCCTTGACAATCCCCTGGCCTCCTCTACCCCACAGTGTCTTATGTCCATTGGTTATGCTTATATGCATGCATACAAGTCCTTCGGTTGATCTCTTACGGTGTAGGGTATTCTTGGTTATCAAACTAGTCATAGCTTTGGGACTTTGAAGTGGTAAATATTCATGATGTGTGAGAAAGCAAGATACATAACTGTACCATCTTAATTACATAAAACTGGAAGCTTAGTTGTATAGATACAAAGAGGATTTAGAAGGACATATCAGACTGTAAGCTGCTTGTGATTATGGATGGCTTTGTTCTTTGCTTTTTATGTTTTTCAGTTTCCTATTATATGCACATGTTAACTTGTAAAAAAAAAAAAAAGTCACTTTAAAAGCCAAAAACGAAAAACAGAAAAACCACCCCACAATGAAATACTATGTATTCACACTGTCTAAAATTAGAGAGACTTTTGTCAATATGAAGTATTGGAAAGGAGAAGACTCCCACACATTGCTGGAGGGAATGAAAATGGCAAGACTACTTTTGAAGGTCGTTTGGCAGTCTCAGTGTCTTACAAAGTTAAACCCATACATACCATGTGACCCAGCAAAACCTTTCCCAAATTCTCACCCAAGATAAATGAAAATATATACTCTCATTAAGAAACTTGCATACAAATGTTCATAGCAATATTATTTATCAAAGCCCGAAACTGGTATATGTGCATAAGGTAAATGGATAAAAATAAACTTTGATACACCCATGTGGTGAAATATTATGGTGCGCATTGTCCATTTTTTGCCTCTGGTTTCCATATTCGTACTTCTTTATCCTGGTTTGGCATGCTGTAAGCGTTCTTCTTTGCAGCAGACACATGGTAAACTGTGCGAGCAGGGGCAGCGGTGGGACACTGCGATGCATATCAGAAGAAGGTCTTTCCTTGTTTCTGACCAGGCTTTCCCTGCCCTCTCCTGAGGCATGGAGAGCTCCTAGTTGAGCTCAACTCCCAAGACATTTCAGTTCCTGCTCTACAGACGGAAGCCCAGGGGATTCCACCAGCACCCTAGTTGAATTCAAAGCGAGTCTTTTTTTATAATTTTTATTGAATATATTGAGATGGCATTAGTTAATGAAATTTTGTAGGCTTCCATGTACAAATTTATAATGCATCATCTGTACATTGTATTGTGTTCACTACCAAAAGTGAAATCTGCTCCTGTCACCATTTATCCCCTCTTACCCTCTTCTACGTCCCCTTTCCTCCTTTTCCCTCTGGTAATCGCCATGCTGCTGTCTGTGTCTATGAAATTTTTTTTCTTAATCCCTTCACCTATTCATCCAGCCCCCAATCTCCCTCCCCTCTAGAGTTGTCAGTCTGTTCTCTGTATCTATGAGTCAGTGAGCCTTGAAGTTAATACAGTGGTGGTTTCCAAGGAATTTTGGCAGCATTCCCACAGTCAGCTTCCTGCTGGTCAGATATGGCTTTACTAACTCAATGAACCTCTCTGTCATCAAGGGGACCACAGGCACACCATCCCTACTGAAGCCTGGAGATGCCTTATATGTGCTTTGATTGGTGCTCTTCTGAATTTGTTCTTTCCTTAAATACTCTATCTCAGCCCAGGAGGTAGTGGCTACACTCTGACTGATACAACTTCTCACAAGAAAGGAATGTGTGATAGAGGCAGAAATGTAGAAATGTGTGAAAACAAAGACGTTATGCTGAGCAGAAGGACTCCAAGATGGCTGTGGAGCAGGTGAAAGCTACACACACCTCCTCCTGGCACCAAATTGGATTTACAGATAAATCATAGAGCAATCAACCTGCATGACCAACTTACAGTAATTGAACATGAGTGTATTGTATACAAGGATTTATAAAAGACGTTACACAGAGCCTGGTAAGAGAGGCAGAAACGCGGAGAGGTTTCACCCATGTGCCCTGACTGAGAATCTGGAGTGACATCATGGTGCAAAGGTTCTCCCTGAAAAGCATGGGGTTCCAACCCGTGCCAGGACACTTAAAGCAGAGTGCCAGGGCCAGAAAGAGGAGTCTGCCTAGCACCTAGCAACACAGATCAGCAAGGACTCTGTCCACTGGCCAAAGGAGGGATCTGCTAGAAGCCCAAGTGCTCTCCTACAGGGCAATGTACAGGCGCTTGCTCTTGGGCACTCACCTGAGACTCTGGTAGAAGGCAGGCAATTCAGGGCCTGTGGTAGCCATAAAGGAAATACCTGGGTGGTGAAGCTCAGGAAAGGTATTTGGAGAATGACCTACTGAGTCCCAGTCCTGCAGCAACATCCCACTGCGCCCTCAGGCACCATCCCTCAGGGTTTGACACACCTATTCTTAAGCACCAGCTTGGGGAGTGCACTAACATGTACCTCCAAATACTGGAGACACCACCCTTCCAAGCTCAAGTCAGGCAGAAAGGACTCTTGGCTGCACCCAACAAGGACCTGTGGTGGCCTCTTTTTCTGCAGAAACTAAAGGCAGATCCTCAGAGGGTCATTGGACTGTGTGGCTTTGGATAGGGAATCAGTTTTTCTCCCCTCTTGTAGGTTTGGCATGTACCACTCCCCGTGGAGGACTCCTTTGTCAAGGTCTCTGGTTGAATGGAAGTGAAACTATGGGGAGGAGTGCAGCTTGCTTCCCTACCATGGGCTGGCATTAATCTCAATGGAGGGCTGTCTTGATCTGTATTCCCAAGTCCCACAGGCCTTGTCCTCTTGAGCTCAGTTCTTGGGGGTGGGGGGAGGATAAGAATGGTGCGGGGAAGGGGAAAAAATCATAACTGAGACCTTTGACGTGACCCTCTCAGAACCACCTATCTATGTTTCTGGCAGTATGTCTGTGGAGCTAGGGTAGGGGGCATGTAGCTTGCTCCCCTCCCACAGCTCAGCTGGTATCAACCTTAATGGAAGGCTTTCTTGATCTGTTTTCCCAAGCCCCAGTGGCCCCATCCTTCCAAGATTTCCCCAGCAGTGGAAACAGTGGGCTGCAAACAAGTTGAACTTGTAGTGTGCTACTCTAAGGGAAGCGAGAGTTCAAGACTCTGGCAGACACTGAGTAGCATGGCTCTAGAGTAGAGACCACATTCTTCCCATTGAATGCTTGACCACACTGACCCCAAGCAGGGGACTCACTAGTCCTGTCCCAACCTGTTTACCCTGCGGTACAGAGCTTGAACTACATGGAAGGGTTAGTGGGGTGTGGCCAGCTTTGGCTCACTCTACAGCCTTTCTTCATAAGACTCTGGAGGAAGTCCAGGCAACCTCAGGGGGTAGCTGAGTAGCTGGCAGGTGGACACCAATGTCAGAGATCCATGGTCTTTTATTGATCTACCCCCCAGGTTAAAGCTTCAGAAAACTGATTCTGATTCACAGCCTGGCCCCTCCCACATAAATCCAGGCCTAGTAGATGCAGCCACAAACAGTGAATAGCAAGGTAGCTAGGAATGGGTAGCCCAAGGCCAGTGACACACAATGTCTGGCATCTTCCCACATTTGAGCCCTGGCCTTCCAACACAACCAGTGGTGGGCTTCGAAACACACCACAGCTTGGCCCAACTGTCCACACAAATGGCACAGCCAAAGATGGGATTAAAAAACAAGATGAAGACTCCTCCCGTGTCACAACCACCACAGACTATAAAACTAATATCAACCTCTGTTTACTAACGATACAAGAATCTTCAAATTTTTCCCTACCAACCAGTCAGGAATCAATCTTCATTATAATTGCTGAGAAATACGTATTTTGAGTGATACAGTTTAAAAGAGTGTGACACCAAAGTTCATTTGGCTACACAACTGCTTAAAAATATTAACCATATTTCCAGATCAACAGTTATTAACTCTAGCTCTCCATGAGAGGCACCTTAAAAGTTTCCTAAAAACTACCATAGCAAAAGTTGCACCTCAGACCAATCAAATGTAAACTTTTCAGGGATGGGCAGGAGGGGAGGAACCAGTAATTTAAAAAATATTCTCAAGTGATTACAGGCCCAGGCTGCTGTCTCCATGCTTCCTGCTCCTTATCTATCAGCTCAAGCTGAGCTTTCAAAGCAGGTGAGGTGGATGGGGAGTGCATTGTTCAAGGACCCTCTTATCACACCAGCCTCAGCGGGAACAGACATAAAATATTCTGAACTCTGTTCTTCACATTACGAGTTTCACCCACAATTAACTGAAGGTTCATGATCCATATCAGCATCTTCATGGGGTAAAGGTACTGTGGAGCCGCACCTGTAAACTTTGTTCTGCGCCACTAAATGCCATGAGGGCAGTTAGAGTGTGGTTGCTCTTTGAGTAAAGGTGTGGCAGAGTCCTGTGATTGCATATTAACATATTAATTTATTATTTTATTTTATAAATACTCTGACTTCAAAAAATATATAAAGTATTTTTTCAAATGAGATTATAAGAATAAAGAATAAGAGCGTGCTTAGGAAGTAATTGAAGGTCATTACTCTGTGACTGCACCAAATAAAACTTGTAGCCATCTTATAAATGGAGAGAAGCCAGCCCAGAGTTCCTTATATCTGTCATTCTAACAAGTCTATTTCATTTTTCTGCATTGTTTTCAGGTAGACTTAGAGGATGGTGAGCTCTACCTGTCATGCTTTTATGTTTTATTTTTCAAATTCTTTATTGTTTAAAGTATTATATATAGTAATACATATGTCTCCTTTTTCCCCCCATTGACCTATCCCCAGCCACCCCCACCCCCAGCACATGGATTCACCCCCTAGTGTCTGTGCCCATTGGTTATGCTTATATGCATGCATACAAGTCATTTGGTTGATCTCTCCCTCTTTCTTCCCTCTCCTGCCTTCCCTCTGAAGCTTGACGGTCTGTTCGATGCTTCTATGTGTCTGGATCTATTTTTGTTCGTCAGTTTAAGTTGTTCAATATATTCCACAAATGAGTGAGATCATGTGATATTTATCTTTCTCTGACTGGCTCATTTCACTTAGCATAATGCTCTCCATGCCTGTCCATGCTATTGCAAACAGTAAGTGTTCTTTTTTACAGCAATGTAGTATTCCATTGTGTAGATGTACCACGATTTTTTTAATCCATTTATCTGCTGATGGGAACTAGGCTTTTCCCAAATCTTAGCTATTATAAATTGTGCTGCTATGAACATAGAGGTGTGTATGTCCTTTCTGATTGGTGTTTCTGGTTTCTTGGGATATACTCCTAGAAGTGAGATTACTGGGTCAAATGGGAGTTCCATTTTTAATTGTTTGAGGAAACTCCATATTGTTTTCCACAGTGGCGACACCATTCTGCATTCCCAACAGCAGTGTACAAGGGTTGTTTTTCTCCATATCCTCCCCAGCACCTGTCATTTGTTGATTTGTTGATGGTAGTCATTCTGACAGGTGTGAGATGGTACCTCATTGTTGTATTGATTTACATCTTTCAGATAATTAGTGACTTTGAGCATGTTTTCATATGTCTCTTGGCCTTCTGTATATCCTCTTTCAAAAGTATCTATTTAAGTCCTTTGCCCATTTTTTTGATTGGATTGTTTAGGTTCCTTTTGTTAAGATGTATGAATTTCCTATAAACTTTGGAGATTAGGCCCTTATTGGATAAAACTTTGGCAAATATGTTCTCCCATGCAATGAGCCTTCTTGTTTTATTGAAGGTTTCTTTTGCTGTGCAGAAGCTTTTTATTTTTTATGTGGTCCCATTTGTTTATTTTCTCTTTAGTTTCCCTTGCCCTAGGAGCTGTATCGGTAAAGGTATTACTACAACATATGTCTGATATTTTGCTGGCTATGGAGTCTTCTAAGATTTTTAAGGTTTCCCATCTTACATTTAAGTCCTTTAACCATTATGAGTTTATTTTTGTTTATGGTGTAAGTTGGTGGTCTAGTTTCTTTTTTTTTTGCATGTATCTGTCCAAGTTTCCCAACACCATTTATTGAAGAGACTGTCTTGCCTCTATTGTATGCTCTTGCCTCTTTGTCAAATATTAATTGAGCGTAATGGCTTGGGTTAATTTCTGGGTTCTTTGTTCAATTCCATTGGTCTACACGTCTGTTCTTGTGCCAGTACCAGGCAGTTTTGAGAATAGTGGCTTTGTAATATAGCTTGATATCTGGTATTGTGATCCCTCTAAATTTGTTCTTTCTCCAGATTGCTTTGGCTATTCCAGGTCTTTTTTTAATTTTATATGAATATTAGGAGAGTTGTTTCTAGGTCTGCGAAATATGCCGGTGGTATCTTAATAGGGAATAGATTGAATCTATAGATTGCTTTAGGTAGTATGGACATTTTAATGATGCCGATTCTACCAATCGATGAACACAGTATATTCTTCCATTTGTTTATGTCTTCCTCTACCTCTTTTTTGAACATCCTGTAGTTTTCTAAGTACAAGGTCTTTTACTTCCTTAGTTAAGTTTATTCTTAGGTATCTTAATTTTTTTTTGGTGCAATGGTAAATGAGATTGGGTTTTTTGTTTGTTTGTTTATTTCTCTTTCTGTGAGTTCATTTTTGGTGTATAAAAGTGCCATAGATTTCTGGGTGTTAATTTTTGTATCTTGCTACATTGCTAAATTCATTTATTAAATCTAATAGATTTTTGATGGAGTCTTTAGGGCAGTGGTTCTCAACCTTCCTAATGCCGCTACCCTTTAATACAGTTCCTCATGTTGTGGTGACCCCCAATTTCAATGTTACAAATTGAACATAATTAAAGCATAGTGATTAATCACAAAACAATATGTAATTAAGTGTTTTCCAATGGTCTTCGGTGACCCCTGTGAAAGGGTCGTTCGACCCCCAAAAGGGCCGCGACCCACAGGTTGAGAACCACTGCTTTAGGGTTTTCTATGTACAATATCATGTCATCTGTAACAATAGTTTTACTTCTTCTTTTCCAATTTGGATGCCTTTTGTTTCCTCTTGTCTGATTGCTATAGCTAGCCCATCCCATACTATGTCAAACAGGAATGGTGAGAGTAGGTATACCTATCATGTTTCTTCTTAGGGGAAATGGTTTTAGTTTTTGCCCATTGAGTATGATGTTGGCTGTAGGTTTGTCATATATAGCTTTTATTATACTGAGGTATGATCCTTCAATTCTCACATTGCTAAGACTTTTTATCAAGAAAGGGTACTGGATTTTGTCAAATGTTTTTTCTGCATCAATTGATATGATAATATGGTTTTTGTCTCTCAAATTTTCATGTGATGTATCACATTTATTGATTTGTGGATATTGTACCATCCTTATATCCCTGGAATAAATCCCACTTGGACATGGTGCATGATCTTTCTAATGTAATGCTGGATTAAATTTGCTAGGATTTTGTTGAGGATTTTAGCATCTGAGTTCATCAGCGATACTGGCCTGTAACTCTCTTTCTTTATAGTGTCTTTATCTGATTTTGGGATAAGGTTAATGCTGGCTTCATAGAAAGAGCTTGAAATGTTCCTTCCTCTTGAATTTTTTGAAATAGTCTGAGGAGAAGAGGTTTTAGTTCTTCTTTGAATGTTGGTAGAACTTCCCTGTGAAGCCACCTGGTCCAAAGGCTTTTGCTTGTTAGAAGTTTTTTGATTAGTGCTTTGATTTCCTTCATAATTATCAGCCTATTCAGGTTTTTTTTTTTTTATTCTTCCTGATTGAATTTTGGAAGGTTGTATTTTTCTACATTTCCATCCCCTCATTTTCAGTCTGTGTGAGTCCCTTGTTCTGTGGTGGGTCTCTTGTAGACACATATATATGGGTCATGTGTTCTTATCCATTCAGCCACTCTGTGTCTTTTGATAGAAGCATTTAGTCCTTTTTTTGTTTAAGGTTGTTATTGATAGGTACTTGTTTGTAATCATTTTTATTATTTATGCATGTGCTCCTTGTTGCCTTTCTATTTCTTTTTATATATAACAGTCCCTTTAGTATTTCTTGCATTGCTGGCTTGGTAGGGATAAACTCCCTTAGCCTTTTTTAGTCTGTGAAGTTCCTGATTTCCCCTTTAATTTTAAATGATAGCCTTGCTGGATAGAGTATTCTTGGATTCAGTCCCCTTGCTTTGCATCACTTTGTATACTTCATTCCATTCCCTTCTGGCCTGATGTGTTTCTGTTGAGAAATAATTTGATAATCTAATGAGAGATCATTTTTAGGTAACTCTCTGTCTCTCTCTTGAAGCCTTTAGGATTCTCTCTTTGTCATTAATGTTTACCATTGTAATTATGACATGTCTTTGTGTAAGTCTTTTGGGTTCATCTTGTATGGGACTCTCTGTGCTTGTGTGACTTTTTCTTCCACAGATCCGGGAAGTTTTCTTTCATTATTTCTTCAAATAGGTTTTCTAATCCTTGCTCCTCTTCTTGTCCTTCTGTCACCCCTAATATATATATATATATATATTACTTTGTTTCATGTTGTCCAAAAGCTCCCTTAGGCTCTCCTCCTGCTTTCTAATTTTTCATCCAATTGCTGTTCAGATTGTGTGTTTTCTGCCCTATCTTCTAACTCACTAATTTAGTTCTCCACTACTAGTCTACTGTTGAATCCTGCCATCCTGTTTTTTACTGTAGCTATATCATTCTTGATTTCCTCGTGATTCTTACATAAGTTGTTGATTTTCTCATCCAAGTAGTTTATGAACTGTATGACCCTTAGTCTGAATTGTTTTTCTGACATATTGCATGCCTTTGTTTCATTTAGTTTCTTTTCTGGAGATTCCTCCTTTTCTTTCCTTGGGTGAGATGTTTCTTTGTCTCCCCATTTTTGCTGTCCCTTTCTGGCCCTGGGCACCCAGTATGGAGGAGTTTGAGAGGTTGAAGACTCTATCAGGTCAATTGTCTGGAAATCGTTAGCCCAGAGGCTGAGTCTGCCTTGAGTCTCACTCCCTTATTGTCTCTGCTCTGAGTTTTATACCCTTCTGTCATGGATCTGGTTCCCCAGTTTTCTGTTTCAGATGCTCAGGGTGGTGGGTGTACATGCACAGTTCCTCTGTTGTGTGACTCCCTGTGAGGACCCAGAGCCCTCTGGCATGCAATTGCTCTGCAGTCCTGGCACCTGTGGCACTATGGCACTCTAAGTCCCTCTGGCATCGCACTTACAGCATGGTCCTGTGGCCCCTGGCTGGGCACACAGGCTTGCTCTGGGTCACCCCGGCAGTGCTCTCCTGTGGCCCAGAGTGAGGCATGTGCTGTGTTGCTCCAGGTAGCCCCTGCAGGACTGTTCCAGGGGCCTTGAAGAAGCGAGTGTGGGGTTTTTCTGTGTAGCACAGTCAGAGTTCCCCTGTCGCCTGAGTGGGGCACATGCTGGTGTACTCCAGGTTTCTCTGGCAACAAGACCCTGGGCTAGGGATGGAGTGGGCATTGGTTGCTGTGGGTCATACCTTGTTTTATTGTAGCCCAGAGTGAGACACATGCTGGGTTGCTCCAGTTCACCCCTCCTCAGTGTGGAGCAGGGACAGATTGCACTGGGTTGCTCAGTCCATGCTCTCTTGTCTCCCAGAGTGAGATCCACATTGTGTTGTTCCAGATGGCCTTAGCAGGACTGTCCCAGTGGCCAGGGTAGAGCAGGTATGGGTTGCTCTGGGTGACATGGTAAGAGCTCCCTGGTGGCCCTGAGTGAAGGGTGTACTGGGTTCTTCTGGGCCACCCATCCCGGGCCAGGGTGAAGCGGGCATGGGTTGCTTCAGGTCAACCCAGCTGGCCTATCCCAGGGGACTGGAGTGGAGCAGGCACTGGTTGCTCTGGGTCACACAGTCCATACTCTCCTGTGGCCTAGGGTGGGCCATGCTCTGAGTTGCTCCAGGTCATCCCAGCAGCAGGTCCCAGGGCTTGGGTTGGAGCAGGCACTGGGTGGCTCCAGGTCAGGCTAGCAGCATGATTCTGGGGCCTGGGGTGGGGGTGGGGGTGGGGCACAGGTTTCCCCCTAGCCTGCACTCATTGTGTGGTCTTGGAGCCAGATCCTAGGACACTGGGTCCCAGCAGGTTGTTGAGGAGCCCTGGTGTGGGAGCTCACTTTGGTGGCTCATGCTTCCTGCAGACAACTGGAACACTGCACTATTCATTGCTGGGGCACGGTGGTGGTTTCACATGGGTTATGACTGGCAAGTGGCATACTCTAGGGCAGTGGTTCTCAACCTTGGCTGCACATTAAAATCACCTGGGAATCTTTTTAAAATCCTGATTTCTGGGCCTCAGCCTCTGGAAATTCTGTTTCTTTGTTAGTAATGTTGTGGCCCCACCTTATAACAAAGAAACAGAATTTTTCAGAGGATGAGGCCCAGAAATCAGGATTTTAAAAAAGATTCCCAGGTGATTCTAATGTGCAGCCAAGGTTGAGAACCACTGATCTAGGCATCCTTTGCCATTCCTTATTGAAAATTGTCTCCTCAGCTGTGTCTAATTTGTTAACTCAGGGTGGATGTTCTCCAATTTATTTGCTTTTCTGGCTGGGCCCTAGGAGGAGGTGCATGACACTGCTGCCTATTTGGCTGCCATTTTCTATTCTCCTTCTAACTGTCATTCTAGCATGTGAGCATATGAATCAGTTCTGTAAAATCATCTGGTCAGAACCCCCTCTTGTACCTGATTTTAATCTTTCCTGCTATCTTCATTATTTCTACCTTGAATTATTCTGAAAATCTAGTCTTTTTGTCTCAACTTGTAACCGGCTTAAACATTTTCATAATTTTAGATTTATTGATAGCCACTAAAATCTCATCTCTGTGTAAAACTTGTTTTGAATCCAAAATTTATAATGATCACATTTAGATATATTTTTGGCTCTATCTTTTTAAATCTTTTTTTAAAATATATCTTCTTCTTCTCTTCAAGGATTCCAATTACTTTTAGAGCCTTTAAATTTTTTCGCACAGCTCACCAATACTCTTTATTTTCTTAAACATTTATATTGAATTTTATTAGGGTAATATTGGTTAATAAAATTAGATAGGTTCCAGGGGTACAGTTCTATAACACATCATCTGTATGCTGTATTGTGGATTCACCACCCACAGCCAAGTCTTCTTCCATCACAATTTATTCCCCCTTTACCCTCTTCTATCTCCCCCGCACCCCTTGTTTCGCTCTGGTAATCACCATACTGTTGTCAGTGTCTATGAGTTCCTTTTTAAATTGATTTTTCTCTGTGTGTTAAATTTGGAGTAGTTTCTATGTCTATATCTTCAAGCTCACTAATCATTTATTTTTGCAATGGCTTATCTGCTGTTAATCCCCTCTGATGTAATTTTCATCTCACACAGTGTAGTTTCTCTCTCCAGACACTCAATTTGGGTCACATGATAGGTAGAGTGACTGGAGGGAGAAGAAGCACCTTTCTTTACCTCTGCTTGTGGACAAACTGAGAATTCCCAAGAGTATAAAGTGGTCATTTTCTTATTAATATCTTAGGCAAAGTCTTTTCTCTTTCCTTCAACATGATAAATGCCTCTGACTTCACTCTGGCCTCCAGCCTCCATCATGTTGACACCATCACATTAGTTAGGATTAGATTGTGACTGATGTTTAGTTTTCTTTCCTCAAATTATCCTTGCATTTAAAGATCTAGATCAGCTTGTTATAAAATTATAGTTTCACTTTTCTCCTTTAATATTAGAAAACACATTCTGCCATCTTTATGCAGTACTGGTATTGAGAAATGTCAGGATATTTATCTAAATGTTTATTCCTTTATATATTGGGTTAGCAAAACTACTCAACATGTGGGCCACAGACAAGTGCCTCTATATAAACTTTCTTACCAGTTGTTTCTGAGACAAATACAGATAGAGAGTATATTATAACACTTTTAGAGCAAATTGACAGAATAATTGCAGGTATATTGAATCTAATAATAATTACCACTTGTAATCATGTGTCTTTTATACACTTCATTTTGCAGTAATTCATTTTAGAAAATTATCATTCTGTGATACATATATATAAATCAAGAAACAACATTTACAGCAATAAGCAAAAACATTATACTTCTCTGGAGGTTGTTTAAGAGACACTGCTTGATGTAGTCAGACACTCTGGTCATGCAGACTTATAGGGCCTTATGCCAAGAGGCTTCAAAGTCAATGGCTCGGGGCCACCCATCAAGACTGGAATCCCAGCAGCATTACAGAGAATGGGCTACTGTCTTCATGGTATAGGGTTTTCCCTCTAAATCACTTAATATTGAGCAGATGGGGAAAGCTCCATGGATTCCAGTTTGAAGTAAGGATACAATGACCCAGAGAAGCTGAGCTGGGTGAAAGAAAAGATGTGGCTACCATCAGTCATGTTGTAGAAAGAAATGTCACCGTCCTCGTAATCCAAGAAAATCACAACCTTTTGTGGACACTTTTCCATCGGGAGAGGCTCTGATAGAGAATTTTTTTGGAGACAACAGGCAAGAGCCCTGTAGTCACATCCCTTCTTCTCTAAGATTCTGAATTGTAATTCCCTGCTGTCTGTGGGCTCCTCATAAATGCCTAGAGTCCACTCATCAGTGTCCTCAATGTCCACCTCCCAGTAATATCTCCCTGACGTGAAGCCTTCCATATTAAGTGTGATGAGGTTGCTGTCTCCTTGCTTGTTACTAAGAGAGAGATCCTGTGTTTCCTCTCTCAAGGTCTCTTTTCTCTGTGTGTCAGAATTGTTCTGGAGAAAAGTTTTAAGATGTAGAGTCACAGGAGCTGGAAGAAAAGAAAGGAAAGGACAACACTGTAAATTTCAGACATCTGCTATACCGGAACCACAAATTAGCAAACGTAGGCTACGTGGTGAAAGACCACTCTTCTGAAATTGTGTTTGGGGAGGTGAGGCTGGGGGGTTAGCTGTGCTCTCCCCGGGGTGCGATGCTACTCATCTGGCCTTATCTCATCCATGCTGCTATCCGTGTTTTGGAAGAATGTCAGTGAGCCAGGGACTGCGGTGTTCACTTGAGAATAATGCTCTTTCCGTGTTTTCTGTGAATCAGACCTACAGTCCTTAATGAGTAATAGGCTCCATGAGGGCTGACCTCTTTAAAGAGAGCAGCCCAGTTACTCTTGCCATTTTGAGCACTTTTTACTAGTTGGGGGTCTCCTCGCAGAGGGGCTGCACTAATTTCTGTTTCAGAACCAAGTGGACTCCACAGAGGAGAAAGCTGGGCCAACAGACAAAGGCAGAAGCACAGTGGAGTAGCTAATCCCAGCAGCAAGTTTCAGTTCAGGTTAACATTTACTGACCTGCATGTTCTTCCCTCTCTTTACCAGAATAATGCTGCCTCCATCTTCGACTAGGCATTGATGTTAGGAAGAGAAAGGGGGGAGGGAGTTAGAAGAGAAGCAAAAAGATAAATAAAGAACTTCTCACCAAGGTCGAAGTGTTCCTTCCTCCAGTCTGAAAAAGAGCAATACCAATTGAGATCAAGATGGACACACAGCCAGGGAATGAAAAGGAGGCGGATTCTTCAACCCTGGCTCATTGCTAATTTTTCTGGACTCTCCTCACTTCCCCCTCCAAGCCCCTCACTCTGGTAGTGTCCAGAAACTACAGGACAGACATAGCTTCCTGTGCCCTGCCTCAGGTTAGGAACCATCACCTAGTTCATCTGGATGCTGGGTTAGGGGACACCTGTAGAGGGTCCCGTGTTCCAGGTGCCTATGCTCTTAAGATCTCCATGGCCCTCCCTAGTGAGGACCAAACCTATCAAATGTCCTTTCATTTTATTTTATTTTATTTGGGGGCTTTTCCCTGCCTGTGACCTCCTCAAATGTGGCTTAAGTTACTCAACTGACCTCTGTTATTTTGACCCCTGTAATCAGTTTTAATGTGTGTGTGTGTGTTTCAGAGACAGATTCCTGCATCTGCTTCTACTCATGGCCACTTCTCTTATAATAAGACCTGTGTTGTTATTTAAAGGTTGGATATTAACATAGAGTCTTAGGATGATAGGCAAATAAAGACATGACCATGGTTCTCGACAGGAGCAGTGTTATGGTCTCTCACAGAACTTCCCTCCTGGAACAAGTATAGCTCCGATACAGAGAATCCTGAGGAACAGCTGAAATCATCCCAAGCTCTTCACCTTAGAAGTAAGGAGACTGAGGCCAAGACAGAGAATGACCCTATTCCTCAGCTGAAACCGTTAAGAGTTAGAGCTAAAACTTCTGTCCTCATCCTCCGTACTTGCTATCTCCCCTGGAATTATGGGAACATTTTTAAGCGTCTTGTGACAGAAAACTCTATAGAAACTGCCTCATTAACTTATATTCTTGTGAGGGGCTCCTCTGACCTCCTCCTATCAAAGCACTTTTCAGGCTGTGTGCACTTGCTAGCTAACTTTCCCAGTGGATTTAAGTTCCATAGGGTCAGAGATAATGGCTCATGCCACCAACATCCAGCACAATGTCTGGCATATGAAATTGCACACACATACGTTCAAAGAATGACCTGATATGTTTTCAAGGTCCAACTCTATTACACACACACACACACACACACACACACACTTTTACTTAAAACCCACACAATACATAGAAGGTATAACAACAATCAATTCCTTCTACCACCAGATAGACATATTTTTAAAAATTTTATAAATGATATTGAGTTATTTGCAAACATAAATCCATCCCTGTATATTGAACTTTACTTTCTTTGTTTCAAATAGGTAAAATCATAGTTAATATATTTCCCAAATTTAAAATATAATATATGATCTGCTCTTTTAAACCTTAATTTCAGTATAGAAATGCTGCTATAATGGGGTACTTTTTATTCTTCCTGAATCTCATCAAAATTGCTCTGAGTTCTGTGCCTTCCTTCTCCATGATGGATGAGCTAACAATTATTGTTGAATCATACCCTATGCGTGTTGTAAAAGTCCCCAGTTAGCAGCTATTTCTCCTCTGTCCTTAGTTTTGGAAAACAATTGATTACTTAAGCATCCAAATACAAAATACTACAGATTGAAACTGAATATATCTTCACAATGTGTGTGTGTGTGTGTGTGTGTGTGTGTGTGTGTGTGTGTGTGTTTTGTGGTTTTGTCTCTGCTTATTGTGCTCAGAATACCAGAAGCACTAGGCAAGATCTGAGGCCAAAGAGTTACTTACCAGGATATAGCAGGGCCTTCTTCCAATCTGAACAGAACAAATCCAGGTAAAACATGTGAGACATTCATCTGGGGCTTCACATGCCTCTCCCTCCCCCTTATTTTCCTTCCACTGATTATTATTGAATCTCTTAGTCTTCCCCTCTGAGGAGAAGGAGCTGAGGAAGTGTTGGGCAACAGGACGTAAGGTGGCAGGGGAAACCAGGGAGTCTTACCTGCCACGTATAAGTTCTTCCGCCTCTCTGGAAGAAACAGCACTCAATGAGAAACCCACAACAGGTGTGAAAGGAGAGCAAGTTCCCCAGGGCATGAGAAGAAGCAAGACTCACCCAGCTCTGCTTCGAGAGTCGCTGAAAGAGAAGATATAAACTCCATCAAGGTGGGTTTTAGCTGCTCCTGAGTTCGGGAAGTAGCTAAATAAATTAAATTTGGCTTTCCCTTAGGGGTACCATAGTAAAGTAGGCAAGAAAATTAGCAGACTTACATGTCAAATCTAACATGACAAGAGCTAAGAGAAGTTACTTGGGAAGTGTCACAGAGCCACAGAAGGCGTGCCCATGCTTCATGGGGTTTAACATTTCTTAGTGGTTTCTGAAGCTTGTGCTTGAAGGAGGAATAGGAAGAGAAGATGGTGGCAGACAGTTCCACAGTTGGAGCATCAGCATAGGCTGGGCACAGAGGCACGGAAGGACGCGGCATGGCCTGAGCCACATGCGGAGGCTCATGGCCACTCCCACAGACCTCCTGGCTTCCCACACAGTTTGCTCCTTCCCTGGGGCTCCTGTGGAATTCTTGGTACCCTGTGCTTTCCTTGAGCCCCTTTGGCAACCTTTCATTTCCCCATTCTCACTGCACAATGTATCCCCAGCTATTTTATAAAGCTCTGATTTGCCCTGCTGCTCCAATTTACCTTTGGCATTCAGTGCCTTTTCCTTTTCATGCTTCATCTGATCACGTTCATCAGATTCATCATCCCTCTTCTTTAGTTCTCTCTCTTTGGCCAGGTGTTCTCTCCAGCCAGTGTAGCTGATCCCGATGAGGAGGAGCACCAGCACAGGGAGTGTCCCAGCCAGGGCTGCCTTCCATGGAGACACCCTGGGAAAGAAGGGCTCTGACATAGGCAGGGACAGACGCAGTGAGGACCACCTGAGGAAAGCCCTACCCTCCTTCCCTCCCCCTACCACACCCCCAGCTGTGCCTTGGAGATTGTGCCTCACTGACCTGGGAGGAAGATGGTTGACACCTTCTCCTGCCCAGAGAGGGGATTCTGGACGGAGCAGGTCACATTGCCTAGAGAGCTGTCCATGACGACAAGTGATGCCTCCACGTGGAAGAGCCCATCTCCATCTTGGGTCAGGGACTCAGAGTGGGACAGGAGCTTCACTCCCGCCTTGTCGCTCCACTGCACCCTGGGGTTTGGGAACCAGCCACCTGAGGAGCACAGCACTCGAATCCCGCCATCCTCAGGCCCCGTCATGTGAATGTGAGGGTCAGATCCCAAGCCTGAGGAGAGAAGGTGTGTGCCTGAGACACGTGGTCTTTGGTGCTTAGGAGTCTCTGAGGCTAAAGGCCACACTGCCCTTCACTAAGCAAATGAATAAACTGAAGCTCAGAGGTCAAGAAACTGCTCACAGCCAGCATTAGGGTGACCTGTGATTCAGTTTCAAAATCAACATAATGCTGGTGCACTATACTTGGACTAAGAGAGCACTGAGGTAATATTAAGAAGAGAAAAGAACAGGAAAAATGAAAGTTAGAAAAAAGAGTTTAATTATATTAGTTATCTTTCTCTCCTGATTGGATAAAACTAATGTTTGGGGGTATCAGTACCTATCTGAATCAATGCTAGTCAATGAATTTTCTGGGATCCTTTGGGGTACCAAAACATCAGAAATATTGCCTTCATTATTGTTCAAAAGTGAACAGGGTATGTACTCTTATTCTCACTGGGAGCTTAGGAAATTGACATTCTGCAAGGTAGTCTGGGTTCCAAAATGATGGCAGATTAAGTAGAAGCTACACTGATACTCTCCCAAGACCAAAGTGAAATTACAACTAAAATACAGAAAAACCATCCTATATAATAAAAGGCTAATATGCAAATTAACTGATAGGCAGAACGACTGCTCACTTTCACATGTAGTGACCACCAGGGGCAGATGCTCAATACAGGAGCTGCCCCTGGTGGTCAGTGCACTCCCACAGGGAGAGTGCCACTCAGCCAGAAGCCGGCTTATGGCTGGCAAGTGCAGTGGCAGTGGTGGGAGCCTCTCCCGCCTCTGCAGCAGAGCTAAGGACCCTGAGGGGGATGTCCACCAGGGTTCCTGGACTGTGAGAGGGTGCAGGCCTGGCTGAGGGACCCCCTCCTCCTGTGCACGAATGTCATGCACTGGGACTCTAGTCCTGAATAATCAACTAAAGACTAGCTGGAGAGAACCCCAATAACCAAGGATGGAAAGTGGACACCACATAGAGACTGGTAGGAAGGGAAGAGGTCGAGGGGGCTGGTTGGGCTCCCACAGGCAGCAGCTAAAGTTCCAGAGGTCTTGGGTCTGATGCCCTAGCCCAGAGCACCAGAACTGAGAAGAAACCCACATAACATTTGGCTGTGAAAAGCAGCAGGGTTTCTGTCTGCCAGGAAGAGATGGCTTGAAATTCAGGCACCCTCTTAAAGGTCCAATACACAAAATTTCGTGTGCAGCCACTCATCTTGGCCTCTGGCAGAGGGGGGGCAGAGTGGACTGGAGCTGTGTGAGGATAATCCAGGGTTGGGGGTCTGGGTTTAGAGCTCAGAAGGCAGCCACCCCAGTTTCCTGTCCTCATACTGCAGAGGACATCCTTCTCAGGGAGACCTTTGCCACCCAGGCAGCTTTGGCTGGAGGGGAAGCAATTGCCCCACACTGTGGGAAAACCACTCACCCCACCCTGTGGAGTCTATGCCTTGCTGTATGTGCCTTCATAGCCTGAGGCTCATTAAGACTGAGAATAAAAGTTAGACGGCAGGCAGAGGAGGATCTCTGGAGGCTTTCAGTCTTGGCCTGCCCTGCTTCTTGGGCCTGGGGCTAGGAAAAGCAGACCTTGATGTACATCTTGTTCTTTTGCAAAGGCACTCAGCCCCAGCAGCGGGAGCCACAAGGTATGGATTGCTGATAGCTCTAAACAAGGTTCTCAGGGCCAGTCGCAAACTGCATCTGCCATTGTCCTGCAATAGACTGAAGGCCTGGGGCAGGGGACAGGGGCAGGCTAGAACTGGTCTGTGGGGACATGAAAGGGATATATGTAATACTTTCAACAATGATTATTTTAAAAAAGAAGAAAACAAAGAAAATATTCTGCAAGCTAAAGTAGCATGTCAGCATCACAAGGAATGCTTAGGAATCCAGACATCCTCATCTTTCTCTTTGCTTTACAGCAGGACAGGTGAGCCAGATGGACATACCTATAACGTGCAGCTCCACAGTGGCCTCCTGGGAGATGTGACCGTCCTTAAACTGACACCGGTACTGGCCATTGTCAGAGGCACGGACGTGGTGGATCAGCAGGGCCATGGCCCCCTTGCCGATGGAGTCCCCCACCAGCTCGGTCCTGCCACGGTATTCCAGCATTTGCTCTCCACCTTGTTCCTGCCCATTCTTGTACACAAGCACAGCGGGGGACAGCTGTGCTCGGTACCACCGGATGTGCATGTGGGCTATACTCTGCTCAGGGGACAGCTGGCAGGGCAGAGTGGCATCTGCCCCTAGCAGGACCATGACGGGTTCAGCTGGCCCCTTCACAGAAAACCCGGGTGCTGCATAAGAATCAGAGAGAGATTAGAGGGGATGAGTGAGGGGAGAAGAGATGAAAGACCCATCTGCATTTCTTTATTTAGAGACCCATACATATTTTCTTACTTGTATTACTTTCCAAAAAGTTAATACATATTTTTAAATTGATTTATATATAAAAATCTGACTTCTTCAACTGTATTCCCCTGAAGTAACAACTATTTATAGTTTGGTCTTTGAGAAGGCATTTTTTTCTATGCATTTATGTGTGAATTAGGTAAAGCCAATGTAAGAGATTTATTGATAATTAAATATGGCAAAGTAACTTATTAAGCATTTCTCTTTTGTTGTGGTGGAGAGAGGGATATTGAAAGGTACTTCCCTCGTCATTCTTCCCTTTGCCTCCCAGCACTCTGTTCCTAGAAGGATAAGTAGATGTTTCTGACCTTGACATTTAGGTTACTGAATGTTGGGTTGGGATGCCGGGAGGATTATAGTATATGGCTATCCCAAGGTGAAAAGCAGAATTTATAAGGTAAGGTAAGCTATTTTAGGTCTTTTATTTTTAATAACTATGAAGGCTTGGAATCATAGAGAATATTTTTTTTCATACAAACTATTTTCTTGAATGGATAAAGAAGATGTGGTACATACTAGTATACAGAATGGAATATTATTCAGCCACAGAAAATGGAATGAAATCTTACCACTTGTGACAACATGGATGGCCCTACAGGGTATTATGCTAAGTGAAATAAGTCAGACAAACAAAAGAAAAATATCATGGTTTCACTTATATGTGAAATCTAATAAATACATAAATAAATAAATGAAAACAAGAAAGATGCATAGATACAGAAAACAAACTGTTGGTTGCCAGAGGGTAGGGGTGGTTAAGGGGCCTGGGTATAAAAAGTGAAGGAATTAAAAAGTACACATTGGCAGTTATAAAATGGTCTCAGGGATGTAAAGTACAGCATATGGAATGTAGTCAATAATATTGTAATAACTAGGTATGGTGTCAGGGGGGCACTAGACTGATCAGGGGGAACACTGTGTAAATTATGTAATTGTCTAACCACTATGCAGTACACCTGAAACTAATATAATATTGAAGGTTAACTATAACTGAAAATTTTAAAAAATATTTTAAATTTAAAAGTAATATGCCGAAACCGGTTTGGCTCAGTGGATAGAGCGTCGGCTTGCGGACTGAAGGGTCCCGGGTTCGATTCCAGTCAGGGGCATGTACCTGGGTTGCCGGCACATCCCCAGTAGGAGATGTGCAGGAGGCAGCTGATCGATGTTTCTCTCTCATCTATGTAACTTTCTATATCTCTCACTTCCTCTCTGTAAAAAATCAATAAAATATTTTTTTAAAAAAATAATAATGTAAAAGATTTACTGAGAGAAGTGCAAAACTTGGATGCCAGTGGTTCCAGGTGTTAAGAAGCAGGGCAGTCCTACCAGAGTAGAGGGCTGGATCCCCAGGGAAGGGAATGAGGATGCCTGCAGGCCTAAATGGGAACTTTACCTAAATTATAAAATACCCCTTTTTGTCAAGTCACTTACAGACATCTGCCTGAAAGCTGTTTTGCCATAGAAAACCATGATGACTAAAAAGTGACTGGTGCCCCCTGGGCAACATCTGCATTTGGAGGCCCAGGATCCTGTGGATCCTGTACATGGTTAGGATTTAAGGGCCGGCAAATGCAGGGTGGGGTGGGAAGGGTTCAGAAAGGCATGCTGTGTGGGTGCTCAGGAGGGCTGAGCACTAATGGCAAAGGCATGTGACCTGAGAGAAGAAGCTCCTGATTGGTCTGTCCCAGGAGCGTGGATCAGGCAGTCCTGGACAAGGAGCATGACACTGGCCATTAGGCTGGACTGAGCCAAGACCCCTTCCTTTCCCTTCCTGCGTACAACCCAGGGAACTGGTATAACTTGAAGGATATCTATTCCTTACCAACTGTACTGGGCTGTTGGCCATACATGTTACATGAGCCATTTAATTTAGAAAAAGGCATTGGCATTTCTTAAAGCCATGATGAACTGGAAAATATCATTCTGCTTCACATAAATGGGGTCATTGTGTATCAACTTCTGCAATAGGAACATGCAGCTATTTTAGTATAGAAAGTCCTAAATGTTGCCACCATCACATTTAAACTTTCCTACATCAATTATGACTACAGACAGCCCCACAATAAACACTATCCTATATAATAAAAGGCTAATATGCAAATTGTCCCCTTGACTGGGCGTTTGACCAGGGGATGGGGCTGGCCAGCCAACCACCACAGCTCCACCCCCTGGCTGGCCTGGCAATCGGCCCCCATTGGGGTGGTCTGGCCAGACCCCACATAGACAAATTCGTGCACCAGGCCTCTAGTATATAATAGGTGTACATATGGGAGAGCTTATCTTTAGGGTACATTCTTGTAGGATTGCTGAGTCAACGTATATGGAAATTAAACATTTGATACTCACTGCCTAATTGACCTTAAATCAGAGGTAAAAATATCATTATTATAATCTCATAGCTGGTTTATCTTTAATCCTGGTGTCTGAAAACTTTATACTGAAGGTCCTTTTATTATATAAAGGAAAAAACTCATGTCCCAGAAAAAATAAATACCTTTTCCCAAGATTATAACCAGATAGAGCTCAGGGGTCTTGAGTCCAAAGTCTTTGTACACAGATTGAGTTTTCTTGGCAGTGTAAACATCATTTTACAAACATTTACATCAAAATTAAACAGACTAAAATCACACATATTCAATAAAGATTTAGATAAATATTACAGCTTTGAGTTTTATGAGGTCTAACCACAGGAGTAAGGGACATTGACATGAAGGCGATCACCCCATTCCTGGCCCAGCCCTCCAGCCCCTTGCTGGCAGCAGACACAGCCACAGTCCCGGATAGAGTGTGACCTCTGGATAGCCTGCTTTATCCTCACAGAAGAACCATTGAAAACAAGGCAAAAAGTAAAAAGCTCGAGGGAGAACACGGACCTGCGGAGCACCATGCGGGCACCTGGAGGAGGAGGACGAGGAGGAGACAGCCAGCGGCACGGCCAGGAACACCCACCATCTTCAGGGCAGGAGGCAGCACGGGACGCACACTGTTCACTGAGGGAGGAGGGTGGGCTGAGCAGAGGGTGAGAAAGTCCACGGGGTGAACGGTTTAGGAAAAAGTCCCCTCCCAAACACTGACTTTCGTACGCAGGGTTTTGTCTGTTGTCCCTCACAGGCCTTCCGATAAGCACCACCAACTCCCACCCACCTGCCAATGGGTTTCCTTTCCTCTTTTTCCTGAAAACCAGCTGTTTCCCCCGCAGGTGTGGACAGCTGTAAACCGTCCTCTTGTGTCCTGTGAGCTGTCTGCTCGCCTGGGGACGCGCCTCTCACCAGGGCTCTCTTGAAAGAGAAAGCCCTGAGTTCAACGTTGAGAAACAAAGTCAGACACAAAATCAGTCCATTCTCTCAGCCAATCTATCTTTCTCCTTCTTGTCATTCATTCATTCATCCATTCATTCACTCACTCATGCCTTCATTGATACGTTTTTTATTTCTTTTGACCACAAACAGCTCTTGTGGCTTAGCTCCCTAAGGAAGGCAGTTTTCTCACCATGTGACCCTGAGGTCAAGCCCTCCCTTTTCCAGGACCCACATGCCCCAAAGACACACCTGTGCATCCCACACCTTTCTCTCTCACCATCCAGACTGGGCCACAGGGTGGGTGTTCCTGGAAGCCCCGGGTCTTCTCCGTGCACCCACAGTGCTCGCTCCAGAGGCAGTTTGCACCTGGCTGTCCTTGTGGTCAGCATCCAAGGCTGTGGCTGCAGGGGCCGGGAGCAGCAGGCTTCAACCCACCCTGATTGGGAAAATATCCTCAGGAGGAGGGCAAACAGGGCTGCCAGGAGGCACTGGCATTGGCATGCCTCTCCGAGAAGGGTCTGATGAGAAAGGCACAGCCTGCCTCCACTCTCTAGTTACTTCGAAAGTGGAGGAATAAAGGCCATCACGGTGGACTTTGGACTGAGCTGAGTATGGAATGATAAGAACTCTCAAGTTGCTTCGGTGGAAAATGCTCAGTGCAGCTCCTCCTCCTGCCTGCAGAGGGCGGCAGTCACATATTTCAGAGAGGAAATCTTCCTGTAAGATATTCAGGTGTTGGTCCTCCCAATGTTCAGTTCACAAATGGGACTGATTTAGACAATAAGACCAACAGGAGCATGCTTCCCTTTGGGGAGTAAAACCACACTCTGAAGGACATTGGAAGTCGTGTGCAGAGCTTTGGGGGAAAATAGGAGGTCAGAAAGGGGAGGCTCTGTGCTCCAAGAACCTTAGGGCTCCCAGGAGTGGAAAGAAGCAGTAGCACAGCTGTACAGTGCCAGACATGGAATGTGCTCAAAAAGTGTTTTCTTTCCATGCCACATACTTTCCAAGTTCAATCTGATTCTTCACCTGCACGTCACTACACCTTGCTCCCTCACAAGGTTTACAGATAGAGACACAACTAGCCAGTGCATAAACATTACTGTGGGAGCCAGTAACAGTCTGGCCAAAGGGACACCAAACACCTAAGTTCTCTAGAGACAGTGAGGTGCATTCAGCTTTTAACAAATTAAATTTCTGAGATCTAGTTTGCACACAATGGAAACATGGTTTTGAAAAGACATTTCAGTGAGGTTTTACAAATGCTCACACTCATATAACCACCACCTGGATCAAAATGTGGAGCATTTCCATCAGTTGAAAATTTTCTTCATGTCCATTGTTCGCCAGGACAATCCAGGACAAACAAAAAGAATCTGATGCAAATCACTATAACTTAGTCTTCCCTGTTCTAAAATTTCAAAATAAGGAGAAAGGAATCATACATGATATGTGATTTTGTGTTGGTTTCTTCAGTTAAACACAATTTTTTTCGAGAGTCAGCCACGTTGTATGTATTGGCACTTTTTTATTTTTATTGCTGCATGATATTGCATTGTTTGACTAAAGTAAAATACGTTCTTCCACCGCTCTCTTCAGGGCTGCCCCCCACTCGTGCCTCCCTCCTCGTGCATTCAAGCCCTTTCACACCAGGCTGGGAAGCCTCTTCTGGTGCACTTGGGCCCTGACCCCACCTAACAGTTAGGTCTGAAATGTTGGAGAATGGGAACGGAACACTGAGGGGAAGAGAGGAGAGTTGAAACACTACTTGCCTCTTTTGTTTACTTTGAAAGTTATGATATGTGTGTGTGTGTACTCTGTTTTAAACGTCAATATATTAATATACATTTCCAGTGAAACTGAAAAAATACATTTGGAAAATGTATATACATACCAGATATTTTCCACAATAATAGAAAATTGTTTGAGTAGAGTCCATTAATCTGTGGAAAATATTTTGAGTGAGTTATATTACACACACATCAGTGTTTGTTGTTTAAGAGAGAAAAGTGAGGAGAAAGAGAGAACTACAAGCTATTCATCTCAAAAAACAGTTTTTAAAACAGTGTGAACAGAAAAAAAACAGTGTGAACAGTATAATTCTATTTGTTTAATAATTACAGAAGAGTAGACATCAAAATCACACAAAAAATTAATGATAGGGTATTTATTTCTGAATGGTAGAAATATGGGTATTTCTATCTTCCTATCTAATAATAGACAAACATGGTAATTGACTGTACCTTCACTATGCTTCCCATTGGCTAATCAGGCAATATGCAAATTAACTGCCAACAAAGACAGCAGTTAACCACCAACAAAGATGGTGGTTAATTTGCATATGTGGGCACCATGCTGGGAGGCGAAAGGGGAAGGACAGAAGAAGCTGCCTGCCGCTGATGGTGATCAGAAACCCAGGCGGCAGGCAAGAGCCAGGGGGCAGGGCCGCCTTTGCTGTGCCCCCAGTTGTGATTGGAGAACCGGGCCGCCATTGCCCCGCCCTCCAGCTGTGATCAGAAAACCCGGGCACTGTTGCCCCGCCCCCCAGCCATGATCAGAGAACTGGGACGCCATTGCCCAGCCCCGAGCCGGTGATCAGAGAAGCCATGCGGGGCAGGGAAGAGGCGGCCCTGACCCCTGTGTAGATCGCGAGCACCTTTCAAAACTGCAAACCCCATGAGACCGGGTCCTGACCGCCAAGTAGATCATGAGCACCTTTCAAACTGCACGGGTAAATCCCCCTGAGACTGGGTCCTGACCGCTATGTGCCACGAGCACCTTTCAAACTGCTTGGGTAAAACTGGTGAGACTGGGTCCTGGCTGCCACATAGATCACGAGCACCTTTCAAACTTTGAGGGTAAAACCCCCTGAGACCGGGTCCTGGCTGCTACATGCCGCCATGTAGATCGCGAGCACCTTTCAAACTGTGCATGTAAATCCCCTGAGACTGGGTCTTGACCGCTAAGTGCCATGAGCACCTTTCAAACTGCAAACCCCCTGAGACCGGGTCCTGGCCGCCACACAGATTGCGAGCACCTTTCAAACTGTGTGGGTAAAACCCATGAGACCAGGTCCTGGCCTCTACGTGCTGCCACGTAGATCTCGGGCGGCCAGCATCCACCTCTTCCCTGCCCCCACCTCCCGCACTTCCCCGCCAGTGATTGGAGAAGTACCTGTATTTTTTTTTCAAAGTACCTGTATTTTTAATAATTTCTTGACATGGTAAAAGAATTTTACATTACAATCCAAGGGTGTTGGGGTGAGGAGAAGGAGCAGCAGAACAATCCAGCAAACAAAAAGGGAAACAGAAATGCATGGTGGAAGGGATTTGAAGGGTGGGTAGGGGCATTGCCCAACTAAAATGCAATTGGTTTGTTACTGAGTACTATTCATGGGAAGACAGCATCCTGACTCCTTCTCTAAACAGCATATTGGGAGTAAATATGATGCATCCAGGTGGAAATATGATTAGGGGTTAGAAGACAGACAGGGAAAGAAGAAGTCAGAAATAGACACTGAGATAGTTACTGGTTGGCTGGCTACAAATACTGACTCTCCAATAGTGATAGAATAAAAAAGTGAGGGATATCTCTGGAAGATTCAAGAGATAGGGGGCAACTCTTCTATGGTTTTGACTTGCCCAGCAGATTTCCACATACACATGTGTACACATCTATGTTTGCATGCACACACATATATACATAACTGACTGCCCTCCCTGGAAACACAGAAGAAGAAGAAGCTGCCAGAAGAAGAAGCCACCCACCTTTGGTCCAGGTGACAGCACCTGCGGCTGGCTGCAGCCCAGGAGATGGATAAGCCACCCGCCCGAGGTCCCAGGCTGCAGCCACCTGGAGAAGCTGCCAGCCTTGTGGTCCAGGGCGCCAGCACCTGTGACCAGGGAAATAGGTTCCCTCTTCTCCTACTGCAGTCATTACTTCAATATTCCCCTTCTGAATTTCTCTCCTGTGCTGCAACCCAACTCCACTTTTCATCGGAAGGATACAGAACAGAGAGAGCAGTGTTAAAAGCTTACATTTTTAAGCCGGTAAGGTTGGTACTGAAACATATAAATGGAAAACTAGAGTCCTTAAGATAACAAAGGCTACAAAGGACAGGGACAGTGCATGACCTATTATATCCAGCAATCCATACGGGGACTGAAAACTTTGCAATGATGACAATTAGTGAAGATATGAATCAACTAAAATAGTTGACAGGGACAATTCTTCCATCTTTGAAAATATCTACATCAAATCTGTTTAGATTTTCATCTGCATAATATAACACATTCTGACAAGACCACCATCACCACCAATGTGGTCAGTGTTGTGCCGATAAATGTTTAATAACTGAGGGGACCCCCGCCCCGAGTGCACAAATTTTTGTGCTACTAGTCTATTATATTTGCTTATTTCTAATTTCCAGATTTCTTTAACATGAAAAAGTAAAGAAAAATGTGAATAGAAAGATTTTTAAAATAAAACTGTGAAGTGTAAAAGTAAAGATTCATTTGTGGGAGATGCAGGATTTGAGAACCAATCAACATTCTTGGGAATGAAAAACTGGCTTGAAATAGAAACCAAGTGGGAGGGGCAATATCAGAGTAGACAGCACTGAAGATCAACACATCAGGCTGGAAAAGTGGAGTTACTGAATTCTCCCAGAATACAGAACATTAAATCAGAGGCATACTTTAGGAAGCACAAGTTTAGGAGCAACAGATCCAGAATGTTAACATTCAGCTCATAGGATTCCCCAAATAGAAAGAAGGAAATTAAGGACAAGAACCAGGTCTCTGGATTGAAAGGACACTTAAATAAAGTTGGATCATTGGAGAAAAATGGGTCATTTATACATGAAATCTTGTAAAGTTTTAGATCTCCAAAAAAAGATAAGCAAACAAAAACCTCAAAGCTTCCAGAGTCCTCCATACACCTGTCATTAAACATTCGCTGCTAGAAAACAAATGAATATAGGCTTTACTTCCCTGAGCAGAAGCTACAATTATCTAAGGCTCAAAACTATCATTTAAGTATAAAGCAAACAACAACAAAAAACAAACAAAACAAAACAGTAAAGTTCTGGACAAGCAAGGAATCAGAAGTTCTCTCTTCATAAAACCTCTCATATAAAGAGAGAAAGTTGCACCCTAGCTCAGTGGGTAGAGCATCGGCCTGTGAACAGAAGGGTCTCAGGTTCGATTCCGGTCTAGGTCACATGCCCGGTTGAGGGCTCAATCCCCAGTAGAGAACATACACGAGGCAGCCGATCAATGATTCTCTCTCATCATCACTGAGGTTTCTAACTCTCTCTCCCTCTCCCTTCCTCTCTGAAATCAATAAAAATATATACTTTAAAAAAATAAAATAAATAAAGAGAGACAGTTACAGGTTTCAATGCAGGGGCTTGGAGCAGGGTGAACATATGGATACTTCTAGGCTTGGTTTTCTCCTCCTCTGGGTGGTCACTGTTATTTGAGTTGGGGTAAGGTGGGAAGTAAGAGATTTGGCAGATGTTATCTGCTGAATTTAACCACCTAGAAATAGAGGAGTCACCTGCTGATTTGATCTGTTTTCTTCTTTTCCGGGCAGCCCTTCGAATAGAGTAGTTGTCTCCAGGGAGACTGTGTGGCTTTCCTGTGGTGGTGACAGACTTTTGGTATTTATTTTCATAAGCAAACCTAGGAAAAGTCTGACACTGAGCAAGGTGGAGGAAGGGGTTAGATAAGTGTCACACTGAGTCATCCTACTAATCCATCTTAACTGCCTAAAGTGGATGTGTATTATTCAACTTAAGAGAAGTTGTTGAATCTTACCAAGTCATAAAATAAATGATTTGATATCGCATAGTTGCTATTTATTTAAAACCTCTATCACTTCATTTATATGTTTGCAATAGTCTGTTCATTTCTGATTTATTACAGTTATAAATTTCTTTTTGAGGTCTCAACAGATTTGGCATTTTTTAATTCTGCTGTATGTTGTCAGCACCAAACAACCTAAAAAAGTATGTGTGCTTAGCAAATGTCTGTATTTGAAAGAGCATCTTGCTTCTTGGAGTGATTTCTACCTGAATGTTTTTATTTCCAAATAATACTGGCATTTCACCAATTTTGTTAGGCTATGTCTGGTGTGTATTTGTTTTTCTGTGTTTCTTATAAGCCATATATAGATGTTCAATATTATATCCAGAATTTTAAAAATGTACCTGCTTAAATTCTTTCAGGATCTAACTCAGAATTGTTCTGTCTTTCTAAACAAGAAACACAATTATTCTAGAATTCATAGAACTTGGAGGACTTTTAAAATTAAAAAGAATTGTGAAGACCCATGACAGCAATGTCACCCTTACCTCTCATAGTTACAGCAGGAAAGGAAGATAAAAGGTTTCAGAAAATCACCTTCAGAATTTTATGCTCTTTTCCTTTTATCCTGGACAAAATGGAGAAATGTCAATGGAGAGAATTTATAAGTCTGGGAGAAAGGGAGTCAGAAAGCATGGATGTATTTTTAATTCCCTGTCTAATAAATAAAGGGCCTAACTGGCAGGTATTATATGTCAATTATATCTCAATAAAACTGGGAAAAATAAACTAGAAAACAATAGGGTAGCAGCTATATTGAAGTGAATGAAGCAAGACATTAAAAGAAAAATTGCTAACAACTTACAGAATTTAAAAGTTACTGGCAGTCTTCTAAGTGCTTTACATGTATGAATTCATATAACTATCACATGAAACTTAGAGTAGGTACTATCATCAAACCCATCGTCATATAAGAAAAGTGAGGCACAGAGAGGTTGTATAAGTTGCTTAAAATCACCAGCTTGCAAATAGCCTCACCAGGATTTTAAGTCAGTCAGGCAAGTTCTAATATCATTGCTATTAACTTGGGTAATATACCTCTCAGAAAGAAAGAAAACACTTATTCCTGATTCTCTCTATAGCTCATAAGTTGGGAGTGTTAGGGTCAAGTCTCGGATAAACCTCTGGCAGGACCACAAACAAGTATCAGCTTAGAGGGCAGAGCCTCTTGGCATAATTATAGCCCTCCCTAGTTCCTTCCCAGGTAGCTAATGAGGGGTGGGAGGTGCAACAAGTGCTGCCAAAACATGGTGAAACACACAAGTGCCGGGAGCATGGTAAACATGTTGACCACTTCCCCTGTTTTGCTTTGTGTGCTCTGACTATAAAATAAAGCCTCGGCTTGCAGGCTGGGTCTTTCTGTGTCCTCATCCAGGAATGGGAAATCTGCCGAGCCTCAGCTGTATTCTCTTGTCTGTCTTCTTTAATCCTTCACCTCCCCTCCTCAGGTTCACCCTTGACTGTGCCAGCTTCTCAGGTTCACCCTTGGCCTTGATGGCATAGCACAATAAGTATGTAATTATTTGATGGATGGATTTATTACCATGCCAGGTTAAAGTTCTCTTTCCTTATCTTTTTTTACTTTTAGTTTTCAGTATGTCAGGTGGCCAAAGAGAAGCACACTGCTGAGAAGCAGCTATTCAGGGGCGTCTGTCTTCCAGTTTTCTGAAACCTTTTTAAAGACCACCCAAGGCCTCCTTCCCAGCCACGAGTTTTCCAAGGACTGATATCCCCCGGGCTTCTTGGAGCAAGTCTCAGAGGAGAGACCTGTGGCAGCCAAGAGCGGTAACTGGGCAGAATGTCAGAGTATTTGTTTCAGTGCCTGCGGCAGTGAGGGTGAGGAGTTCCCGGATGCCTTCATCTCTGTAAGATTTTTTTCAATTAATTTAGGTATTTTTATACTTTTTATTGAACTTAGTAGGGTGGCATTGGTTAGTAAAATGATGTAGGTTTCAGGTGAACAATTCTATAATACATCTTCTGTATATTGTGTGTAAGATTTTAAAATTATGAGGGTTGCATTTTGTAGGTGGTGGGCAAGAGAGAGGGAAGAGGTTGAGCCTGGGGAAGGATCCTGGGGGTTGACAGAGGGCAGACCAGGTGACATCTGCCCCTTAATCCCATAGGAATGTGTGGGGACAGAATTTGTTGAGACCAGAGTAATGTTTGCCCTAGCGCCATCTATCTCAGCGACTGCTCTTCACCTCCTGTCTGCCCCATCCATTGAACAAAATGTTCTTGAATTAGAGTTTAGAGAGATCATGGACAGATATATTATTGCAGAACATGGCTGTCAAGATGGAACAAGACTGTTTCCTTGGAAAAGGAGACAAAAGGTGTCCTTAGTGAGTGTGAAGGCTTCCCTGGAGTCCCTGAGCGAGACACCACAGTTGTTGAGAGCTATAGGAGCCATTTTTGTGAACCACCTTGGTTAGACTTCTTACTGTGGGTCCATCTTTGTTGCTCCTCTAGGTATTTTCAGGGCCTCCCTCTGTGGCACACTGTCCTCCGTTCTGGGAAAGATGGTGGGTTCCCTGGACATCTCTCTGCCCAGAGATCTCTTCTCAATCTTGCTTCTCCAGGTGTCCATGTGGGGCTCAGGTGAGAATATTTAAAGATTCTTATCCCTGGATTCTCTCGTTCTCTGAATAGAAGGATTCAATCACTTCTCATACATACCTGGATTAATTATAAATCCTTCATTTTGATACAGTGATTTACTTGCCTATACACAAGGGCAAATAAGTCATCATACGATTATTTTAGAGAGAAGGATCAGGCAGAATTACCTCACTAATGCGTTCTAACTCGTGCAGGTCTCAACTTCATGGGGAATGCACTTCCTGATGTCCAAGCACTGATGAAAAACTCTAGCTTCATGATTTCCCAGCCCTCTTCCCTCCCCCTTCATGGAATTTACCACCAATGCAATTTAAAAAGTCATTTATTTAACATGAGATTACCATGTTGCTTGTAAGCTCCGGAGGCGTAGACACCCTCTCTGTCTTTGCTCCCCCGCCTTCAGCCTGGTGTGTGCAGCAGAAGGCGGCCGTCTGGATGACAGAGTGCCTATGGGTCTCCACAGGATGTGATGACGCTGTGTCAGAAAACGCCTGGGTCCTGTGTTATTCTTGTCGCTTTCGGTCTGTCCCACAGATTCATTCACGGTCCTCGCTCCCTCGGAGCCCATTGTGGCCCTGCTGGGCGCAGACACGGCGCTGCCCTGCCGCGTAGCCCCGGCCATGAGCGCTGAGGACATGGAGCTGCGGTGGTTCCGCTCGCGGTTCGCAGATGCCGTGTACGCGTATGAGGACCGAGTGGAGCAGACGGAGCAGCAGCTGGTGGACTTCCGAGGGAGGGCCGAGCTGGTGAAAGATCACATCGCCGAGGGAAGAGTGGCTGTGAGAATCCGCAGCGTTAGGGTCTCAGACAATGGGATGTACACCTGCTTTTTTAAAAAAGGAAATGATTTTGAAGAAGCGATTTTGGAGCTAAAGGTGATCGGTGAGTAATTGTCTGAGAGCATAGACCACTCTAAGAGAAATGTAAGTGTTCCGCATTTGATTTGGGGGAAGGATGGCGAACAGGACGGATACACAAAGGCAAGTATGCTGCAAGCTGGTTGACATCCTAGACTGGGCTTAGCCCCACACATCGCTCTGTACTTCAAAATTAAACTACTTCCCTAAATATCTACATGTATATAAAAGCTGAGCGACCAAATGTCAGAACAACCGGAATGACCAGAACTACAGGTCACTATGACGGGAACTGCAGCAGCCAACTGGCCCAATCTGGGTCCCTATGGGCCGCCCACAATCTCCCGTGGCCCCTCTCCCCAGCGGCCCCCAATCAGGTCCCCCGCCCCAGTCGGGGATGGATCCAGGGTCCCTTCTCCCAGCCACCGGTTCCCCGATAGGCTTCAATCACCAGCCAGGCTGAGGGACCCCACCATGCACAAATTTGTGCACTGGGCCTCTAGTCTACCATAAAAATAGGCCTCTTGTGTCTCTCCTACACATGGGCAGGAGAGTGCCATCCTTACCAAATGTACCATCACTCTCAGACAAGAATCCCAGGTATCTGCTGCAAGGGACTGGCCCAGGCAGGACGGCTGGTGGTCGTGTCTTAAATGCATTGCTTGGAGAAAGTGACTTGAGGGTTGTGACAGGGTGGCTTGATATTGCAGGAAAAAAGTTATCCTTAGAGAACTGAGGTCAGAAAATAATAAACAATCAATAACTAACTGAAACAGTTGATTAAAACATGGACTTAATGGTTTGGGGGGAAATAAAATGGCCTGAAGAGTGGACCAGTGGGAAGGGCCACCATGGACTGAGGCTTGGTCACAACTGAATTAACCACCATAAGTTTTATCATCATTGATGCTATTTCATTTAATTACAATAATACTGTAAACTCATTGTATCAAACTCAATTCAGAAAGGTATCCTAATAAAGATACAAAAACCCAGGGGCTGTCACATCCAAAACGACCAGAGGGATGACTGAACCTGTGCAGGCAACAGGTTCAGGTGGGCGGGGACTGGCGAAAGGGCTAAACTGCTGACCTCTTGGGGAGAGAGAGGAGGAGCTGACCAGTGGCTTCTGCAGCCGCTGGTGAGGCCTGGAGAGAGAGAGAGAAGTAAGGTCTGATTTGCAGCTTTGAGGCTGCAGATCAGACCCTGCTTCTCTGTCTCTTTGGGCCTCGCCAGCAGCCATGTCTCTCTATGTCTGAGAGATCAGCAGTTCAGCCCACTGGCTAGCAGCCTGGAATGGCTGTGAATCAGCCCCACCTCTCTGATAAGGCCCAGAGATAGGCCCAGAGATGTTGACTGGCATAGAAACCGGCCAATCAAAACCAAATCTGGGTGAACTGGGAGGGACCAATGGTTGCCTATGAGGAGGAACTTCTGACACTGATTGGCATAGAAACCGACCAATCAGAACCTAATCTGGGTGAACTGTGAAGGCAAAGCATAATGTGGGGAATGAGGAGGGGTTTTAAGGGCAACAGCTGTTTGGTGTAAGGTGTAAGAAAGCGGTTCAATTTTTTAATAACTGGTTTGTTAGTATAGTGCATAAGGCTGGCTATCAGTCCAGATATAGGGATTATGTGTTTTTGTCTGCCAAGAGCATCTCCTCCTGCTGAAAAAGGCACCCCCCCACACACACACACTTAAGCAATACTATCCTGTATAATCTATCTATACTAATAAAAGGATAACATGCTAATTAGACCAGGTTGACTGGCCATCTTCCAGATATCCGACTTCTTTCCGGACAAATCCATGGTGGTGGGGGCCAAGGCAGAAGCAGTTAAGGGCGATCAGGCTATCAGGGGAGGGCAGTTAGGGATGAGATCAGGCTGGCAGGGGAGGGCCATTGGGGGCAAGATCAGGCTGGCAGGGGAGGGCAGTTAGGGGCCATCAGGCAGGCAGAGTCAGTTAGGGGTGATCAGGCCAGCAGGGAAGAGCAGATAGGGGTGAGATCAGGCTGGCAGGGGAGGACAGTTGGGGGCAAGATCAGGCCAGCAGGAGAGGGCTATGGGGGGCAACCACGTTGGCAGGGGAGGGCAGTTGGGGGTGACTGGGCCAGCAGGGGAGAGCAGTTGGGAGCGAGATCAGGTTGTCAGGGGAGAGCAGTTAGGGGCGGTCAGGCAGGCAGGTAGGTGAGTGTTAGGAGCCAGCAGAGCCAGATTGCAAGAGGGATGTCCGACTGCTGGTTTAGGCCCGATCCCAGGATGTCATTTGGACATCCCCCAAGAGATCTCCGATAAGAGAGGGTGCACACCGGGCTGAGGGACCCCCCCCCATGCACCAATTTCATGCACCAGGCCACTAGTAAAATATAAATTGATAATCTTCCCTTTCTCTATATTCCCTTTTCTCTTCCAAAGTAATTATTAATACCAAATTATTCTATGCCCTTCCAGTTATCTTTCTTTATATATTTATATATGTAATTTAAATATACCTACATATAATTAAAATGATTAACAAATGTATAGTATAATAATAAAATATATAATACTAGAGGCCCAGTGCACAAAAATTGTGCACTCAGGGGGGAGGGAGGGTCCCTCAGCCAGGCCTGTGCCCTCTCGCAGTCTGGGACCCCTCAGGGGATGACCACCTGCTGGCTTAGTCCTGCTCCCCAGAGGATTGGGCCTAAGATGGCAATCAGACATCCCTCTGGCAGCCTGGCAGCCCTAGGGGGCTGTCCACTTGCCAGTGGGGAGCAGGCCTAAACTGCAGTTGGGCATCTTTAGTGCTGCTGAGGAGGCAGGAGAGGCTTCCACCACCACCACTGTACTGGCAGCCATCAGCCTGGCTTTTGGCTGAAAAGAGCTCTTCCCATGTGAGAGTGCCCTGACCACCAGGAGGCAGCTCCTGCATTGAGCGTCTGCCCCCTGGTGGTCAGTGTGTGTCATAGTGACCAGTCATTCCCAGTCCTTCTGCTGTTAGGGTCAGTTTGCATATTACCCTTTTACTATATAGGATAGAGGCCTGGTGCATGGGTGGGGGCTGTCTGGTTTGCCCTGAAGTTTGTCCCAGATCAGGGTGGGGGTCCTGCTTGGGTGCCTGCCCAGCCTGGATGAGGGGATGATGGCTGTTTGCAGCTGGTCGCACCCCCTTCAGGGTGTGGGTCCCCACTGGGGTGCCTGGCCAGTCTGGGTGAGGGACTGCGGGCCGTTTTAAGGCTGGCGGGTGACTGAAGTTCCCAACCTCTGTTATGGGTTCACTCAGCGAGATAGACCACCAACTCAGAATTTAAATTTAAGAGCCTTTATTAAGCTGGCCAGCTGACTACAGTTACAGCACCCTGACGAAGCAGAGGCTGAACTGCAGCCTGACTGCAAGAGTTACATTTTATTCTTAAATTTTGTGGAAGCCCAGAGAAAAATGTGTCTTTCAAATTCTGGGCCCCCCAATATGGAGGAGACTCTATTTATACTTTTTCCAGTCCTTTGTCTCCCAAATTTGGAATGAGACTTCCAGGCCTTCTGAGAAAGAAGGCCTGCATGCTGGGAAGGGGCCATGAGACCATATCTCAAGGCCTGGCCTGATGTCAGTACCTTCCTATCTATGTGTTTTAGGAACAGACAGCACAGCATGACCCGTCTGGACGAAGCGCCAGATATACAGCCCAGCACACCTCTCCTTTTTTTAATTTTTTTTTATTCTGGGATTTATTTACCTTCTATGGCTGTCATTGGAGCTGAGAGCCGGCTTTAGCTCTAAGGCTCGGTTCCAGCTCTGAGGCCTCGGCTGCTGAAAGCAAGTATCTGGGTTTGTTTGGCTTCTATAATTGAAACACTGTTGCAGCTCCAGCTCTGACAGCTGAAAGCAGGCTTCTGGGGTTTGTTTAGCTTCTATAATTGCAACATTGTTTCTTAGAATGCAAGCTCAGAGCCGGGCAGCAGCAGGTGGGGAACCTTGGCTTCTTCCTTCACTGGAGCAAGCAAGCCTCCTGTTCACTTCAGCTGCCTGGCTGCCAGCTGCCATCTTGGTTGGCAGTTAATTTGCATATTGCCCCCATTAGCCAATGCGAAGCGTGTCAGAGGTATGGTTAATTACCATGTTTGTCTATTATTAGATAGGATACTATTATATATAGTTATATATAATCCTTCAGTCTGTGGGCCAACGCTCTATCCACTGAGCCAAACCAGCTAGGGCAAATCCTATATAATAAAAAGCTAATATGCAAATGGTCATCACGCACTTATGCCCTCGTGCTGAGGCTGGGGGACCTGAGGCTGTGCCCCCTCCCTGTGGGGCTTGATGGGGGTGGGGTCAACCGGTTCTGGGTCTCGTGCAATTTTGAGGCATACACGAGTGGGCAGGGACTTGATTCTGGGTCCTGCAGTGCTCCTCAGACTCTGACAGGAGGGAGATTTTCATAGAAATTTTACTAATTTTCTTTCACCTCTGACACTTCTATTATAGAGAAAGGGCAAACTGCAATATTAAAATGTTTCTTCTAATTAATTCCCTTTTAATGTGCACAAATTTTGTGCACCAGGCCACTAGTATGTAATATATTTACATTGCATTTATTTGATGTCTGTTCATAAACTAATCTTCAAAAATGTTTATGTTAACTTATTTAAAAAAAAAATCAAGTCCAGCAATTGTGGCTCAGTGGTTGAGTGTCAACCTATGAACCAGAAGGTCACAGTTCGATTCCTTGTCAGGGCACATGCCCAGGTTTTGGGCTCGATCCCCAGTAGGAGACATACAGGAGGGAGCCAATAAATGATTCTCTCTCATCATTGATGTTTCTCTCTCTCTCTCGCTCTCTCTCTCCCTTTCTCTATAAAATCAATTTTATATATATATATATATATATATATATATATATATATATATATATATATATATATTAGAGGCCCATTGCACAAAAATTCATGCACTCGGGGGAGGGGGGTCCCTCAGCCCGGCCTGTGCCCTCTCGCAGTCTGGGACCCCTCAGGGGATGTCCACCTGCTGGGTTAGGCCCGCTCCCTGGGGGATCAGGCCTAAGGTGGCAGTCAGACATGCCTCTGGCAGCCCAGGAGCCCTCAGGGGATGCCTACTTGCCAGCAGGGAACAGGCCTAAGCTGCAGTCAGACATCCTTAGCACTGCTGAGGAGGCAGGAGAGGCTCCCGCTATCACTGCTGTGCTGGCAGCCATCAGCCTGGCTTGTGGCTGAGCAGAGCTCCTGCTGCGGGAGCACACAGACCACCAGAGGGACGCTCCTGCATTGAGCATCTGCCCCCTGGTGGTCAGTGTGTGTCATAGTGACCAGTCATTCCCAGCCATTCTGCTGTTAGGGTCAATTTGCATATTACCTTTTTATTATATGCCTGGTACATGGGTGGGTGCTGGCTGGTTTGCCCTGAAAGGTGTCCCAGATCAGGGTGGGGTCCCACTGGGGTGCCTGGCCAGCCTGGGTGAGGGGCTGAGGGCCGTTTCCAGACTGGCCATGGCTCCTTCTTGGTGGGAGTCCCCGCTGGATTGCCTGGCCAGCCTGGATGAGGGGCTGATGGCTGTTTGCAGGTTGGCCACAGTCCCTTCAGGGTGGCGATCCCCCCTGGGGTGCCTGTCCAGCCTGGGTGAGGGGCTGATGGCTGTTTGCAGGCTAGCCACAGCCCCTTCAGGGTGGGGGTCCCCGCTGGGGTGACTGGCCAGCCTGGTTTAGGGGCTGATGGCTGTTTGCAGGCTGGCCATGGCCCCCAGCCACCCAACCTCCCAGTGGAGGCTGGCTGGAAGCAGGTATCTGGGATTTATTTATCTTCTATAATTGAAATTTTGTTGCCTTTAGTGGAGGCCACAGCTGACCAGGGCAGGCGGGAAGTGTGGCTTCCTCCATCGCCGGGGCAACCAAGCCTCCAGCTTGCTCCAGCTCTGTGGCTACTGGCGGCCATTTTGGTTGGATTAATTTGCATATAGTCACTCTGATTGGCTGGTGGGCGTTTCTTGAAGGGGTAGGAAAATTACGGTAAATTTGCATGTTTCTCTTTTATTAGATTAGATAGATAGATAGATAGATAGATAGATAGATAGATAGATAGATAGATAGATATTTTTTAAACAAACAAAATTAAGTCTGTCTTTGAGCTCTCAGTCATTCAGGCTGGTGTAAAGTTATGCCTCAGTTCTTATTGGAGCTATCTGACCCTCTTTTCTTTGAGTAATAATTCTGAATATGCCTTTGGAGTCTAATGCAGCCTGTGGCATTCAGGATTCAGGAACCGCCCCCTAGTCCTGGCCCCTCACTGGTTACCACTAGGATGCTGTTTATCCGGGCTTTGTCACATCTCTTCACCTTGACCCGGGGAAGGTTAGTATAAAGTCTCTGATGCAATGAATCAAGAGGCACCTGAGGATTTCTGACTTTTGAGAAGTCTCCCCTTCACTCTATCAAAGCTTCTTTCTGTTCTCCTTAAAGACACTTGCTCATTGGCATCCATTTTTCCCACTCATATTACACAACTTCTGTCATAACATGCATTCAACAATATAGCAAAACAATGTAGTTCCTACTTTAAGCAGAATGAATAACCCTGAAACTGAAATATTATAATTGGAATCAGGACAGGGAAAAGCTAAGAGAAAAACTCAAGTAACAGGTATATAGGAATTTCATGATATAGAAATAATAATTGATATAAAAATAATAATTTCATGATATAGAAATTTCATAATTTATGTGAATATTTACTTTATAATGAACATTATCTTCAATTTCATGTCATTGCAAAAATAGCAAAATACACATATTTTCACATAAGTCTCTGTGCAGTTGGTTCTTACCAGATAAATTTTCTTAAATGATTAAATTTATACCCGATAATTTAACAATTCCAATTTCAAGATAATCATAAAATTTCTTAAATATGTGAACAGTCTAATAATTGTTTTAGTTTACACTTCTAATAGCAATGTATGAGAATACACATTTCTTCACATGTTTGATGACACTGAATATTCAATTTCTTCTGCTTTTATTTTTACCAATCTGATAGGTAAAAATATTATATCACACAATAAAAATAAAGTAAAAACTGATATCTCACAAAAATTTACATTGGATAGTTTTTCATATTTTTTTACCTTCAATTATCTTAGTTCATGCCCCTTAATTAACTGGGGTTTTTTGGGGAGGCATCTTTTTAAAATTTTTTTGATTGAGTTTTAGTTGCTCCTTTACTCCTAAATATTGAAAGACTTTTTCCTAGTATGTATTTGTCTTATAATTTTTACGGTAATTTTCAACTATTGAAGTTTAAAGGTATGCTGTCAGAACTGTCAACATTATCTTTTATGTCTTATTTTTATGATGCTCTTAGATGAACGCTTATATAATAACATTACAAAAATATTTTACCTCCTTCCTCCTAATACTTTTCTGTAAAATATATTGTAAAAACATGCATAGCAAATTTAGTACTGACTTTAAATATATCACTCAATGAATATTCACAACGGGAGTACACCTTGAGAAACCAGCACCCAAATCTGCTTTTTCCCTTCAGCTCACCATTTCCTCAAGAGTAATCACTCATCTCACTCCTAACTTGGCCAGGTTAATTTGGCCTGGTTTTGAATTTCACACACACAAACTCTTTTATGTCTGGCTTTTCTTGCTCACCATTATGTTGGTGAGATTTCTTTACGGTTAACTGCCTGTAGTTGTAGTTCACTTCTATCTCTTTTTATTGTCTTCCTATTTACATTTCAATCATTAATCGTTCAAAATTGTTTTAGCATAAATATTCATGGAATTCTCAAAATATCTTTCCTAGACATATTCACTCATCTCTATAACATTAGTGAATAATGTGGGGAACAAATACATTGTTTCCCATAAACTTCTCATAAATACTGGGGTAAACTCTAAATTCTTTGTGTGATTATAATGATTTATCTGACCATTTCTTTGACAATACCATAGAGTTCCCATTTCTAAAGCTTTGTATTCTCTGCCAAGACAAACATGTTTTTTTTAATTATAATGTTTTGTTTTCTTTCTTCTTTTAATATTTGACCTCTTAAATTAACACTTCTCATTCGATTATATCTGATAAGATAGCTATGGGCTTGTTTTATGTGTTTTCTTTATCTGTAACTTTATTGGGAAGAAGACAAATCCATTCAGTCTTGAAAGAAAGAGTGACATATTCTCCTGAGCCATGTAACTGTGACCTCCCAGTAGGAGGTAAAAGATTCTCAGATTCCCAGTAATAACCTCGCGGGAGTCACAGTATTTTTAGTACCTTTCCATATCAGTTCTTTGAATGACCTATACATATAAAGGCAAGTCCAATGTTCAGAAGCAATTACTTGATTATACATTTGTATTATCTTCCATCTAGTTGACCTTTGTCTAGTTAGTAAAACCAACCGCTTCTATGCTCAGAAATGGGCATCCCTTCCTGCTCCTTTCTCAACGCCAGTGTGGTTTCTGTTTGCTTATTTCAACTTGGCACTTCAATGGTTACATTCTTCCAGGAGGTACAAGGTCTGTTTGGTCTATTAGTACTTGCTCCCTAGGTTTTGATCTGCTTCATTTTGCTTAGAACCAGTTTCACCTGCGTACAGTCATTTTCTTTCTCCCAGAGATTTAGAAGCCCCCCAGGCAGTTCTAAGCATTGTCTTGCAGATTGATTTCTGTTTTCTAGTAGTGTGTCCCTCCTGGGAAGGCTAGGGTCTGGTAGTAACAATTATTATCTATATCATAATTTTCAGCAAAAAAAGAAGAGAGAGAGATATTGTAGCTGAGGTTCCTAATATATTTTCTACATCCAAGGAATTGAAGGAATACTGAGCCAGACGTAAGAGGATTCATAAAAATACAAAATAATATATAATTTTAGAAGTCAAGACAGTCATTATTCTCAAAGAGACAGTGGATTCTTCTAGCGTTCTTGTAATGTGATGTTTTGATACAGGTGCTGGGGACATGGATCCCCAAATGAACCCAGCCTGTGCTGAGTTGAAGAGGAGAGTTGGTAAAGGGAAAAGAAATGGATGAGAGTAAAAAATAAAATACGTGTTAACTCCTTAATTGACTCAATTAACCTGGCTACCTTCATCTTGTATATAATCCCTAATCAGAACAAGAAAGAAAATTTGGAAAAAGATAGAGATTGTTTAAGGAAGTGACTATAAGAAGTCTCAATTTAAGCACAAAAAGTTAGTTTTCCTGAGACTCCAATAAATGGAATAGGTAGATATAGATATGAATATAGATAGATATAAAAGTCTAAGTGACTGACCATCCGTCCAATCTGCTGACCAACTGGTCAGTACAGTTTATGTGCACTGGAAATTTAAAAATAAACGTTGACTCATACACTTCTATTATAGAGAAAGGGGGAATAGCGATATTAAAATATTTTGTACGTATTATCTACACTAATAAAAGAGAAAAATGGTAATTGGTGTATGGCACTACCCTTTTCATTGGCTAATCAGGGCTATATGCAAATTAACTGCCAACTAAGATTGGCAGTTAACTGCCAACAAGATGGCGGTTAATTTGCATATGTAGGCACAATGCAGGGAGGCGAAAGGGAAAGCAGGAAGAAGCCCCCTGCCACTGACAGTGATGGAAACCCAGGGGGGAGCTAAGAGCTGGGGGGCAGGGCAACGGCAGCCCTGGGGCCGCCTTTGCCCTGCCCCCCAGCCATGAATCGGAGAATCAGGTGCCTTTTCCGCCCTGGCCAGTGATAGCAGGAAGTAGGGGTGGAGCCAGCGATGGGAGCTGGGCATGGTCGAAGCTGGCAGTCCCGGGATCTAGGGGTCCCTTGCCTGGGCCTAAAGCGGAGCCCACGATCGCGGGGCCGCTGCAGCTCCAGGTCCCCGCTGCCCAGGCTGGACGCCTCAGCCAGAGGCATCCTGCAGGGGCAGGGATGGAGCCCGTGCGATCGCGGCCCCCCCTCCCACTCCCCCCGCCCCCACTGCCACTGCAGGTCCCTGCTGCCCGGGCCGGACGCCTAGGCCAGAGGCGTTAGGCCTGGGCAGGGGTGAAGCCTGGGGGTCCCCTGCCCAGGCCTGACACCTCTGCCGGAGGCCTCAGGCCTGGTCAAGGGGCCAATCCGGTGATTGGTGATCGGAGGGTGATGAGGGTCAACTCCTCTGGCCGAGGCATCAGGCCTGAGTGGGGGGCGGAGCCGGGGGTTGGGGGGATATGATGGTCCCCTTGCCAAGGCCTGAAGCCTGGGTCAGAGGCGTCAGGCTTGGGAGGGCGGTGGAGCAAGCGATCAGAGGGAGATGGGGGTCCCCTGCCCAGGCATGATTCCTGGGCCAGAAGCCTCAGGCCTGGGCGGGGGTCAGAGCCAGTGATCGGGGGGAGATGGGGGTCCCCTGTCCAAGCCTGACACCTCTGGTGGACTCATCAGGCCTGGGCAAGGGGCCAATCAGGCGATCGGAGGGTGATGGGGGTCTACGCCTCTGGCCGAGGCATCAGGCCTGGGCAAGGGGCAGAACCAGTGATGGGGGGAAAAGAGGGTCCCCTGCCCAGGCCTGATTCCTGGGCCAGAGGCATCAGGCCTGGGCTGGGGGCAGAACCAGTGATGGGGGGAAAAGAGGGTCCCCTGCCCAGGCCTGACACCTCTGTCAGAGGCGTCAGGCCTGGGCAAGGGGCCGATCCTGCGATTGGAGGGTGATGGGGGTCAACGCCTGAGGGCTCCCAGTATGTGAGAGGGGGCAGGCTGGGCTGAGGGACACTCCCCCCCGCACCCACCCAGTGCACAAATTTCGTGCACCGGGCCCCTAGTATATACTATGTTGATATGTAATTTTTTGCAATAATGTAATTACCTCACAAATCTTTCTTCTAATTGATTTCCTTTCAATGTGTACGAATCCTTGGCCACTAGTAGATTAGATATAATATAGATGTAGATAGATAGAGATAGAGATAGAGATAGAGATAGAGATAGAGATAGAGATAGAGATAGAGATAGAGATACATCGCTTATCAGCCTTTTGGCTAAGATCAAGTGTAGATATAGATATAGATATAGATATAGATATAGATATAGATATAGATATAGATATAGATATAGATTAAATATAGATATAGATAGAGATAAAAATGGAGATAGAGATAGAGATATTGTTGTTTTCTGAAAGAATTCAACATTGGCAAATTTTACTATGCTCCTTCTATAAACCTTCTATGACCAATTGCAGATATCTCTGGGTAGAGAAGATGTGACAGGTATCAGTATAAGTCCCAGTACAAACTTCAAGTCTTTTGTGAATTTGAACTACATATACCCATTTACCTCATGGGAGGAGGTAAGATGCCTTGCCCTTCCACCAAGAACTATGGTACTTTTTCCATCTCCCCTCACAGTGTTACTGTGTAACGCTAGGACCTCTGGACAAAATGTATCCAGGTCTCAGATGAATGGCTTTTCTCTCCAGGTCTGGGCTCTGGTCCTAATGTTTTCATGGTGGGTCCAGAAGATGGAGGAATAAGACTGAAGTGCACAGGCAAGAGATGGTTCCCCCAGCCTGAGGTACAATGGAAAGATGTGACGGGAGAAAAGATACCTTCTCTCTCTGAGGACAAGACCCAAGACGATGATGGGTTGTTTCAAATTGAGGCTTCTCTCATTGTGAGAGACAGCTCATGGAGAGAGGTGTCCTGCACCATGAAGAACCCCTTCTTTGGACAAGAGCAGGTGGAAACCATTTTTATCCCAGGTCAGCACTGTTCATTTTGGAGACAGGACAGGAGTAAGGAGGAGATGTGTGGGAACTGGGGTGGGATAGGCTTGCTCAGTGTATGTTTTTGATGAGGTTTTTGGGGCCCTGTATCAGAGCCCTTCTTCCCTAGGACCTCTCCTTGGAAAGTAGCATTCGCTGTGACTTTCCTCATACTTGGGATTTTCATCGGTGCTGTTGTATTTTTGACCTGGAAAGAGCAACAGGAAAGGAAGAGAGCAAAGGAAGCCCAGGAGGAAAAAGAAAAAGAAAGCCAAGCCAAAGGTAAAACTGAAGGAGACTTGGGGACATCTGTAAATGTATGAGTTTGTTAGCACCGCTGTGTATATGGATGGCATCTGTTGGGGCACAGAGACACATGTAGGACTTAGTTAGAGCCCAAGACCATCAAGAAGACATGCGGCCCAGGACCTCCAAGAGAAAAATATGATAATAGAGTCCAATGGAGAGAGGAAACTCACTGGTATAAACATGGGATCAAGAATAAATGGCCACAGTAATTCTCAGTTAAGATACATTTCTTGATCTAGACCAGTGGTTCTCAACCTTTTGGCCCTTTAAATACAGTTCCTCATGTTGTGACCCAACCATAAAATTATTTTCGTTGCTACTTCATAACTGTAATGTTGCTACTGTTATGAATCGTAATGTAAATATCTGATATGCAGGATGATCTTAGGCAACCCTTGTGAAAGGGTCGTTTGACCACCAAAGGGGTCAAGACCCACAGGTTGAGAACCACTGATCTAGACATATGGAAGCAGCATTTAGGATCTGGGCTCAGTAACAGTCTAGAAAGTAAACGTTGGACTTTTCCTGTAAAATCTGATTTGTTATTTTCTTTCCTTTTTAGAATCATTCAAGAAAGAGCTTGGTAAGTTATTTTTTATTTTTTACTAGAGGCCTGGTGAATGAAATTCGTGCACTGAGGAGGGGGTTCCCTCAGCACAGACTGCACCCACTCCAATCGGGGACTCCTCAGGGGAAGTCCGACTGCTGGTTTAAGCCTGACCCCTGTGGGATGGGGCCTAAGCTGGTGGTTGGACACCCCTCTCACAATCTGGGACTGCTGGCTCCTAACCACTCACCTGCCTACCTGCTTGATCACCCCTAACCTGTCTGCCTACCTGCCTGATTGCCCCTAAGTGCCTCTGCCTGCCTGATTTCACCTAACTTCCCTCCCCTGCTGACCTGATCTCACCCCCAGCTGCCTTTGCCTGCCTGATCACCCCTAACTGCCCTGCCTTGCTGGTCTGATCTCACCCTCAACTACCCTCACCTGCCGTCCTGATCTTGCCCCCAACTGCCCTCCCCTGCCAGCTTGATCTCATCCCTAACTGCTCTCCCCTGCTGGTCTGATCACCCCTAACTGCCCTCCTGCTGGCCTGATCTCCCCGCAACTGCCCTCCTCTGCTGGCCAATTTGTTTCTGATTGGTCAATTTCTATGCCAGTCAGCATCAAAAGCTCCACTTCCTAGGCAGACATTGGCTCCTTATGTTCACCCAGATTTGGTTCTGATTGGTTAATTTCTATGCCAGTCAGTGTCTCTGGGCCTATCAACAGGGCCTGATCAGAAAGGCAGGGCTGATCAGAAGCCCTGGTGGAGAGAAACAGAGGCATGACTGGTGGCCTGATGAGGAGAGAAAGAGAGGCAAGTTCTGATCAACCACTGCCACAGAGACTGCGGATCAGACCCTGCCTCTCTCTCTGAAGGCCTCTCTCGGGCCTGATCCTCAGCCCCCTAGGCCAGTGGTCGGAAAACTGCTGCTCATGAGCCACATGCAGCTCTTTGGCCCCTTGAGTGTGGCTCTTCCACAAAATACCACGTGTGGGTGCGCACGTACAGTGCGATTGAAACTTCATGAGCTGCAGTTTGCCAACCACTGCCCTAGGCAGTTAGTGCTGGGTGTGGGTGCCGGTAGCAGCCCCAGTCAGTGCTGGGTCACCACGGCAATCCAGCACTGACTTCCAGTCTGGTCCTTCTCTAATGGTAGTTGCATCATGGCTCTTTATTATATAGACTAGAGGCCCATGACATGAAGAGATTCATGCAATAGGCCTTCCTTCCTCTGGCTGCCGGCACCAATTTTCCTTCGGCACCCAGGACCCAAGCCTTTGCTCCTGCCTCAACAGAGAAGCCACGCCTGGAGGCTTCTCCACTCCAACCACAGCAGAGAAGCCAAGCCTCTTCAAGCCTCTTTAGTCTTCTGTCTTCACTCAGGCTGGAGCCTTCAGTCTTTGCTAGGCGCCTGCCATTTTTTGGGGGGGTTAATTTGCATATTCATTTCTGATTGGCTGGTGGGCATAGCAGAGTGATGATCAATTTGCATGTCTCTCTTTTATTAGTGTAGATTTTCTAGTCATTACTTTATTCTGTACAGTTGGCATCTCACAGGCTGTTATTGCTTTTCAGACAGAAAGAAGGAATTATATAATCAAGGTGAGTTATACTGATATTGTTGGGTCAACCATCTCATCTGCCCCTCTGTTCTGATTCCCTCCTATAGACCTTGTTGGTGAAGGGGAATACTCCACCCTAAAATAATAAGGGGGTCACCCAACACTAGGCAGATGAGATTGACAGCGGTTTGTTAATCACATATACTCACATCCTGGGGCAAGGCACCACACACCGTGCAGGTGCCTTTGACACATGGAGGCTGCACTTGGGAGCTGAGTCAACCAGCAGGGCTGTGGGAGGTAGGATCATGATGACAGGAGGATGAGGCACTCCTGTTTTCTGTGGAAGTATGTGACTGGCATGTTTGAATAATTTTGCCAGCTGACAGGGAGGTGACACCCACTATTGGGCTGAGGACAGGTGGGGGCCAGCGGCTTTGGCTGGTAGGGGAATTAGCTGGGTGGGAGGTTTTCCTGCTGAATGCAGAGCATATCTGGTAAGAACAGGGCAACTCACAGTTGGGCATTTGGAGCCATGTGAGGCTTAAAGATGTCAAGGCAGCAATGCAATTTCAGGATTTACAACACAGTTTCACAATTATAGCCCATCCTCTTCTTCTCCAAAAAGAACCAGACCCCTCATATTTTATCACAGATGGGTTGGTGGATGTGGAAAGTGTGAAGAGATAGTACAAGAAATATAAAAGAAAACAAATATCCCATAATTTTAATTGAGATGATGAACACAGAAATATAGCACTATCATAAACCTTCAGATTCCATGAGATTGCAGCAATTTCAGTCTGAAGCAAATGTCCTTTGAATGGGAATATCTAACTTCTTTGTTTTATTTCAGACTGGAGAAAAGCTGGGTTATATGCTGGTGAGTAACTGATGTTGTCTTGGGGCTTCAGGTGCCCAGGATTTCAAGAGCCATTTCCAGGGCGTGTTTAGAAAGGTGCCATCTTCTGGAGATTTTATTTTGAAACTGAGAGTCTAGAAAAATATAGCGGCTAAGTGAATAAGCATCCCACTAGTTCAGAGGACATGTTCTTGCTGTATTTTAACGTGATTTTTTTTTTCTCTTTAGACTGGAGAAAGGAACATTTCAAAGCAGGTGAGTGGTCCTATTCTTTTGTCCTACATTATCTCTTTTATACAAACCAGAAACAGGTATATAAACACCCAATAATACCTCCTTGGTTAGGCACTTCATGGCTTTCACTTCAGTCTCAATTTCATGCTGAAACATTAACAGATTTCTTACTATTTTGATACCATTCATTCAGCCTAAATCTATACAACTATTCATTCAGTGTCAAATAAATACAGCTGGTCTCTGACTCCATGGGAAAGTACACATACAAATTGTGATGAATGTTATGAAGGAAAAAGCAATTGCTGTGAAGGGAAGGAATGGGGGATTAAAGAAACTGCCATGAAGAAATTATGTTCAATCTGAGACTTCAGCGACAAGGTAGATTTATTCATGCGAACAACATTGAAAGAAGTTCAGCCGGAAGGAAGTCTGCTGTGTAGCCATCCTGAGACAGAGCAGAGCTTGTTGCTGCTCAGTGCAAGTGCACAATGGCCCTGGCCTCAGAGTCTTTCCAGAGTTAGAGTTGATTGTCAATGACTAGTGCAGTGGTTCTCAACCTTCCTAATGCCGCACCCTTTAACACAGTTCCTCATGTTGTGGTGACCCCAATTCATTGTTACAAATTGAACATAATTAAGGCATTGTGATTAATCACAAAAACAATATGTAATTATATATGTGTTTTCTGATGGTCTTAGGCGACCCCTGTGAAAGGGTCGTTCGATCCCCCAAGGGGTTGCGACCCACAGGTTGAGAACTGCTTGTCTACTGCATTCTGCTTTACTCTGAATATCCCCGCATCCACACCCATCTTCTAGTTAACATAATCCTCCAAACACATAATATCCCACACACAAATTCTTAGAAAAACTTTAATTATTGAAAATGCTGGGTTTGACGAGAAGCAGGCTACTTGCTACTAGTACTAGAGCTACTGCTACCCTTAATGTACAGTGTTAGTGTTCCTAGAGCTACTGGAAGCTAAAGTTTACCAAGTGTTCGTCACGGGCAAGACATAGTATTAAACTCTACAGGTTACCTCATTTCTTGCTCCCCAGACTCCTATGCTGAAGGCTCAGAATTATGTTCATTGTCATGAGGGCAAAGCAAGGCTGAGAGAAGCAAAGTGGTTTCGCCAACTTCCAAGCTCCTAAGGATGGAGTGATTGTCACAATGTGGGCTTTCTGACTAAAGAGCCTGGGATTTCAACCATTAGAAGTATAAAAAGTGTTTGTGTGAGAAGGATAACTGAGTTATTACATAAGCCCAGAGAAAAAGGATACCAAAGAAACTTAAATGCAAATAGGTACAGTGTGACTGAAATATGGCAAGACTTAATTATTAAAAGCAAACAGCCAGCATGTGAAGGAAATTGGAGGGATCCCCATTCTGCAATACCCAATTCCTGGGCTTTCAGATGAGACAGCCGTCTTCCCTAAACAGTGTCTGCCTGTGGGGAACAGGTGGCCACCCGAGGTCCTGTCAACCCCTACCTTCTATGATCTACACACCACGCGTCTCCTATGACTAGATATGGATAGAACACAATGGTTTGCCCACTCTTCCATTGCTTTCCCCTTCTTTCCGACATGCCCCTTTTCCTGTATTTGAATCTTTCCTAAAACCAACCAGTCTTGATTGTAATGACCTTTATTTTTTTTATTTTTTTTATACCTGCAGTGGCTGTTACTCTGGATCCAGACACAGCTCATACCAAACTCATCTTATCTGAGGATAGAACACATGTTTCTTCAAAAGAAAATGTTTCTCAGAACCATGATGGCCCCGCACAGCAAGAGGACACCTTCAGTGTTCTGGGCCAGAATTGCTTTACCTCAGGGAGACATTACTGGGAGGCAGAAGTAAAAGTGGGAACAGAAGGTGGACCCGGAACCAGATGGGCACTGGGTGTCTGCTCAGATACAGTGAAGAGAGAGGGGTGGTTTGTAGAAAGTCCAGAAAAGAATTTCTGGGTGGTGGCATACAAGGAAGGGGAAATCAGGGCTCTCACTTCCCAATCAGAGCCTCTGTCACTGAGGCAGTGCCCCCAGAGGATAGGAGTGTTCCTGGACTGGGAGGCTGGGGATGTGTCCTTTTATAACATGGCTGATGGATCTCACATCTATTCCTTCACTAGAATCCAATTCTGTGGGATCCTCCGTCCTTACTTTAGCCTTCAGGGTCCTGGCACATCTGTGGCCATCTCCCCAGCCTCAGATCACACTGAAAATTGTCCTGATTCTTCTCCAAAGACCTCTGTGACTCACTCAAGGAGTTCTGATATGGGCGTCCCCCAAGAAGCTAACTCTCTGTTACCTCCATAAGAAGTGAAGTGTCAGTGCCTTAGGTATCTCTGAGCTGCCGCTACTCGAAGCTCTTATGGGTGAGAAAGCTGTTTCTGTGTGGAGAGTAGCCCGTTTTCAGTAGTTAACATTTCAGCCCCTGTCAAAGAGGGGGACGCAGAGAGAGGAATGGGGCAACTGGAAATGCATTGGGAGAATTTCCTCTGATGTTACCTTTGGGACAATGTGGTCTCTATGAGCAGTAACCATTGGTCACAAGAAAACTGCAAACAAATGCATGATATCTCTTCTGTTCCATTGCTCAGTGTGAGTTGAAATAAATGCAATGGAATACTATGCAGCTGTAAAAAATAAAGAACTCTTACCATTTGCAACAGCATAGACAGACCTAGAGAGCATTATGCTTATCAAAATAAGGCAGTCAGAGAAAGGTAAGTATCACATGATCTCACTCATATGTGGAATCTAATGAAAAACAAACTGATGAAGAAACATCAACCCAGAGACATAGAAACATCAAACAGACTTTCAGACCTCAGATGGAAGGCAGGGGAGGGTGGAGGGGGGAAGAGATCAACCAATTATCTCATGCGTACATGCATAACCCCTAGACACAGACAGTGGGTGGTGAAGGCTTAGAGGGGAGGGAGTTGGGAGAGGGAAATGGGGGAAAAAAGGGACACATGTAATATTTTCAACAATAAAGATTTATATTAAAATATTTTTAAAAATACATCTACAGAGAAATTTTCTACACTTATTGTTTGTGTTATCAAATGTGGAGGAGGGGTGGTGTCTAAAGGGAAGGGTCAACAGCTGAGTGAATTCTCAGTACATGTTACTGTTATTGGAAATACACAGAAATCATTCAAATCTTTTGAAAGTTAATAGCTCAGCTTGTCCTTGCCTCCTTGCCCTTTGACTTGTAAACCTGGAGTCTTCCATGTGGTGGAGAGGATGGTAAAACCTTTCCAGTGGGAGACCAAGCTTTCTTGAGGTGAGCCTTTTATTTATTAACTAGAGGCCTGGTGCACAGATTCATGCACAGGTGGTATCCTTCAGCCAGGCTGGTGCCCTCTCGCAATCTGGGGCCCCTCAAGAGATGTTGGAATGCTGGTTTCTACCGGATCCCTGAAAGCCCCAAACCGGCAGTCTGACATCACCCAAGGGATGTAGTAGTGTGTGAAGCAGCAGGCACCCAGTGAGGAGCCTGAGCCTGGGCAGGGCACTGCTCCCACTCATCCTGGCCCTGCTGTACCTGCCACCACTGCCGCTTGGTAGCCACTGCTTGGTAACACTGCCATGGAGGTGGGAGAGGCTGCAGCTGCGCTTGCCAGCCATGAGCCCTGTGTCTAGCGCCTGTCAGTCAGCTGAGCAGTGTTCCCGCTGTGGGAGCACACTGACCACCGGGGAGCAGCTCCTGCATTGAGCGTCTGTCCCCTGGTGGTCAGCGACCGGTCGACTGGTTGTTTGGTCATTCGGCAGCTTAGGCTTATATATATGGAGAGGCTTTTATGTATACAGACAAGTTCTCACTGGTCAGAAAGTCCAGACTTTTGTCCTCTGGGAATATGTGAATGAGAAGGCAATTGATGTTGCAGTTTATGATTTCAGAGTAAAAAGTAAAATTAGTCAAATAAACACGGAGAAACATATGCAGCCTTCATGGAGAAGAGTTGACAGCACTGCCTGTTTTCCTCACTGACGATGTCGTTCCCACTGTTGAGGTTTCCTTTGCCTCAATGCAGCTAAGCCTTCTCTAACATCACCGAGCTTGTGTCTTCAAGGATATAAAATACGAGCTTCTCCTTTTGAGTGAGCCTTCCCTTCCTGGTGATAGAAGAGAACAACTTAGCTTTTTCTACACTATTGACAGTTCTTTAAACCACAGGTCTCTCTTGGAGACTTAAGAATTCTTAAGAGTCTCTTAAGAATCTCTCTTGGAGATGAATCTCCTTAGCAAAAATTCCCTGGTACACTTAGTTGTGCAGAGCGACTACGGCATTTGGACAGGTTCAAGCCTTGGACTGATGAGAGGGCATGGTCCTCTTGTGCCAAAGCCACATACAAGTCTCAGCTTGGAGGGAAGAGCTCTCCCAGCACAATTATAGCCAAAGGCTATGGTTATATATGGTAACATTGACCTTATAGTCTGACCTTGTGGTCCTAGGTAGCTGAGGGATGTGGGCTGTGGGAGGTGCAGCAAGTGCCGCCAAAAGAAAGCTTGATAAAGTTCAGAGAATTGCAACAACAGAAAAGAAGCAGATTTGAAACTCGCAAGATTATAAACATCTTGCCCTTGTTTTGCTTTGTGGAATCTGACTATAAAATAAAGATTTGGCTTACAGGCTGTGTCCTCATCCAGGTGCAGTGATCCACCTGGCCCCAACTATATTCTCTTGTCTGTTTTCTTTAATCCTTCACCGCCCCTCCTCAGGTTCACCACTGGCCATGCTGGATGAGGTTCATTAAGTGGCAAAGCCAGTATTTCAACCCAAGAAGAACAAAACCAGAGCACAGAATATTCACGTCACTGACAGTGGGAGAAAGGGAGGGACTAACACAGCACCTAAGAAATAATAAAGGCAGGAGAGAAGTAAGTGAGCAGTGGGAAAATATTAAATTGCTATAATTAAATAGACATGGTAGATGAGGAGGGATTTCCATGTATGAGAACCCTATACACAGGGTCATAACAAAACAGAAAAAAAGTGAGTTTGGAACTATGATATAGAGCAGGAAGGATAATGGGCTCAGTTTAGGATATTTTTATTTTGTTCTAAATTTAGGATATTCAACATGAGGTTCTCAAATGAGTTTTCAGTGTCTCTCCCACTGGAACTAAATGCATACTTTGTTCTACACAGGATTCTTCCACCTGTCACTTCTCCACTCATTTTAATGAGCTTTTGTCCTCTAAGCTTGGAGACTGGGCAGCATAGGTTGGAGGTGGGCAATGAAAGAAAGTGTGAATATTGGTGGTTTTAGAACCAGTTGTAGAAATGTCAAGGTGACATCACCCACAGCATCCTCATCTCTAGTGTGGGCAAAACAACAAGCAGCGAAGGGTCGCCCAGTAGCCTATGATTTCTGGCAAAGTAATGAGCTTGAATTCACAGTCTGACTCCATCAATTGAATTCTTTAATGCTAAACTACTCTGGAAATCTCATTCTGAGTAGAGTTTATAAAGGTGTGATAGGACATTAAAAAACAAATAAGCTTCAATAGAATAAAAAATGGAAGGCAGAAATTATATCTTGTTAAGCATTTTATCTCTAGGGCCTAGAGAGTGCATTCTACAAATAAGGATTCAATAAATATCCTACTTATAAATCTACTCATGCATCCCACAAATGCTTATTGATCAACTAACTGGTGGTACTTTTCTAGGTTGTGAGGACACATAAAAGAAAAACTATTTCTGCCATAATGGAACTTATAATCTACTGACAAATAAGGAAAAAAGTCCTGCAGGGAGATTAACAAATTTAGTTTCTCTGTTTCCTTCAGTCTTCTTTTTTTTTTTAATTAATTTATTTATTTTTATTTATTGCTTAAAGTATTACAAAGGGTATTACATATGTGTCCATTTTATCCCCCCGCCCTAGACAGTCCCCTAGCCTCCCCTATCCCCCAGTGTCTTATGTCCATTGGTTATGCTTATATGCATGCATACAAGTCCTTTAGTTGATCTCTTACCCCCCTACCTCCTGCCCCCCAACCCTCCCCGGCCTTCCTGCTGCAGTTTGACAATCTGTTTGAGGCAACTCTGCCTCTGTATCTATTATTGTTCAAAAGTTTATAATGGTCTCTATTATCCATGAATGAGTGAGATCATGTGGTATTTTTCCTTCATTGACTGGCTTATTTCACTTAGCATAATGCTCTCCAGTTCCATCCATGCAGTTGCAAATGGTAAGAGTTCCTTCCTTTTCAGAGCAGCATAGTATTCCATTGTGTAGATGTACCACAGTTTTCTAATCCATTCATCTACTGATGGGCACTTAGGCTGTTTCCAGATCTTAGCTATGGTGAATTGTGGTGCTATGAACATAGGGGTGCATATATCCTTTCTGATTGGTGTTTCTGATTTCTTGGGATATATTCCTAGAAGTGGGATCACAGGGTCAAATGGGAGTTCCATTTTCAGTTTTTTAAGGAAACTCCATACTGTCTTCCATAGTGGCTGCACCAGTCTGCATTCCCACCAGCAGTGCACAAGTGTTCCTTTTTCTCCACATCCTCTCCAGCACTTGTCGTTTGTTGATTTGTTGATGATAGCCAGTCTGACAGGTGTGAGATGGTACCTCATTGTTGTTTTGATTTGCATCTCTCGGATGATTAGTGACTTTGAGCATGTTTTCATATGTCTCTTGGCTTTCTGAATGTCCTCTTTTGAAAGGTGTCTATTTAGGTCCTTTGCCCATTTTTTGATTGGATTGTTTATCTTCCTTTTGTTAAGTTGTATGAGTTCCCTATAAATTTTGGAGTTTAGGCCCTTATCAGATATGACATTGGCAAATATGTTTCCCACACAGTGGGTTTTCTCGTTGTTTTGTTGATGGTTTCTTTTGCTGTGCAGAAGCTTTTTATTTTGATGTAGTCGCATTTGTTCATTTTCTCTTTCGTTTCAAGTGCCCTAGGAGCTGTATCAGTGAAGAAATTGCTTCGGCATATGTCTGAGATTTTGTTGCCTTTGGATTCTTCTAGAATTTTTATGGTTTCCTGTCGTACATTTAAGTCCTTTATCCATTTTGAGTTTATTTTTGTGTATGGTGTAAGTTGGTGTTCCAGTCTTCTCCTTGAAACTAAGATTCATCCAATCTCTACATCTATTCTGAGAGTTGCCATGCTTTACATGACTACAACCATCTATGCATCGAGATCCTTTTGACTCACCAATTGTGGCATTTTACCCGAGCCTCTAATCATTCTCTTTCCTATGGATTTTTTTTTTATTGGAACTGGAAGTGAGATTGTAAATTAATCCCTAATTTGGGGAGCTAACAAAAAATTATGTTCTTTAGCTAGTAAAAATTTTGAGTGATAAAAGAATATTTTTGTGAAATTTTCTTAAGGAATATATGCATTTATATATAAGATCTGCACAAGGACACAAGACTAACAAGCAAAGAGCTAGTTTGATTATGAAGAAAGGTTAAAGTAATAAAAATAAAAACAAAAAATAAAGAAGACAGTTAACCTCGAGATATTAAATAAAACATTTTCAGTTACATTAAATCAAAATAGAGAAATGTCAAAAATATTTTAAGGCAAAGGTAACCTATTTACTACGAAATTTGTTTACTACTAAGTGTAACACTAAATTTGTATTAAAAATTTAAAGGGCATATTAATGTATCAAAATGTATAATTTGTAAATCTCCATAGAACAGATAACACTAAAAGTGAACCCCAGTGTAAACTTTGGACTCTAGTTTAACATAATGTATCAATATTTGTTCATCTATTGTAACAAATATACCATACCAATGCAAGACATTATTAAAAGGAAGCTATGGGGGGAGATATATGGAAATATTCTGGATTTTCCACTAAATTGTGCTGTAAACCTTAAACAGTTCTAAAAAAAGAATGAAGTACTGTTACATGCTACAACATGGACAAACATTGAAAACATTATACTGATTATAAAAAGCCAGATACAAAAATATCCATATGTTTCATGGTTCCATTTATATAAAACTAGAGATCCGGTGCACAAAAATTTGTGCACTCGGGGGGGAGGGGGGGGGTCCCTCAGCCCGGCCTCTGCCCTCTCGCAGTCTGGGACCCCTCGGGAGGTAACGACCTGCTGGCTTAGGCCTGCTCCCGGGTGGCAGAGGGAAGGCCCAATCCCTAGGTGCAGCCCCTGGTCGGGCTCAGAGCAGGGCCGATTGGGGAGTTGAGGCTGCGCTCCCTGTCATGCACAGAGCAGGGAAAATCGGGAGGTTGCGATGCCACCCTCAGTCACACTCAGGGTAGGGCCCATTGGGGGGTTGGGGCACCCCCCCCCGTCACACTCAAGGAAGGGTCGGTGGGGAGGTTGTGGCGCCACCCCGTCACGCACAGAGCAGGGCCAATCAGGGGGGTTGGGGCTCCATACCCTGTCATGCTCAGAGCAGTGCCAATCAGGGGGTTGGGGAGCTACCCCCCGTCACACACAGAGCAGGGCCTGTGGGGGGGAGGGTGTTAGGGCGCTGCCCTCTATCACCCACAGAGCAGGGCCTATCAGGGGATTGGGGCGCCACGCCACTGTCACACTCAGAGCCGCAGGACGATCAGGGGTTTGGGGAGCTCCCCCGTATCAGGCACAGAGCAGGACTGATCAGGGGGTTGGGGCACCTTCCCCTGTCATGAACAGAGCAGGGCAGATAGGGAGGTTGTGTCCCCGCCCCCTGTCACACACAGAGCTGCAGGGTGATCAGGGAGTTTGGGCGCTGCCCCCTGTCATGCTGATCCTGGTGCCAGGAAGCCTCTCGGCTCTGCTGATCCCGGTGCTGGGAGGCCTATCACCCTTTTACTATATAGGATAGAGGCCTGGTGCATGGGTGGGGGCCAGCTGGTTTGCCCTGAAGGGTGTCCTGGATCAGGGTGGGGGTCCCCACTGGGGTTCCTGGCCAGCCTGGGTGAGGGGATGATGGCTGTTTGCAGCTGGTCACACCCCCTTCAGGGTGGGGGTCCCCACTGGGGTGCCTGGCCAGTCTGGGTGAGGGGCTGAAGGCTGTTTTCATGCTGGCGGGTGACTGAAGTTCCCAACCGCTCCTTTTTTTCTGTTTTTTTTTTTTTTTTTTTTTTTTTTTTTTTTTATTCTGGGCCATCTTTAGCTCTGGCTCCAGCTCTGAGGCCTTTGCTGCTGAAAGCAGGTATCTGGTTAGTTTGGGTTCTATAATCGAAACACTGTATCAACTGCAGCTCTGAGATCCTGGCAGGTTTCTGGGGTTTTGTTTAGCTTCTGTATTTGTAACAATGTTTAAAACTGCAAGCTCAGAGAGCGGCAAGGCAGGCGGGGAACATTGGAGTCCTCTGTCACTGAAGCAAGCAAGCCTCATGTTAGTTTCAAGCTGCCTGGCTGCTGGCCACCATCTTGGCTGGCAGTTAATTTGCATATCGCCCTGATTAGCCAATGGGAAGGGTAGCGGATGTACGCTAATTACCATGTTTCTCTTTTATTAGATAGGACTAGAAGCCCAGTGCACAAAAATTTGTGCACTCGGCGGGGGAGAGGGGCATCAGTCCAGCCTGTGCCCTCTTGCAGTCTGGGACCCCTCGGGGGATGTCCACCTGCTGGCTTAGGCATGGTCCCTGGGCGATTGGGCCTAAGCTGTCAATCACACATCCCTCTGGCAGCCCGGCAGCCCTCGGGGGATGTCCACTTGCCAATGGGGAGCAGACCTAAGCTGCAGTCGGACATCCTTAGCGCTGCTGAGGAGGCAGGAGAGGCTCCCACCACCACCGCTGTCTGGGCAGCCATCAGCCTGGCTTGTGGCTGAGCAGAGCTCCTCCTGTGGGAGTACACTGACCACCAGGGGGCAGCTCCTGCATTGGGTGTCTGCCCCCTGGTGGTCAGTGTGTGTCATAGTGACCAATCATTCCCAGTCTTTCTGCTGTTAGGGTCAGTTTGCATATTACCCTTTTACTATATAGGATAGAGGCCTGGTGCACAGGTGGGGGCTGGCTGGTTTGCCCTGAAGAGTGTCCCGGATCAGGGTGAGGGTCCCCAATGAAATGCCTGGCCAGCCTGGGTGAGGGGCTGATGGCTGTTTGCAGCTGGTCACACCCCCTTCAGGGTGGGGGTCCCCACTGGGGTGCCTGGCCAGTCTGGGTGAGGGGCTGAAGGCTGTTTTCAGGCTGGCCTGCAACTAAAGCTCCCAGCCTCTACTTTTTTTCTTTTTATTTTATTCTAGGATTTATTTACCTTCTATAATTGAAACATTGTTGCCTTCACTGATACTCCCAGCTCTGAGGCTGCAACTGGCTGAAAGCAGGTATCTGGGGTTTGTTTAACTTCTATAATTGAAACATTGTTGCTTCCAGAACTCAGAGCCGGGCTGCAGAAGGTGGAGAACTTTGGCTTCCTCCATCACTGGAGCAAGAAACCTCCTGCTTGCTTCAGCTGCATGGCTGCCGGCCGCCATCTTGGTTGGCAGTTAATTTGCATATCTCGCTGGTCAGCCCATGGGGAGCGTAGTGAAGGTATGGTTAATTACCCTTTTGTCTTTTATTAGATAGGATTCTAGAGGCCAGGTGCTCAAAATTCACTCACCTGGGGGGTTGTCCCTCAGCCTGGTCTGCACTCTCTCCAATCCGGGACCCCTCAGGGGATGTCTGGCCCAATCCCAATCTCACAATCCAGAACCACTGGCTCCTATGCGCTCACCTGCCTGCTTGCCTGATCACCCTATCTGCTCTCCCCTGCCAACCTGATCACCATATCTGCTTTCCCCTGTCAGCCTGATCCCCTTAACTGCTCTCCCCTGCTGGCCTGATCTCCCTAACTGCTCTACCCTGCCAGCCTGATTGCCCCTAACCATCTCTGCCTCAGCCTTGCCACCATGGCTTTGTCTAGAAGGACGTCCAGAAGGTTATCCAGAAGATTTCCAGTCTAATTAGCATATTAGCCTTTTATTAGTATAGATTGATAATATGTAATTACATCAGGACCAAATAGATTAGCAGTTACCTGGGGCTGGGGAGAGGGAAAAATGTGTTGTGCCTGCTTATGGGTATGGAGTTTCATTTTAGAATAATGAAAATATTCAGGAAATAGATAATGATGATGGCTGCATGATATTATGAAAGTATAAATATCACTGAATTGTGTACTTTAAAATGGTCAAAATGATAAACGTTATGTTATGTGTATTTTACCTCTGTGCTGAGTTGGCATGGCCAAAAGAATAAAACTTAGTCTAGGTGGGACACTGCCCTCTCTGATGGAGAGATAACACCACAGCCTGTAAGCCAAGTCTTTATTTTACAGCCAGATTCCACGAGGCAAAGTAAGGGCGTGGTCAAGATGTTTACAATGCTCTTGCAGGTTTCGAATCTACTCAATTATGTGCCTGATCAAGCTTTGTTTACTTGCTGCACCTCCCACAGCCCATATCACTTAGCCATGTGGGACCACAGGCTTGGACCATAAGGTCAAGCTTACGACTATAGCCTTTGGCTATAATTGTTCTGGGACTTGCACATGGCTTTGCCATGAGAAGATCGTGCCCTCTCATTAGTCCCAGGCTTGAACCTGTCCAAACATTGTAGCCGCTCTCCACATACCTCAATTAAAAAATTTTAAGAACTAAATAAAATAAATGTGTCCATAATTGTGGAAGAATTAACATGGTTTCAAACACAAAACAAGAATATCATGACTGGAAAGAAACTCCAGAATGCTGTAGATCAGTGGTTCTCAACCTTCCTAATGCTGCGACCCTTTAATACAGTTCCTCATGTTGTGGTGACCCCCAACCATAAAATTATTTTCGTTGCTACTTCATAACTGTAATTTTGCTACTGTTATGAATCGTAATGTAAATATCTGATGTGCAGGATGTATTTTCATGGTTACAAATGGAACATAATTAAAGCATAGTGATTAATCAAAAAAACAATACGTAATTATATATGTGTTTTCCAATGGTCTTAGGCGACCCCTGTGAAAGGGTCGTTCGACCCCCAAAGGGGTCTCGACCCACAGGTTGAGAACCGCTGCTGTATATGAATGACCTTCACAGAACAGCAAAACTCTATGATGAAAAGAGTTTCCAGTTTCCAACCTGGAAAACAGCAGTGTCGTTTGCAGGTTTTCCCCACTCTCACCTCAGAAGATGTTAAGACTTTTTCCAAGACATTTTTTTCACATTATTTCTTCTTCCTCATGTAACTTCTCTTCTTTAATTTATTATGATTTTAACATATTTTTACTCTGTTACATTTATTGCTTATGTTTATTTCATAATTATTGATTTTTAAACTGTTTTATTTTTCTCTAAAAACAAAATTGACATTTCATATACGTGATGCATAATTAAATGTCCTCGTGGACTACAATTTCTGAAAATTGTCTCCACTCCACATTTTCTATTAACTTTCTGAAAAAGTCTGGGATTCCACATTTTGCATGATTTTCTAGATTATATCTTAGTGATCGGTTTTCTCTGTATACTCAGCTGTATTTTCTTTTACTCTTTTTAAACTGTATTTATAATTTCTCAGCCCTACTTGGATAATTAATTGTCATCTTGTTAAAGAAACCAATAAAATACTTGACCATTTCCTGCATGTCCTTCTCTATGCTAAATTGCATTCCCCATTGGACTTTCTAAGGGTCTTTGGTCATCAGATATCAGATTGCGATCAGTAGGCAGGATATCAGAGGACTTGGGATGGTTATATCTCTGAAGGGAGCAGTCACCAAATCAGATTTGAAGCCAGAGATTACAGCACTTTAGATCTGGTACCTGATGGTCTTGTGAGTCCCACTTGAAGGTAAAAAAAGAAACAAGCTGGTGCTCGGAATCTAATTTTGGTTTCCAAAGTCCAAGGGAACTGTGCCAGGAGAACCTACATTAGGGGCCAAAGAATGAAGAGCAGGTGTAGAGTTTCAGAGAATAAAATGGGGGAAGGTGACAATAGGGCACTTGGTCATGTTATAAAAGAAGAGGTGTCCACAGGCACACTCAAGGGAGAGTATGACCCCTCCTGGGCCATCTTCAGGGAGAGGAGGCATGAGAAGAGGGCATTGCCCAGGACTCGTGTCCATAGCACCCACTGCCCGAACTCATTTTCAGGTGACACAGAGATGACTCCCTCCAGCATTGTCCTTGTCAATAGCTAGGACCCATCCCATCCTGTCCTCAGCATTCGCCTCCCGGTGCCACCTCTCCTCCTGGCCGGGAGCATGGGGTACGCTGTGAAGTCCCTGTGGGATGTCTGGTTGCATGACTGTCCCATGCTTGCTTCCCTTGAAGGGGTCATTTCTGGGTAAGTTGTATTTGGATCCAGTGTCTCATTCACTATAGAGGAAGAAATTCCAATCTGATAGTAAGCAATATTATGGAAGCATTAAAAATATTAATTTTGTGAAATTAACATCCAAACAGGCAAGCAAATGTTACAGTGACATGAGAAATTTAAAGTGGAAGAACTTGCCAGGGCACATAGACTAGCATCTCAATACATGAGAAGTCTTTCATCACCAATAAGCCAGTCGCCACATTGTGAAAGCCTCAGTGAGATGTTCCTGCCAATGGACCTGTGTTTCAGCTCACAGCCCGGAAAGCCAGGCTGGCTTTCCCACCTTTTTCTTCCTCTCCCCTAACGAGAGCGCTTGGGAATGTCCGTAGCCACAGATGATTGTCTTTACATCCTTTTGCTTCTATATCACGGTGAACGCTGACCTCATTCAGCACTGATCTGAGTGCATGAACATAAGTCATGGAGTCTTGTGTTCATCAGTTACTGACTGTTCAGAGAATGACTGCCATAGGTGCCTCCTGAAGAGAGAGGCTCCCACTGCCGGGTGTGCCCACAGTCTGTTTGCCTCACGTACCTTTACTAAAGCTCTTCATCTGGATCCAGCCGACAGCCACCACAACAGGCAGTCCCAGGAGAAGCAGTCCCAAGAGAGACAGTATCTTCCATGAAAAAGTCATACTGGAGTCTAAAATTAAACCAAAAATCCCATCTATCTATATACTAGTATATAAAACCCTAATATGCAAATGGACCAAACAGCGGAAAAACTAAACAACTGAACAACCAATTGCTGTGATGTGCGCTGACCACCAGGGGGTGAGTGCAGAACATGGTGGGCATTGGCTGTAGTGGGATGGGTGGAGCAAGTGAATAGGGGCACCAGACAAAGGCAGGACGCTGGTTGCTGTCATCGGGGCAAGCCTCTGATGGTTACTGAAAATTATTTGCTCCTACATGGCACAGTCCCACCAGTGCCTTCACCCGCTGCCAGCGCTGGCCCCACTCACACCCACTGCCACTGCCGGCCCCACTCACACCCACTGCCAGCGCTGGCCCCACTCACACCCACTGCCACTGCTGGCCCCACTCACACCCACTGCCAGCGCTGGCCCCACTCACACCCACTGCCACTGCCGGCCCCACTCACACCCACTGCCAAAGCAGGCCCCACTCACACCCACTGCCAGTGCCGGCCCCACTCACACCCATGGCCAGAGCAGGCCCCACTCACACCCACTGCCAGAGCAGGCCCCACTCACACCCACTGCCAGAGCAGGCCCCACTTGCACATGCTGCTGGTGCCAGAGCCACTGCTCGCACCAGCTGATGGTGCCTGGTGCGGGCCCTGACTGCTTGGTGTCGTCAGCAGGTGTGAGCAGCAGCTGCCAGCCCTGATTGCCCCTGAGGGCTTCTCCACCTCCCCGCTGCTCCTGAGGGGCGATTGGGACAGCAGCCACGGCTCACACCTGCTGATGGTGCTGGCCCCGCTCGCACCCGCTGACAGCGTGGAGCCATTGGGGCTGGTGCCAGCAGCGGATGTGAACAGGGCCAGTGTTTTCAGTGCATGGAGTGACAGTGGAGGGAGCAGGGCTCTCAGCAGAAAGGGGATGGGGGTCACAGCAGGAAGGGCTGGGCAGGGGCGCGGAGGTTGGGCCGACATCCACCCCTATGCTCACCACAGGCTCGCGGCCCACCGTTCCTTTCAAGGTGCACAAATTCGTGCACTGTTCCCCTAGTTAAATCATAAAACTGGGCAAATTCCAACTGTATCTGACCAACTCCTGAGCTGGAGAGGAGGTGGGACTGGGCCTCAGGGAGGAAGTTGGTTGCTCCTCCCGGCCCTGCAGAAGCTGAAGTTTAGTGAAGTTTAGGTTATTGTTTACTCCTCACAGACACACACACACACACACACACACGCACACACTCACATAGTGCACATATGTACACACACTCACACACGTACACATTCACAATCACCCCCAAACACATATTCACACACACATACACACAAACATATACTCATGCACACATACTCACGGTCACACACACTCACACAGTCACACACATACATACATCTCACATTCACGCACACATCCTCACACAAACACACACTCACAAACATACACACTCACCCACACACACACGTACACTCACACACCCACATACACATGCACACATTCACTCACACACACATTTCTCCCCTCTCTTTTCCTGCTACATCACGACGATCAGTGGACAGTAAGGTGGAAAGTGAGCGGGGAGGATAAAGTGGCCAGGCCACAGCCAGGAAGATGGCGTTAAGGAAAATTAGTTTCTGATCCAGAAGAAAATCCACCGTGAGCAAAACAAAACCTCTGGGTGGACCTCACATTCATTCCCACGGCTGCGAGGATCACCTGAGTCACCCACCTGAGATAAAAAACGTTGCCATTTTCTCCTCGCCGAGAAGGGGGTTGCCGATGGAGCAGGTCACGTTGCCATCAGAGCTGTTTGTGACCTGAAGGAACGCCTCCACGCGGAACAGCCCATCGCTGCCTTGAGCCAGCACCTCGGAAAAGGAGCGCACTGTCCTCCCTTCCAAGTCCCTCCACTGCACGCGGGGCTGTGGGAACCACCCTTCCGAGGAGCACATCAGCCGCATCTCTCCGTCCGCCGGGCCCTCCACGGTGACCCGCGGGGAAGAGCCCACACCTGGGGAATAGGGATCCGGACACAAAACCTCAGTCTCTGCACGTGGCCAGAGGAGCAGTGAGATCACTGAGAGGACGGGAGACTGAGTGGGCAGGGCAAAGCTTACGGGGAATGATCCTCCACTGAGGGGTGAGACTGCCCGAGTGGTTTGCTTTTGTTTTATTTTGTTCGCTTATTTATTTTTTTGTATTTCTAAAATTATCCTAGGACCTATTAAAGGATGCAATAAATTTCAAATCCAATCTTTTTTCTTCTCTACCTGAGAACAAAGTTATTTTGACCAGGGCATAAAGCACGTGACCAGGAAGTGAGTCAATAAGCAAGAGAATATAGTTTCCAAGATCAAAATCTTATAAATACAGAGTGCCCCCAAAAATGTATACACACACTTTGAAGAATTATAAAGGCAGTGTTTGTTAAAATACATTCATTTTCAAAATTGAGCTGTCACCTGTTCAAGTGTGTACACATTTGGAGGAGGGTGCACCCTGTCTGTACGTCCAGTGGCAGAAAGTGATGGAGTCCATTCAACTCCTCCACATGTGCTCCTGTCGATATTCCCTAAATGTGCTTATTAATTTAGACACAAAATCAATGGGAGAATCACGTACAGCAACCAAGATGTTGGCCTATGTCTTCAATGGCATTTTCTAGCCTTGGAAAATCCATTTCATTCACAGATATAGACAGTGGCAAATTATGAGGCAGGCAACAATTTTGTCTTTCCTCCTCCAGCCTGCCAATTCTGTCAGTATTTACTATTTTTGTTTATATGTGGATCTAGTTTAATCTTTGAATCATTACACTTCCCAGTAACAACACATTTCACAGAATTTTAATAACACTCTGTGAATAGAAGGCTGTGTAAAATTATGGCGAAAAATTCTCACATTTCACTAAAGGGATGGCCGCTTTATGGAGATCCTAAGAAGGGTACAAGTTCTGTAGCCAAGGAATTAAATCTGGTCCATTTGAGTTTGTGGACTTTAAGTATCTATGGCAGTTACTGCACATCAAAGGGTTCAATATGAATTTGATGAGTGAATGACATTAAGAAAATTTCGGATGCCGGGGAAATTTCCCAGAACGACCATGTTAAAGCAGTAGGAACCAAACATCTATCCAGAACCCTTACCTACTATCTTCACATCCAAGGTGTTCTCCTGGTAGACACCATCTTTTTCAAAAAGGCACCGGTACTGCCCATCGTCTGAGGTCCTGGCATCGTGTATCTGCAGGGCCAGCCTCCCCTCGCTGATGGCGTCAGTCACCAGCACTGTCCTCCCTTTGTATTCCACCATCTGCTCTGCAGACACATGGTCCCCATCCATATACACATAAACAGCAGGGTAACGGTGGGCACGGACCCACCTTACCTCCATACTCTGCGCATTGGCCTCGGGGGACAGGCAACAGGTTAACTGTATGTCTTCTCCCACTCTGACAAGAAGGGGCTGGGTAGGTCCAATCACTTTTAAGGAAGCTATTAAATACAACAGAAAAAAAAAAAACACAACAAAAGACTCAAAATGGAGCAAAAATAACTGTCATTTGCAACAACATCTCAAGTGGGGTTTAGGTCCCACCAGCACCCCAGGGGAGCTCGAAGCTCAAGGTCACCCTTTGGAGAGGAGGGTGTTTGGTGTGATCAGGATAGAGGTTGTCCTGCTCAAGGACGAACCATCCCATCATGTTTGTCAGTCTGAAAAATTCACTAACAAAGCCCTCACCTGCCCCTAGCTACAATTGTATTCAGGTTACAGCCCAATAAGATCATTCTGCAATTAAAACTTCTAGAATACAATTAATACTTTATCCTTTCAAATTTGCATGACCTTAACAACTCTTAATCGGTGTATGCCTCAGTTTCTTAAACTGTAAAACAAATATATCCCTACAAACTCATGAGGTTGTTCTGGAGTCAACAAAATAATAGGTGCAAAGCTCTTGGATGACCATCAGTGTGAGTGGAGGCATGCAGACTGAGGCCTGAGGGCACGGGAGCAAACCCCACCCTCCACCTTGACAAGGGGGGCATGGAAGTTAGTGTCAGGTTGATCTTAGTAATCAAATGTGAAACCTTCTCCTGGTTCAATTTCATTAAACCTTAGAAGTCAGATCAACCATCATATTTCAGTTGTTCAAGGTGCACATGTGTGGGGCTCTAAACACACCGAGTTCAATGTCCCCAGATGATTTTGAGAAAAATAAGATCAAGAATGGGGGAGGTTGGCAAAATACAGAATGCAACAGGAAGATGAAGCCACAGGAGGAGTCTGATCTTGGAGAATGGAGGGTCCCCGGACGGCTCTCCTGGCTCTGAGCTGTCACACCTCCAGCTCCCTGGCCCTGGCCACGCCAGCTTTGCTCTATTCTAAATGAAGAGTCATCCTCTCCTATCAAATGGTCGGGAAGCTTCCACATATGTTGTGATCATTTATATTAGAAAGACAGGCATAGATTTGCATGTCGTCTGAATGGGGCTCAATAACCAAAGGCAAAAATATCCTCATTATGTAATTATTCAAAATCTGTTAGGTACTGCTCTAGCGAGAAAACTCACTGTCGACACAGTTCTAATTTTCAGATCATTTCCTTCTATTCTAGCTAAAATTAGATTCCCACTTATTTCCAGCATTTTGTTTGGTTGGCCCTTCAATTTTACCTAAAACAGTATGTTTCTGTTGAAATATAAAATATGTATCCATTCCATGTGTATCTGTTAAAGGCTAAAACCAAATGTAAGAGTCAAAAAGTAAACAAATTATTACTAGGATTAGTGGGGTGATCACAAGTGTAAGGTATAAAAATGTTGAATCACTATACTGTACACCGGAAACTAATATAACCAGGATAAGATTGTATACCAACTATGCTTTCAATTTTTATAATGAAAAAATGATGTAGGGATTAGCTTGCTGCTATTCCTCCACCCGTGTGTCTGACAGTAAATTACTCAGTAAAACCGACCATTTCCTCATCTCTGCTACCATCTGAGGATTTCCCCGGTGCATGGCCCATGGTGCATGTCAAACTGGATCACCCTGCCAGGCACCGGTTAATTAAAAGCTAAAACTGATGTTAATGGAAACTGAAAGAAAGCAAAATATAAGTTTGGAATCAGGTGTGTTATAGATACATGAAACTCCTGTTCTTCCAGAATCCAAGTGAAAATCGAGTTTAAAGTCCCGCGGAGCCCTGCAGGCCTGTCAGGAACTGATGCTCCACCAGGGAAAGAACTTGAGGGCAGCTCTACACACCCTTCCCATACAGCACCCCACCCCCAATCCATGCTCACACTTCCTGTTTTGTTTTAGTTTTGAGAATTGGACGCATGCTCCTGAAATGCCTTCGGAATATTCATTGAAAAATTAAAACCTTTCTGGAGTGTGAAGCCCACCAACTTACACACTCATTCCCTGAAACCTGACCATCTCACCATCATAACATACAATCCTCATTCAGTCAGCATATCCAATTAAGGGGCTATCTCATTCCCCGATATGCTCAATTATATTATACTATACTATATGTGTTTTGTTTCGTTTTATTCCTCACCTGAGGATATTTTTTCCATTGATTTTCAGAATGTGAAAGAGAGGGAAGAGGAAGAGGGAGAGAGAGAGAGAGAAACATTGATGTGAGAGGTCAACTGGTTGCCTCCTACACAGGTCCTAACCAGGGGTGGGTAGCAAATCTGCAACCGAGTTACGTGCCCTTGACCAGGAATCGAACCACGGCCCTTTGTTCCTCAGGCTGACGCTCTAACCACTGAGAACACCAGCCAGGGCTATACTACATATGTTATCATATCATATCAATACTCTTATAAGCTGACACTTTAGAGATTAAATTCAACATGTTCATTTTAAAGTTGAGAAAAATAGGGACCAACACTTTACTTAAATCACATATAAATGATTAAGAACTTGCACCCATAAGTTAGACATAGGTTAGAAAGCAAACATCACAATTTATTCATGGTTTTTAGCAAACCACATATGTCTCTAAGATTATTCCCCAACTGTAAAGTAAGGATAAATCTATTAACCTTTATAAATAACATAAGAAAAAAATTCCTGTAAAGCACTTAGCATAGTGCCTAGCATATAATTAATATTTCGAAGAACTAGTCATTATTTTTATAAACCAACAACATGATTAGCCAGAGTGGGAGCTGGGGTTCCTGTCTTGGGACTTCCAGAGAGAGCTCGGTCTGCCAACCCCCTTTGCCTCGGAGCCCTAATTCCTGAGGAAAATAGGAGGCGGCTTGACGCTCCTGCCTCCTCAGCAGCTCACCCCGGGCACCGGAGGGCCCAGCCTCCGAGCCTGGAGAAGCTGGGCTCTCTTCTGGTTTCAGTGCATCCCAGAGGCCAGCACAACTCAGGAACCGCACAGCCTCAGGCTGTACTCTGTGCTGGGTCCCCATAACTCAGAGGATGACACTTCACCTAACACCTTCCTGAAGGACAGAGACAAGTGCCAATCTGCCCAACACCGGCTTGGCTTTCTGATCTGTAGCTGACAAGCGCTGCTGGGGAAGGTTTCTGTCTGATTGTGAGCAGATGTTGCCCCGGACAGAAAGGGATCCAACTTGGAAGGTGAGGCACACAGGTGTACAGTTCTCCTCAGCTTGTGGAGTTACCTTTGAACTTCCTGAGGCCCTTTCCTTTATCTCTATGACCCACTGGGGTCCAAAGTGTCACACTAAACTCTGGGAAATGTTGGGGAGTGTTTGCCACCCTGATGGTCCTAGAAACTCCTACATGGTCACAGAAGTGTGCTTACGCTCATCTGATGTGTACACAGGCGGGCGTGCACACACACACACACACACACACACACACACACACACACTCCTGTAAAGGTGACGGAGAGCAGGGTGTGGATGGAAGAGATGAGTGACGCAAGTTCATATGCATTTGGGCAGGTGCAGGCTGTGGTCATGGGCTGGGAGAAGAGGTCACAAAAAGGAGGAAGACAAAAACAAGGTAAAGGAGAAAGCAAAATACATTCACATATCAATTGGCTATTTTTAAAACACTCATCTTAGGTACAGTAAAATACCTGCAGTCCAACTATTAGTGAAAAGAAAAACACAAAACAGACAAAAATGGAGAATTATGAGCCCAGGCAGCACAGGGTCCCAGGCTGCACCTGGGAAAGCAAGTCCCGTGGTCATGAGGTTAGGAGTGCCCTGGGCAAGGGGCAGTGTGGCACAGGGGAGCCAGAGGGGGGAAACTCCGCCTGGGGATCACACGGTGTGTTGGGGCCTGCTAGGCCCAGGGCACCAGGCTCCCTCCAGGCAGCGCAGGGCCTCGTCCATACCCATGGGTGTGCGGCTACTTACCCAGCTCAGTTTGGAGTTTCTCTGGAAAAAAGTACAAGAACAACATGTTAAGTAAGCAATTTTTTCTGAGAAAAAGAAGTTAAAATATCTCACAAAAATAAAAGCAAGTCCTACATTTTATTGGAAATCCAGATTCATAAAAAATAAATTAACCTTAGAAAAATATTGATTCTTTCCCCATGGTTCAGCTGCTTTTCCTTTCCTCTGAACAACAAAAATGCTCTCAGTTCTACCACCTCATAATACATACCCTTTTTGTAAATGCATGGAACGTGTAATGTATATGGACCTAGACAATTACCACCTATAATTCAAACTGAGAGATAAAACATAGTGTGTCCCATGTTAGTATTAACATTTACTTCAATTTTTTCTGTATTCATCTATAATAAGAATAGCTCTGTCCTTATATCCTTGTATCTAAATATATATGGCATCCCAAAAGCCCAAAAATCTTTACAGGATTGGAAATGCCTATTTATAGATAGATATATAATAGACAGATGTAATCTTTACCATTAAGCAGTCCATAATGAAGAATTTTTTCAACCATTTAAGTTTTTTGGAAATATTTTTTAGTGATGCTAAAATGTAATTTCATTGGGCTGTTGTTTTTATTGCTATTTACCAGTGAGGCTATAATTAGGATGCTATTGTATAAATAACTGTCTTCACCTTTGATTATTTTCATGTGACAAGTTCCTAGAAGTAATTGTCACAATGTCACATAAAAAACATTTCAGCTGAAAGAATATTATTTTTTCCTATACAATGTCATGCATACTTGTAATAAAATCTTGAACTTGGAAATAATTGCAACACCATTAGCAATAGCTATTCAATCAAAATGTAGTGTATATATTTTAGCCATAAATGTTTTATAGCTTTTAATACAAATTTTTAAATGCTAGATAATTTTCTTGATTGAATAAATATCCGGTGCGCTGCAGCATCCCCGGAACCTCTCCCGCTAATCTGAGCATCTGGGTCCTGGGGGCAGAGCGCTGACCTGGGATGGAGAAGACTGTGCCCTTCTCCTCGGTGAGGACAGGGTTGTGGATGGAGCAGGACACAGTCTCCATGGAGGCGTTCCTGACCACGAGCGTGGCTTCCACGTGGAACAAGCCGTCTTCATCCGGGATGTGATGCTCTGAGAGAGTCAGCAGCTTCCCTCCCCTGGCGTCTTCCCAGTGAACCCGGGGCTCTGGGAACCAGCCGTCCGCTGTGCACACAAGCTGGGTCTCACCTGCCACGGACCCCGCCATGTGGATGTGTGGGGCGGACCCCAGACCTGTGGAGAGGACATAGCCCTGCATTCAGTCACAAACCATGGAGACTGAGATCCCGGCGACATTGGAAGGAGAGAGTAGACGTCTAGGGTCTGGGGAGCAAAAACCATTCCCAAGTCTTCCATCCATCCCAGTGGGAGTTCCCATCCACTGTGCTTGTTCCCCAGGCGGGATCTGTCAATTTTTGCAGATAAGCAATACTTTTCTTAGGATCTAGGCAGGAGAATAAGAGGAAAGGACATGTGACCTTTGGCTCTTGTCTCTAGTATTGGAAACAGAGATGTGTTATAATTTATTCATGAGCTTGCCCTAGCCACAACCTCTGCCTCTCTTCATCTTAATATTATTGTGTTCAAGGTGATTCAATATGGATGAAAGAATCCATGTGTTTCTGAGATGTGGAGTGTGGGGGTGGGGGAGGGAGGCACATTCCAAGGCCTCTCCATCAAGGACACTTGAAAATAAAAATATAACATTATGTCCTTTACAATGGTATCACTTTGTCTGACATTTTGGGTGATAACTTGACTCCAATTTAAACAGAATAATAAAAAGTCTGAAATCACCTCCCTGGGGACCTTCCGCATTCGTTCGGTTGTGACTGTGACCTTGGGATGCTGAGGCAGTTGGGTGTGTAAAATGGGATGTTCCATGAGGAGTTCCCACAGCTAAATAGTCCATTCAATGGGGAAATGTGTTTGTGAAATCCTAGTTTTACAGTGTTGCAATTCTTTCTCTATTCAACACAATTCTCAAACCCAAACAAAGGGGACTGTATTTTCCCTACACGGTAAGTGTCTGTCACTCGCTGGGTGACGGAGATCCACTCCTTCAGCGAGAACCTGCATGGCTTATCTTCAAATGTCCCTGACTGTGAAATCCCTTAGTAATGTGCACCCTCCACAGCTCAGAAACACCTTGCATCCATCTGGAACCACCTCGAACATTATGAGTGTTTAAGAGAAAAAGTGAGTGGGTGTAATAGGAAACAGCCAGATACTGCTTCGTCCAAAGAACTATTTTTCCAATAAGGTAAATGGATTTGCCTGATTTTCTCCTCAGCATGGGGAGGAGTTATTCCTGCCAGCAAACCATCTGACAGTTTAATGTTCAGTTATTTGTTCTCCCTAAAGACAGATCCTTTCTTCGTAATCCCCTTCGTCTGGACTCCTTCGTGCTTTGCTTTACAGAAGCGTCGTGAAGACAGAACCTGCCGTTCACAGTGAGTCCCAGACTCATGGCACACAGTATGATAATCTCCATAAAGGCACCAAGTTCTTAACCGCTGTGGCACCATCACTAGCCTTCTAACTGGAGGCATTACACAAAGAAAGACGTGTTCACACCTCAGTTCCTGCATATTGGTGGTGGGAAGAGACCAACCAGTTCCACTGAGACATGGATGCTAAGCAGTCAGCTACTCACTCAGAGATGAACTTGCCCTTGCACATCAGCCTGTGTGGCACAAATCATCCTCAGCAAAACTGCGAATGACCACATCCCAGGGATTTAAAATAACTGTCAAGAATAGTCAAAACCAGACCAGTTCAGTTTGGGGATGTTGCCCATGTGGGCCTGCTCCGGAGACCTCGGGACCACTTGCCCTCAGATGGATCAGGGAGGAGGACTGGGCGTTGGGAAGTGCCTCAAAGATTAAAGGGAGCTTTTTAACTGGCCATGAACTTCCCATAAATCAATAGACTTCTCCCTCTGAGATCCGAGACCTGGTGTCTTTCCCCAGATATTCACCTGCCACCTGGAGCAGCAGGCTGGTCTCTCCATGGTAGTCCCCCTCTTGGAAACGGCACCAGTATTGCCCGTCGTCGGATGGCCGGATGTTGTGCATCTTCAGAGCCACGCTCCCCTCGGCCAGGTCGTGCTCCACCCACTCCACTCGGCCCCGGTACTCCTCCGCCTGCACCTCGCTCACCTCAGCTCCGTCCCGGTGTGCAAACAGCACGTGCGTGCTGGGCTCTGAGCGGTACCACCTCACCTCCATGTGCTCCGCGCTCCTCTTGGGGAAGAGCTGACAAGTGAGGAGGGCATCTTCCCCGACCCTGGCCAGGATGCGAGGAGCAGGACCAATCACTCTGAAGTCCTCTACAAAAGAGTGCAAAGAGGAACCAGGGAATGCCAACTGGATGCTAACTTGCTTGCTTTGGGAGACCAGCTACCCAGGTGGAGGCCCCTGGAGGAGGGCGGGTTTCAGTGTCAGTGTTTGGAGAAGCCCAGCCTGGAGGTTTGCACACGTGGCTGTTACAGGGACGATTCCGTGTACTGAAAATAACACACAGCCCTCAAATGTGAGTCAGTGCCGAATCTCTCGCCAGCTGTGTGGTCGGGGGCAAATCCATTATTTTCAGTGAGATTTGAGATTTGGAATCTCAACTTCTTCACTTTGAAAATACTGCAGCCATCATTTCTGGGGTGTTTTCATTCTCATATAAGTTAATGTGTAAATCCATTTTTAACTAGGAACTGTATTACTGAATTATTTTATATTTTACTAGAGGCCCGTTACAACATTTGTGCAATAGGCCTTCTTTCCCCTGGCTGCCAGCACCAGTTTTCCTCTGGCACCCCGGACGCAGACCTTTACTCTGGCCACCGCCTTCCATCTTCTCCCTGGACACAGTCTTCACTGCAGCTGGAGCCTTCAGTCTTTGCTCCCGGCTCTGGCGGGAGTCTTCAGTCTCTGGCCAGAGCTGCTCCTGTAGCTCCTTCCCCCCCCCTCCCCCCCATAGCTAGATCGCTGCTTCGCCTGCGGCTCTATGTGTGACAGGGGGCAGGGCCACAACCTCCCTATTAGCCCTGCTCTGTTCGTGACGGGAAGGTGCCCCAACCCTCTGATCGGCCCTGCTCTGTGTATGACAGGGTGCGGTGCCCAACCCACCCCCTCCACAGGCCCTGCTCTGTGTGTGACGGGGTAGAGCCATAACCTCCCCATCAGCCCTGCCCTGAGTGTGACAGTGGCAGCGCCCCAACCCCCTGATCAGCCCTGCTCTGTGGGTGATAGAGGGTGACGCCCCAACCGCCTCCCACAGGCCCTGCTCTGTGTGTGACGGGGTAGAGCCATAACCTCCCCATCGGCCCTGCCCTGAGTGTGACAGGGGGCGATGCCCCAACCCCCTGATCCGCCCTGCTCTGTGTGTGACCAGGGGCGGTGCCCCAACCCCCCTATCGGCCCTACTCTGTGAGTAACAGGGGGGACCTCCCCAACCCCCTGATCGGCCCTGCTCTGTGCATGACAGTGGGGAGCTCCCCAACCCCCTGATGGGCCCTGCTCTGTGCGTGACAAGGGGGAGCTCCCCAACCCCCTGATGGGCCCTGCTCTGTGAGTGACAGGGGGCAGTGCCCCAACCCCCTGATTGGCCCTACCCTGAGCGTGACTGAGGGTGGCATCACAACCTCCCAATCCGCCCTGCTCTGTGCATGACAGGGGCAGCACCCCAACTCCCCAATCAGCCCTGCTCTGAGCCTGACCAGGGGCTGCACCTAGGGATTGGGCCTGCCCTCTGCCACCCGGGAGCAGGCCTAAGCCAGCAGGTTGTTATCTCCCGAGGGGTCCCAGACTGTGAGAGGGCACAGGCCGGGCTGAGGGACCCCCCTTCCCCCCCGAGTGCACAAATTTTTGTGCACCGGGCCTCTAGTATATAATAAAAGGCTAATATGCAAATTGTCCCCTCGGGAGTTTAACCAGGAGACCAGGAGTTTGATCACTCGCTATGATATGTGCTGACCACCAGGGGGTGGTGCAGACCATGGCAGCCGCAGGGCACTGAGGGTGAGGGAAGGAGGCAGCAGGAGGCAGGGAGCCACAGGGTGGCGGCGCTTGGGCTGTGAGGGAAGGAGGAGTCAGGGGTTCGGGGAACCTGATCAGTCCTGATCGCAGGTCAGGCCCAGGGAGCCTACCCATGCACAAATTTCATGCACCAGGCCTCTAGAGCTATGCCACATGTGCTGTCTTCCTCAGCCTCTGTGCTGTAGGGACTTTGTGCAGATCCCACCCCCTTAGCAGGAGCCTGGCCTTGCTTAGTGGCCCAGTGTCATGTAGAGGCTCCTCACGGGGTGCTTGTTGATGGAACCTGCTGGAGCCAGAGGTGGCCATCCCACCTGGAGGCTGCTTCCCCGTGAGGGACCTGCCATGTCCAGAGCGCAGGCCAGCTCACCCCTCATAGTCCCCGGCAGCCCGGGGCAGCCCTGCCTTCTGACGCTCTGGCCGGTGCTTTTCCCACGTTGCCCGCTGCGTTTCCTGGGGCTCGGACATCACCCACTGACACTGCATTTTCGTGTCCTTTTCCAAAGGACAATATTTTGACGACAAAATTCAGCTACTGAGCTTTCCAAACCCGTTTACTGGGAGTCGCTCCTAGTTCTTTATTTCCAGGTGTTTTCATGCTACTTAATTTTTGCTACAAAGCGTTTTTCTAGCCCCAAATGCATCCCAGAGGAGCAGCAGGAGGAGGAGTGGTCTGGACGATGCTCCGGGGGCTGACTCAGTGCTTGCACGGCCTCCTTTCTCAGTGCTGTGTGGCCTATAAAACTGAGGGAACTGAGGCAGGAGGTACTCAAGCAGCTGTCCAAGGCAGCGCGGCGGGAGGTGGAGGCCCTTTTGGAACCCAGATGTTTGGTCCCAGGACCCCACCCTTGCTAGTGTCCTAGACCTTGGGCTGTGGACTCTGCACCCGGGTGCACAGGAGGGCGAGGGGGGCCTATCTGACTGCTCCATGGAGGGGAGGGGGGGCTACCTGACTGCTCCATGGAGAGGGAGGGGGCCTATCTGACTGCTCCATAGAGGGGGAGGGGGGCCTATCTGACTGCTCCATGGAGGGGGAGGGGGCCTACTTGACTGCTCCATAGAGGGGGAGGGGGCCTATCTGACTGCTCCATAGAGGGGGAGGGGGGCCTATCTGACTGCTCCATGGAGGGGGAGGGGGCCTACTTGACTGCTCCATAGAGGGGGAGGGGGCCTATCTGACTGCTCCATAGAGGGGGAGGGGGCCTATCTGACTGCTCCATAGAGGGGGAGGGGGGCCTATCTGACTGCTCCATGGAGGGGGAGGGGGCCTACTTGACTGCTCCATGGAGGGGGAGGGGGCCTACATGACTGCTCCATAGAGGGGGAGGGGGGCCTATCTGACTGCTCCATGGAGGGGGAGGGGGCCTACATGACTGCTCCATAGAGGGGGAGGGGGGCCTATCTGACTGCTCCATGGAGGGGGAGGGGGCCTACATGACTGCTCCATAGAGGGGGAGGGGGGCCTATCTGACTGCTCAATGGAGGGGGAGGGGGCCTATCTGACTGCTCCATAGAGGGGGAGGGGGCCTATCTGACTGCTCCATAGAGGGGGAGGGGGGGACTGCTCCTTGGAGGGGAGGGGGGCTACCTGACTGCTCCATGGAGGGGAAGGGGGGCCTATCTGACTGCTCCATGGAGGGGGAGGAGGCCTACTTGACTGCTCCTTGGAGGGGGAGGGGGCCTACTTGACTGCTCCATGGAGGGGGAGGGGGAGCTACCTGACTGCTCCATGGAGGGGGAGGGGGCCTACCTGACTGCTTCATGGAGGGGGAGGGGGGCCTACCTGACTGCTTCATGGTGAGCAGCATGAAGAGGAAGGAGGCAGCCACGCCTGGCAGGCTGTACCCGGGAAAGTCCACCATCCTCCCTTGAGCAGACAGGAGAGAACGCAGCTGCTGCGCCTCAGTGAGGCTGCCACACGGAGTGGTTCCCTGGTTCCCGGCGGTTCCTTGGTTCCCGGTGCGGTTCCGTGGCCCTATGAGGAGTCACCATCAATGCCTCCGAGAGCAAACAGTGAAAGGCCTGGGCTCCCTTCTCAGTCATTGACCATTCCGACCCTCTCCCCATGTGCTGCCCTCTGAGTTGAGTTCAGGCCTGAAGGAAGATTCCTGATGGAAATGAAACGCATTCCTGGGCTAAAGGGACAGTAATATTTACTTTAAAAATCGCCTTAGTTCCGTCTACCTGGGCATGCAGAAATTCTAGAGCAGGCGGCAAATATTTCTCCAGTCCTCCTCCAGGCCCTCCTGCAAATGCCTCCATCGCTGGGGCCCAGGGAGCCAGGCAGGGTGCCTTGGAAAGGGGAGGGGAGAGCCGTGGAAATGGCGCTCCACGCAGCGAGGACCTAGGGAACAGCCCTGGACGGCCTGGCAGCGTGGGCTTGAAGGCACGGGAATGGCTAAAAGGAGGAGCCAGGCAGAGGTGGGTGAACCACAGGCCGGGGCCCAGGCCACGCCCGGTGCGTCCTGGCCAGGACCTGGGAAAACTCTGGGGACCCAAAGAGCCCCAGCTTCCGTTTTGAAATCTGGGAACTTCTGAATGAAAGGCATATAAGACCTGCTCTACAGGGTGTGCCAAGTGTCTTATTGAAAGAAGGACTCGCTTCACTCCCAGTAGAAGAGCCTGCTCGGAGCTGTAAGCCAGAAGCTCATGTCCGGAGACTACAGGGCGGGGAATCAGCAGCCACCTGAGCCCGAGGCTGCGACTTGGGTGCTTTGGGAGTTAGTTTTACTCACTCTGCTTGGGTTTAAAGTGATGCTCACTTTCACAAAACCTCTAGGGAACCTGCTGTACGTCCAGTCTCAGTGCCCAGATCCGGAAAGAGCTAAAATATTTACATGAAAACAAGGCTGCGCGCTTTGGAAGGTCCCAGTGCCTCCACCCACCCACCCCCCACCCCCTCTCCAGACCAAGGAACTTGCAGAGGCCTCCTTGCCACCCTGAGATAAGCAGAAACCTTTGTTCCACGCAAAGGCCAAGCCCTGCACCCTCGCTGGCCCTGTGACTGAGGACACTTGCCACAAACCAGCTTATCAGTGTGTGAGTGTGGCGGGGGGGAAGGGGGGTACAGCTGCACTGCAGCTCAATGAAGCTTTGGAAGAAAGTTGTGAAGTGTGTCTACCCTTCCCTGGTGCCGGTGAGAGCTCTGTGCCGGGTATGAGCCGGAGAAACTGCCTTGGCCCAGGGTTCTCAGTGGGGAGGGGCCAGTTTTGAGCTGTGAGGACGCTGGGCAATGTCTGCAGACATTTTGGGAGTCACAGGGGGCGGGGGCATCCAGTAGGTGGCAGCTAGGGTGCTGCTGACCCTCCCACAGAGCACAGGCCGCCCCGCAGCCCGCGCTGTCAGTGCCCAGGAAGCCCCGCCTGTACCATCTGCCCACCGTGAGCGGGGAGCTGTTGGCACACTTTTTGCAACTGGACTTACTGGTAAATTGTGACTTTAAATCATAGCATTTTAGCGGTCAGCCTTTTGACACCTCTATTTTACCTTTTGAATGTAGGCGAGGAATCTCTGAAGCTGCCGCTGATGTTGAATAGGGCAAACCCCGGTGTCAGAGTGGCTCTCACGGGTGTGTCACCGGGTTCTGAAAGCCCGTTTCACTTACTTCCCGGGAAGCACCGGTGTTAGGAGGCCGGCTGCGTGGCCTGTGCTTAGCCATTCGGTGGACAAGTCTGAGCCCAAGGTCTGAGCGCACAGTATTAACACACCCCGCAGACCCATACAAACTACCATCACCCGGCATGAGGTTTTCTAGTTAAAAAAAACCCTCAAAACTTAAATTCTCAAAGTGCCAAGGAACTGCAGTAATTAACTAGCGAGAATTAAGTCAGTTCACCAAATGTGAAGCTTATATATCTGTGTAACTTAAAGAGCAGGTGCAGCGTATCGCATGCTGACGGGACATGTTCAGAGGAAGCGAAGGGCCCTCTGACTCGGGTGACGGTTCCCTGCTGTGAGCGGAGCCCCCGGCGGTTCGTCCTGAACCGCCCCGCTCCTTGCTCCGGGTGGAGACCATTGTCCTACCTTCTCCCCCTGCATCGCCATGTGGCTCAAGACGCAGACAAGCACCAGGTGTGAGAAGCGTCCAGGTGCCCGGCCTCCTGGGTGCGGACCTGGCCCCTCCCGCACCCGCCTGCTCATAGCCGCGCGGGGGCTCACACAGCCCTCCGAGGAGTGTGAGGGGGGCCGGAGGGTGGACCCAAGTGGGAGGGGTTCCGACAGGCAGTGTCCGGGCCATGCCGCCTGTCCACGCCCGCTCCTTCGTCTCTCAGCCCCCCGGACACCCTGCCCCGGTCCTGCACTGGGACCCGCACACTCACCCGTCTGCCGGCTCCGGACCGGCTGCTGGGCGCCCTCCTCACCGGGGCTCCGGGGCTCCCACCATCCGCGCAGCAGGGGACCGAGGCTGGAGCCACAGCTGTGGGTGCGGGCCAGGCCCGGCTTGGGAGGGTGAATGCTGCCTCGCCCGCACCATCGGGAGAGCCGCACCCCGAGGCCCAGCCAAGTCAGACAGATTCCAATGGAGAGGCGTGTCCCGCCTCAGCTGCAATCCTCCAAACACTGAAACTCGGACCCGTGGACTTTGCCTGGGTCTAGTTATGAGTTCGTTCCTCCTGCAGACTGAACGGTGGCATTAGCTGGGCTCCCCCGTCCCCGGAGAGCCAGGGCAGGGCGCGGCCCGGTGACAGGACACAGGTCAGCCCCCACAGCAGCTCCCTTCCCCGGGTCTGCCTCCACCCCTCCCGCTGCCTCTTAGACGTCAAGGACCCCGGCCCGGCCCGGCCCAGGCCCAGGTCTCAGAAGACGGTGCTCACAGGCTGAGAGCTGGAAGCAGGGCTGAGGCCCAGTGAGGAGGGCACCCAGCAGCCGGGTCCCACCCTCGTCTTGCTGAGGAGACGAGATGGGGGAGGCGGGAGAAAGGACTGGCCTTCTCCGGCAGCACAGCCCAGGCCCAGGCCCCTGTGTGCCCTCAGTGCCGCCCGGTTCTTCATCCCCTTTTGCTGGGAAATAAAGAGCTTAACGACCCCCGATAGCGACCAAAGAAACTGAGTAGGCTTCTCAGCACAGTGTTTGGGCACAAAATTATAGCACCGAGCTTGTAGGCACATTTACGGATGTGGGTTGTTCAGGTTGAGTTTCCCCTTAAGTCAGTTTTTCTTGAATCGCCGTGGAGTAGCCCTGGGCCCGAAGATCTATTCTTGGGGATTCAAGAGCTCCCAGAACAACTTCATTTTCGGAGTTCATTTCGGTGTAAAACACACGCACATGCGAGATGAGGGTAAGGTTTAAACTGACTTTTCCCTGCAGTGTCTCCCCTCACCTGTCGTGATCAGCCTGCATTTGGAGATCTAACTTGAGGTGACGTTCATGTAATTCACAAAGTGAGACCCCTGGTATTCCCAGTGCCCACCTGACAACATATTAGTTATTACAATATTATTGGCTCCATTCCCTATGCTGTACCTTACACCCTCCATTCACCCCCATGACTATATCTATCTCCCAACCTGTACTCTCAATCCCTTCACCCTTTTCTCTCAGGCCCCAACCTCTCCCCTCTTGCGACCATCAGTCTGTTCTCTGTATCTGAGTCTGTTTGCTTATTTTATCACTTAGATTGCACATAGAAGTGAAGTCATGGCATTTGCCTTTCCCTGTCTGACTTATTTCACGTGGCTTAATACCCTCTAGGTCCATCCATGCTGTCGCAAAGGGTAAGATTTTGTTCTGGAGGTTGCTATTCTTAATGTGAGCATGTTCCCTCCACCTCTCAGTGTGATAAAGACCCTTCCCCCTGTGGAGGGTGAAGGGTGTGAAGACAAGAGAAAAAAGTAAACATTGGTGTCTCCTTTCCCTGTCTGCCTCCATACCCCAGGGCGGACAGCGCCCCCTTCCCTCTGTTGCGGGAATGGCAGCGGTGCCCACAGCCTTCCCTCCCCACAAAGCTGCAGGGCATCAGCAAAAGGAAGGCAACAACCAACACCCCCTCCACCTCTTCCCCCACGCCCACCCTTCTACCCCTCACCCCTCACTGCCCCCCCAGCCCCCTCCCACACACACCCCGGTAAGAAGAGGTGGCCCGGGAAGGCTCAGGGACTGTAATGGAAGTTCACTGCCTAAAATGCTGGCACGGAATGATACAGCAGGGGAGAGAGATGGTGGGGATATGATGGTGCTTACAGTGACCACCGGGGGCATTACAGTGCTTGACTTAAAAATTAGGAACCATTATAGGAAAATGCAGAATTTTTTCAACCCAGACTTGTGAAAATGTTCTACCCGCTGCACATATTCCCTAACCCCTTGAAGATGGACATAGTGTTGGAACCCGGGAGTCTGCATTCTGTTTATGGTTCAGTCACCAGGGGCCCATGCATCTACACGGCCACCAGAGGGCAGCAGAGGCACACTCACCGTCTGGCCTTCTAGGACTTTTCTTCCAAAGGTGATTCACTCACAGATGTTTCCTCCTCCACATGCTATTGTCATGTGTGACCCACATGAAGGCTCCCTCAGCCAGTAAATGGCAAAAGGAGCCCTGAGCTTAGGATGTCTGAGATTTTAATTCTACTTTTGCTATAAATTTGGACAAGATTTATTTGGATAAGTCTATTTCTGGGGCTTCAATGTCCTTAGCTTTAAAATAGCAACACTACTCAGTCATAAAAGGAAAGGAAATCTTACCCTTTGCGACAGCATGGATGGACCCGGAGAATATTGTGCTAAGTGAAATAAGCCAGCCAGAGAAAGGCAAGTACCATATGATTCCACTCATATGTGGAATCTAATAAACTAAGAGTGGAAACAGACTAGGGATACAGAGAACAGATTGGCAGCTGTCAGAGGGGAGGGGGAGGGTGAGAAGGGAGAAAGGATTAAGTAAAAATTTAAAAAAATGAAAGACTCATGAGCACAGACAACAGTATGGTGATTGCCAGAAGGAAGGGGGTGGGGGAAAGTAGAAGAGGGTAAAGGGAGGATAAATGGTGATGGAAGGAGACTTGACTTGGGATGGTGAACACACAATGCAATATGCAGATGATGCACCGTAGAATCGTATACTTGAAACTTACATAATTTTATTAGCCAACATCACTCCAATAAATTGAACAAAAACAAAATAGTGGTAATATGTACACAACTCACATTAAAATATTCTTAAAAGAGTAGTGGGAGAATATAATCATGACACAAAGTCCCAACCTAGTTATAAGATTTTATTGGGAGTGAAAGCCATGGAAAGAAGGTAGACTGAAACAACAGAGAAGGTGAATAAAATAAGAATAGAACATTAATGTAGGAGGGCATCAGGTTCTCGGTATGAGTCAGAGGAGCTCAGGTGATGCCATCAGCTCAGGTCTTGGGGACTCGGTGATCAGGTCGGGTCTTGGGGGCTTGGTGATCAGGTCGGGTCTTGGGGGCTTGGTGATCAGCTCGGGTCTTGGGGACTTGGTGATCAGCTCGGGTCTTGGGGACTTGGTGATCAGTCAGGTCTTGGGGGCTTGGTGATCAGCTTGGGTCTTGGGGACTTGGTGGTCAGCTCGGGTCTTGGGGACTTGGTGATCAGCTCGGGTCTTGGGGGCTTGGTGATCAGCTTGGGTCTTGGGGACTTGGTGATCAGCTCGGGTCTTAGGGACTTGGTGATCAGCTCGGGTCTTGGGGACTTGGTGATCAGCTCGGGTCTTGGGGACTTGGTGATCAGGTCAAGTCTTGGGGGCTTGGTGATCAGCTTGGGTCTTGGGGGCTTGGTGATCAGCTCGGGTCTTGGGGGCTTGGTGATCAGCTCGGGTCTTAGGGGACTTGGTGATCAGGTCGGGTCTTGGGGACTTGGTGATCAGCTCGGGTCTTGGGGACTTGGTGATCAGCTCGGGTCTTGGGGCTTGGTGATCAGCTCGGGTCTTGGGGCTTGGTGAGCAGCTCGGGTCTTGGGGACTTGGTGATCAGCTCGGGTCTTGGGGACTTGGTGATCAGCTCGGGTCTTGGGGACTTGGTGATCAGCTCAGGTCTTGGGGGCTTGGTGATCAGGTCGGGTCTTGGGGGCTTGGTGATCAGGTCGGGTCTTGGGGGCTTGGTGATCAGCTCAGGTCTTGGGGACTTGGTGATCAGGTCGGGTCTTGGGGGCTTGGTGATCAGCTCGGGTCTTGGGGGCTTGGTGATCAGCTCGGGTCTTGGGGGCTTGGTGGTCAGCTCGGGTCTTGGGGGCTTGGTGATCAGCTCGGGTCTTGGGGACTTGGTGATCAGGTCAGGTCTTGGGGCTTGGTGATCAGGTCGGGTCTTGGGGGCTTGGTGATCAGCTCGGGTCTTGGGGGCTTGGTGATCAGCTCGGGTCTTGGGGGCTTGGTGGTCAGCTCGGGTCTTGGGGGCTTGGTGATCAGCTCGGGTCTTGGGGACTTGGTGATCAGGTCAGGTCTTGGGGGCTTGGTGATCAGGTCGGGTCTTGGGGACTTGGTGATCAGGTCGGGTCTTGGGACTTGGTGATCAGGTCAGGTCTTGGGGGCTTGGTGATCAGGTCGGGTCTTGGGGACTTGGTGATCAGGTCGGGTCTTGGGGGCTTGGTGATCAGGTCAGGTCTTGGGGGCTTGGTGATCAGGTCGGGTCTTGGGGACTTGGTGATCAGGTCAGGTCTTGGGGGCTTGGTGATCAGGTCGGGTCTTGGGGGCTTGGTGATCAGGTCGGGTCTTGGGGGCTTGGTGGTCAGGTCGGGTCTTGGGGGCTTGGTGATCAGGTCGGGTCTTGGGGACTTGGTGATCAGCTCGGATCTTGAGGACTAGGTGATCAGGTCGGGTCTTGGGGGCTTGGTGATCAGCTCAGGTCTTGGGGACTAGGTGATCAGGTCAGGTCTTGGGGACTAGGTGATCAGGTCGGGTCTTGGGGGCTTGGTGATCAGCTCGGGTCTTGGGGACTTGGTGATCAGCTCGGGTCTTGGGGGCTTGGTGATCAGGTCAGGTCTTGGGGGCTTGGTGATCAGGTCAGGTCTTGGGGACTTGGTGATCAGGTCGGGTCTTGGGGACTTGGTGATCAGCTCGGGTCTTGGGGACTTGGTGATCAGGTCAGGTCTTGGGGGCTTGGTGATCAGGTCGGGTCTTGGGGACTTGGTGATCAGCTCGGGTCTTGGGGACTTGGTGATCAGGTCAGGTCTTGGGGACTTGGTGATCAGCTCAGGTCTTGGGGACTTGGTGATCAGGTCAGGTCTTGGGGACTTGGTAATCAGCTCGGGTCTTGGGGACTAGGTGATCAGGTCGGGTCTTGGGGGCTTGGTGATCAGCTCGGGTCTTGGGGACTTGGTGATCAGGTCAGGTCTTGGGGACTTGGTAATCAGCTCGGGTCTTGGGGACTAGGTGATCAGGTCGGGTCTTGGGGGCTTGGTGATCAGCTCGGGTCTTGGGGACTAGGTGATCAGGTCGGGTCTTGGGGACTAGGTGATCAGGTCGGGTCTTGGGGGCTTGGTGATCAGCTCGGGTCTTGGGGACTAGGTGATCAGGTCGGGTCTTGGGGGCTTGGTGATCAGCTCGGGTCTTGGGGACTAGGTGATCAGCTCGGGTCTTGGGGACTTGGTGATCAGGTCGGGTCTTGGGGACTAGGTGATCAGGTCGGGTCTTGGGGACTAGGTGATCAGGTCGGGTCTTGGGGGCTTGGTGATCAGGTCGGGTCTTGGGGACTCGGTGATCAGCTCGGGTCTTGGGGGCTTGGTGATCAGGTCGGGTCTTGGGGGCTTGGTGATCAGGTCAGGTCTTGGGGGCTTGGTGATCAGGTCGGGTCTTGGGGGCTTGGTGATCAGCTCAGGTCTTAGGGGCTTGGTGATCAGCTCGGGTCTTGGGGGCTTGGTGATCAGCTCAGGTCTTAGGGGCTTGGTGATCAGCTCGGGTCTTGGGGGCTTGGTGATCAGGAAGGGTCTTGGGGACTTGGTGATCAGCTCGGGCCTTGGGGACTTGGTAGAAACCTTTGTTGACAGTTGTCAGGTCAACTCACCAGAAAGAATAATTATTCATTTCACGGAGTCCCCGGCATTGGGCCTACACATGTAGAGTTCCCTCGAGGAGAGAACAGGGAATCCTCAGCCCCCATACGCCTGTGTCACAGCAGAGCGTCACCCTACAGGCCTCTGGGTTTGTTTCCTACCTGCAGGGGAGACGGATTGACTGAGCCCTGAGATGCCCACCCAAATGCAGGTCAGAGGCCTGGCGTTCCCAGGAAAAGAAAAAGAAGGTTGAGGCTCAAAGGTAGATGATGGCCTTCCTTCCTCAGTATGGCCACTTGGGGAGGGGATTGGGACCCTCTGTCCCTCCCTCCCCCATCAGTCTTTATGCTCTGCCTGACTCTCATTGTTGCTGGTGTTTGGAAGAAGCCTGAGGCCTTGAAATGTTGTTTAAAACAGTGTTTCCTAGATTTGTTTCTCTTGCAAATAAATGCTTCTGACACAAATAAAAGGTAGTTGGTTTTGAGAGTGGGGAGTGATTACCTCACACTGAGGTTTTAGGAGTCCAGGTCACCCATTACAGTGGCAGTAAGGGTGGAAGTGGGTCCTAGAGGGCTCTGTGTGCAGGAGGACAGGGGCAAGTCAACAGCCCACCTCTGGGAAGGCTGCACCCACAGGGTGCTGGGCTTCAGGGTGTAAATCGCCTGGAGACTAGCTATTCAGTGAGAGAAACAAGTTACTCTGTGATATCTCGGGGTCCATGGGGTGGAGGTGATGTGGGGATAAACTCTCAGGAGACAGCTCAGGGACTGCCTGGTGTGTAGCCTCCTCGCCCTCGCCTACCTCACCCAGTCTTGCCTTGGCCTCCGCAGGGCACCGTGGGCTTGGGATTTGGCTGCCACCTGAGATCCCCCTGGCTTAGGGCAGGGACAGTGTCCATCCCACTAAGAGGGAAGCACCACAGTGCCATCTGGCAAGGCCCACGGAAGAAAAAGCAAAGTGAGACCCTGTGGATGGAGGAGTCTTGGGAAGGAGAATGAAGAAGAGGGTGGTTTTGATAGTTCATGCCAGCAGAAGCATAACTTTAAAGCTGTAATGGCCCCCAAGACTCCATCGACAACCAGCTTTCTTAACAAAATATCCTCATGTTATAGATTACCCACCAGAATACATCCAAAATAAAGAAAGAAAAGGAAAGAAAAAAAGAAAAGAAAAGAAAAGAAAAGAAAAGAAAAGAAAAGAAAAGAAAAGAAAAGAAAAGAAAAAAGAAAGAAAAGAAAAAAGTAAAGAAAAGAAAAGGGAAGACACGCAGTAGAACTTTCTCACTTAGGGGATGGAACGAGGTCATTCCTGGTTCGGATGAACCTGCAGTCTAAGCTGCAGAGCTGGCTGTGCTGTCGGAGTGATCGCCGTCTTAGAATCCAAAAGTGTCTGATAAACCAATTCCTCTGAAAGATTGAAACGTTTAAATGAAAAAGTTACAAAAGTGTGAAATGACTATCATGCGTGATCTTTTAAAAATGATAAAATTATGTGAAACTGATTCCACGCAGGCTCGGCCTGCAGGAGTGGAGTTCCCGGGAAGAGGTGAGGACATGGGTGAAACACACCTGTCAGTCCCAGCCACCCGCAAACCAGAGCAGCGCAGGCGCTAGAATGGGGGTTGGGCCCCGCACACTCCCCCCGGACCTGAAATGCACTCACAGAGATCGCCGGGCAGGTCGCACACTGGAGGAAAGAGAACCTTCCGAATGTAGGGAGGAAGAGGGTTAAGGAAAAGCACCCCAGCGCCCAAGCCTCCTGCATTCATCCGCACACCCTGCCACGCTCCTTGGTTCACACAGTACCCGGCCCTCTTGATGTCACGCCAAGAGGACTGTTGCAGTTCCGCATATGACCACCAGAGGGCGTGCCTGTCCACGAACCTGCACCAGGTGTCCAGGAGGCAGACCGACTTCACCCTGAGCGGGGAGGACTGAGTTGTGTCTCCTAAAGTCCCAGATCGTAACTTCCCATCTCCTCCTTTCAAAATTGTGCGGAATGGGAGCGGGAATAATGGAAAACTGCTGCTGCGAATATGCTTCAATCTCCTTGGAGGCCCCAGAGAAATTCAGTGATGGCATGGAGAGGGGCGGGGAGCCATGGAGAGGTTGAAGGGGAGGCAGAGGCCAGAGGCAAGGCTGCCTCCTTAGCCTACCTTCCTGGTCATCATGCGTCATTGCCGGCACTCTCCAGGAGCAACGCAGAAAACACTAGAGGGAAGGACATAGGCACTAAATTATAGCAACTCGGCTACTGAGGAGGCAGCCAGCAGCATGGGCGCAGCTGGTGCATGGGATGGCGCTGCCAGGCGAAAGTGCTGGGTGCGGGCGCAGGGCGTTCCCGGTTAGGGACACGGTGCTGTCACTATCAGGGGATGTGTGCTCAGGATGCATGAGAACAAGGAGTGCTGGCAGAGAGAACGGAAATCTACCCCTTGTAGGATATGCTGGCGGTGAAAATGACTTAACCCGAGAGCGGGAATTGGTGGCTGCTTAGTTCCATGATCATGTTTAAAATATTTAACTAACTGACTGGTTGTAATAAAACATAAAATTGGTTATGAGAAACGATTTTTAAAATGTACTTTAAAGTTTTAAGTAAGCAGGACTTATACCTCAAAATGATATTTTAAATGGGCCAAGCAGATCACACCATTTCCGACTCCTTTGGGCAAAGAATAAACTTTGCAGCCTGGAAAACAATTTTATGTTTACACAGAAAACCCTAAGGAAGTTATCAAAATGTCCAGGATGTGTGAATTTAACAATGGCAGTTTACAGAAACAGTTATAATTCTATATACTAGCAGCAGAATGCTGCATATAAAAAGTAATTTTATTACAATAGCAATAAAATACTTAGAGATGAATTTAACCAAACGATGTGTGCTGTCTCTACAAAACAGTGTAAACTACAAAGCACTGATGAGAGGCACTAGTGAGATCCCCAAGGGGTCCTGGATTGGAGAGGTGCTCAGGGTCCCCAGCTGTCCGGGTGGTGGGTGCTCAGGGTCCCCAGCTGTCCAGGTGGTGGGTGCTCAGGGTCCCCAGCTGTCCAGGTGGTGGGTGCTCAGGGCCCCCTCCTGCCCGCATGGTCAGTGCTCAGGGTCGGTGCCTCCCCGGGCTGCTGGCATGAGCTCAGGAGAGGAGCCACTGCTGGATCTGGTCCCGGCCTGGGAGAGACCTGTACGCTCTTCTTTCCGTTGCATGAGGACAAACTGTAACTTGTAGGGTTGAGATCTGATTAGAGTTTTTAAGAACTTTATCCTCTAAGGTCCTCACAGCATTTCACAGGCAGCGACTGTGAAAACCTCCCTCTCTCCAGAGGTTTTTACCCTGGGTAAAAGTGGACTTTCAGTACCCTGGAGAGAGGGAGGTTTCAGGAAGAGCCGACCTCCTCTTTTATTAAGGAAGCCATTGCCGTCTCCAGGGAAATGGTCACCCTTTTTAAACACACACACACACACACACACACACAGTTTTTATTGATTTTAGAGAGAGGAGAAAGAGAGAAGGGAGAGAGAAACATGGATGTGAGAGAGAAACATTGATCAGTTGCCTTCCGTATCCATCCTGACAGGGGATCAAACACAAAACCTAGGTGTGTGTCCGACCGGGAATGGGACCTGCAACCTTTTGGTGTATGGAGGACGCTCCAGCCACGGAGCACCGGGTCAGGGCGTTTACTGTTTGTAGCACGTTATTCCCGAGCTAAGCTGGGCTTTCTCCCTCCGACACCGGATTGTGCAGGACCTCTGCTCCCTCAGGTGTCTGCTCATCACCTCCATGCCCCGCCCTCCTGTGCACCTGGACGGGACCTTTAATGAAAGGTGAAGCAGGGACAAGAAAGAACGTACAGAATGAAAGAAAGAGGGGGCGGGGGGAGCTGACAAGGTATGACTTCCCCAGCATTACACATTCCAGCTGCTTGTGGAGAAGGAGGCATTGGGAGGTGATACGTTCCACATCTGAACATGGGTTTCAGTCGGTCTTGAAATGCAGACTACACACACCGTTTTACCACCATGGGTGAGAGTTAATAAAGCTAACGTGATTTCCCCCAAAACTTCTTTATTTACTGTCCCTGCAAACAAGTGTTGGCTCACATAATTTTCAGTTTGAGGAGTCCTCGGGGATAATTTTTAATGATCGATCTGTCTGCACGAGCAGGGGCATGCGGGACGACACTGGAAATACCTCTAGATTCCAGCCACTTTCCCACATTTTGTGAAGAGACTGATGAGGTGGGTGTCACTGATCAGCAGCAGGACAGAGCTGAGAGTCAGGAAAACGTCAAACAGAAAAGCAGTGCTGCCCCTGGCGGTGCTGGGAAGTACTCTCTGACAGAGGATAAAAAAGGGAGCAGGTGACTAAAACAGGAAAGGAGAGGCCGGGGCATGGAAATGTTTGTTGTAGCTCTTTGCTAATGGGAGGACCTTTGGAAAAGGCTAGAAATCCGAATGTTTCATTTTCTGACGACGCCTTTACAACAGGAGCACGGGCAGCTGCAGCCGCGCCCTGTGAACCAGGAACAGGCAGCAAAAAGGAGGCAGTTATTCCATTTTTAGAAGCAAAGAAAGCAAATCAATAGCCTCAACTTTTTTACGTCGCTGGTGTTTTTCTCTTCTGTAGATGAGTCATCCAGGTGCAAACCCTGACAGGTGCCCGGGGGCAGAAGAGCCAGGTGGACAGGCATGAGGGCCCGGTGTACGTGGAGGCCCGGAGTTTTCTCTGCTCACCTAGAGCTGCTGGCTGAGGCACAGGCAGCCCGGAAAGCACTTGGGCAGGTCGTGGGGAGGGCAAGCCTGCAGCGAATCCCATGAAGGTCGAACACACCTTCACATCCAAAACCATCCAGGTGTGTATCCAGCCCCAACGAACCCACTGTCTGCATCACCCCCTTGAATAAGAGCAGCAAGATATTGGCCCAGACCAGGTGGGACAGAGGCACGTCTGCAAATGACTTGCTAACCGCAAAGGCCAGAAAATGTGGAGGCAAAACAGAGGGTGCTTCCCGGGTCCCGGCTGTGGTGAGAGGGGCGTAGTGCTGTTCGTCACGGGGAGGGGAAGCTGAGGTTCAGGGGAAGCCCGACAGGAAGCTGCGGCAGCTCCAGGTGACTCTGAGATGTGTGTTCCTTTTCATGTGGCTCAGTTCCCGTTGCACAAACACACTCACACCATGTATCCTCTTGGCGTGTCCATGTCCAAGGGGCCGGAGGGACACATTTTAAACTCATGGCTCACAAAAAGGAGGGGCCCCTTGGGTAAAAGTGGACTTTCAGTACAAACCTGAACGTCTAGTACGGACGATGAGCTAGAAATAGACAATCCCTCACAGGGACTGAAGGTCACATTTTAATTGATTCAATCTTGATTGGAGTCCCTTGGTGTGAGGCAGCGGTGCCTTGCTGGCCGATGGAAGCAAACCTAAATGACCTCTAGGGAAATATGACCTCATCTGGAGTCTCTAAGCATTTCTCATATTTTCCTTTTACAAAGACCTCAATTTTTTAAAAAGGCATATAGGGGCCTGGGTGCAGAAGAGCCAGGTGGACAGGCATGAGGGCCCAGGAGCCAAAAGGGGACCCAGAATAAACAGGGGAGAATATCAGAAAATAAGAGCAGACTAACGGGACTCTGACTTCCGTGTAGGTGCAGTGGTCAGCAAACTGCGGCTCGCGAGCCACATGTGGCTCTTTGGCCCCTTGAGTGTGGCTCTTCCACAAAATACCACGTGCAGGCGCGCATGTACAGTGCGTTTGAAACTTTGTGGCCCATGCACAGAAGTCGTACTCGAAAGGGAAGGGAGAGCTGTGCACGCACCATGGATGGATGAAATAATATTCCATCCTTTCGAGTGAGCTACAGTCTCCAGCTGTCCCCACCACCCAGGGGCTATTTGCGATTCCTCACTCAGGCTAAGGAGACGACTTGGACCCCACAGAGGAACAGCTGCTGGAATCAGGTAAGATGTCGGCGATGACACAGGGATGGAATGAGAAAGCAGGAATAGGGGGGCTCAGATTCACGCCAGAGTCCCCCACAGGTGATTTCTTGAGCGTTGGTGGGCACAGGGCTGAGCTCCAGACCTGAGGCTGCAGAGGCAGACGGGGTCTCTGCCCGTTGTCCGAGCTCAGGACTCTCTCAGGCCCGTGGTGGGAGCTCCCCGAATACAAGCCAGATCTTGAAGCTCCCTGGGGAGGGAGGCGGGAGGGCCAGCACACACTGAAGTTTGGAGCCCACTCTTTCTCTCTGACATTTGAAGAGACAGAGACCCACCCAGGTTATAAAAGCTCCGGGAGGGTAGTGCTGGCCTCTGGTATTGGGGAGGTGACTTGTAATGAAATAACCCTCTTGCTGGTAGCAATTATATGTTCCGATCCACCTCTTTCTCCAGTTAATTTTATTTTTCATTCTTGTGGTAAGAACACCACATGAGATCTACCCTCTTAACCAGCTTCTAAGTGTGCCGCACAGTACTGTGCGCTGTAGGCGGGACTCTGCACAGCCGGTCTCTGTAACTTTCTCTGGCAGAACAGAAACTCTGTGCCCGTTGAACAGCAACTCCCATCCCCGCCCCCATCCCCTGGACGCCGCCCTCCTGCTCTCTGCCTCTATTGGTTAGACTATTTCAGATCCTCATGTAGGTGGAATCATGCAGCATCTGTCCTTCCGTGACTTATTTCACTTAGCATGTCCTGCGAGTTCATGCATGTTGTCATATGTAGCGGGACTTCCTCCTTCTTTAAGGCTGAATGGTGTCCGTTGTGTGTGTACACCACAGTCCTATCCACTCATCTCATAGTGCAGATTTGTTTCTCAGCCTGAGTCTCACCTGCAGTTCTGGGCCCCTGTGGTCTTGTGGCGGCAGCACAACCAGGGCCAGAGTCTCTTGTTCAACCCTAATCGGCTCAGGTCGGTTCAGAGGGCGCTACCCGACGGTCTTGGGGGGCTGTCCTTCTCCCCTTTCTGTCTCCAGGGCTACTGCTCATGGCTCCAGTCATGTCACAGCTCAAAGTCCTCTCAGTTAATGTGATGTGACTGATCAATAGCCTCTCTCTCTCTCTCCTTCTCTCTCTCTCTCCCTCTCTCCCTCTCTCTTTCTCTCTCAAATGTGGGCTGCATGGTGAGTAGATCTCAGTTATTCTTCCTGAGCTTGGCCAACCTCTCTCACCGTCTCCTCAATGGTGGTGGTGGCAAGATCCGACAACGCCGGGGACTTCCTTGCCTCCACCTGTTGTACCCACTGCGCTGGGTCTCACTGGGAACCTGTGAGGCTGTGGGTGCTTTTCTGAGAAGCCAGCCTGCCTCCCAGTGTCACTGCAGGGCTCCCAGTTTTCTGTCAGGTGACAAGACTGAGCACTCGTGATGCACCTGTTTGAAGATATTGCTCCCGAATTCTTCTATATCCATCTATATCCATCTCCTTTTCATTTGGGCTGTTTTGACAAATAGGAAAGAGTGGAAGTGACGCTGTACCAGTCTCTGAGGCCTCACCTTAGGAAAACGAAGCTTCCACTTTGGTTTTCTTAGGTGGGCCCATGCTTGGAGCCAGCCACCACGTGGGAGGAAGCCAGGCAGCCACAGAGAGTCCGTCGTGTTTACAGCCAAACCCAGGAAGGTCCTGTCAGTAACCAGCATCAACCACAGGAGTGAGCGAGCGAGCCAGTGAGTGAGCCTCCTGCTGGTTCCAGCCTCCAGCTGTGGGGTCACAGCCTTTGAGGCACCTGGGCAGAAGCTGAGTCCCTCACACTGAGCCCTGCCCAGACTGATTCATGGACAAAACAGCTGCTGTGAGCCACTCATTTGGGGCTGGTTTATTACCCATCAATAGATCATTAAACAAAAACAGTTGTCAGTACTGAACTTGGTTATGGTAATCTTGCTAAATTTGCTTATTAATCCTAAAAACTTTTCCTGAAAAGATTTTCTTTTTTAAAAATATATTTTATTGATTTTTTACAGAGAGGACGGGAGAGGGATAGAGAGTTAGAAACATCGATGAGAGAGAAACATCGATCAGCTGCTTCCTGCACACTCCCTACTGGGGATGTGCCCGCAACCAAGGTACATACCCTTGACCGGAATCAAACCTGGGACCCTTGAGTCTGCAGGCCCACGCTCTATCCACTGAGCCAAACCTGTTAGGGTGAAAAGGTTTTTTTGTAAGACTATCATATCATCTAATAAAAATGGAAATTGAATGTATCCCTTTCAACTCCTTCTTTTGTCTAAAACCCATTTCATTCATTCTAATAGTTGAAGAACATTTCCAGGGTGTATGGAATTCTAGGGGAGCTGTTGTTTTTTTGTTTGCCAGTTCACTAATCTCTTCAGCTCTGTCTAATCTTCCTACTAAGCCCTTTATTTGAGATGTATTTTTTTATTTTCAAAGTATCAGTTTGATGGGTTTTTAATTACAATTATGTTTTGAAACTCTATTTTCTCAAATTTCTTTTTTATTTGAACATATTAATCATAATAACTTTAAATCCTTTATTGCTAATTCTAATAAAAGAATTATGGACAAAAAAAGGGGGTTCTGTAATAAATCTACCTCAAAGTAACCACACAGGGTGACCTGATCATAACCTCCGAGCTGGGCAGGTCACGGTGGGCAGTCACACCCAAGGCCTGTAGTTTCTTTAGTAAAAGATTTATCTGCCCATAGTTTTGTGCATCTAGGTGAGTACAGCTTTGGAATAATGATCACCCCCAAGAGAGCACATGCTCTTGTTAACTGTACACTAATCCGGTCCCCACTTGCCTTCTCCCACCTTCAAGTAACTTCCTTATGTTCTTCCCTTAACTCCAAATGCATAAAAGAAGCTGCAAACTGCCATTCTCCAGAGCATTTGACATCTTGTTTTCTGGCAATGCTGTCGGTTTGGCTCAAATAAACTCATAAAAATTCTCTAAGGTTTGGACATTTCTGATGCCAACAAAATTAGCTATGGATCTGTTTTTGGTTTTTGTTATTTTTATTTGATTATCACTTAAATGTGTGTGTATCTTTATACAATGGCAGTTTTTTATTACATGCTGGATATTGCAGGCAAGTGAATGTACAGGGTCCGATGATGTTTTCTCTGACCAGTGCTGTCTCCTTGTTCCTCTGTTGGGCAGAGGTGAGGTACGGGCCCCTCCTGTCGACCAGTTTGTGAGCTGTCAGTGCTGGGAGAGCCTTGGTCCAGCCCAGACCACATGTTGCCTCCTGCTCCCAGAGCTTCGTGATCCATGGCTTTCCAGTCCTGGAAGACTGAGGATATTCAGACTGAACTTAAGACATTTTCATCTTCTCTCATTAGTTTCCTATCTCGTTGTGGGGACCCTGACCAGATTATGCCGGATGTTCAAGGCCCATGTTCAATGACACGCAGTTTTACTGCACACACTGACTGCTCAGGCGTACCTTTCTACAACCCAGATACTGATGCCACTGTTTGGCAAGAAGCCTCTTTTGTCTGAGTTGGTATAAAGATGTGTTGCTGACCAGCTGGTGTGCGGCTGTTTGTAGGGCTGCTGTGTGTGCAAGGGCTCCTGTGTCTGCAGTGGCAGCTTGGTCTGCAATAAAGTCTGTCCTCTCTGCCTGCGGCTACTGGTGTCTTCTTCCAATTCCCAGCACCCATGGAGGTCCAGCTCGCCTTCCTGTAATCTTTCTTTCATTGCAAAAGAGACAGCAAAACGGTCAGTCCTCAGAGCATTTGGATCTTGCTTCCTGCCAAGGTCACCAGTTTGGCTCAAATAAACACTTGGTTAAAAATTCTCTACAGGTTTGGACATTTCTTATGTCAACAGTTACTCCTTTAAAAATGGGATTTTAAAATGTGATTATTGTTTTTCTAGTTGTTACTAGTGGGAGAATTATCCTGCTGTGGCCTAATGCATCCTATATTGACATGGAAAACAAGAATACGATTCCTAGTGGTGCTCACTAACTCCAGAGGCTAAAATCTGATCAATAACATTTAAGATCTGCTATATCAGATGTTAAAACAAGTTTGATTAACATAAAAAGAATTAGTATTTCTATTAAATATAGAATAGTTGGTGTAAGAATGTCCAAACCTATAGAAAATGTTATGAGTTTGTTAACGTTTACTTGAGCCTAACTGAGGGCAGGCCCAGAAACAATATCTCAACAGACTGAGAAAAGGCTCCAGGGGGCTTTGTGGCTCTTTTTATGCATTTGGAACAAAGGAGGGAAAGTAAATGAAATCCACTGATAGTGGATTAAGGAGGTGAGAGAAAGCAAGGAGGGGACATCTCTATGATTAAAGAGTAAAATGAATCAATGCCTACTTCTTTTACATTGGTGGGTACAGGAGAGTTAACATTTATAGTAAATAGAAATGATATTAAAGGCAACAGGATCATGTGATCCTGTGAGGGTGGTTATGCCTCCGAGGGACCTGGAAAAGAGCTTTCTCTGCTGTGGTACATTTACACAATGGAATACTATGCAGGTGTAAAAAAGGAAGAACTCTTACCTTTGGGGATAGCATGGATCGACCTCAATAGGATGGAGATTAGACTGCTAAGTGAAATAAGTCAGACAGAGAAAGACAAACACCATATGATCTCACTTATATGTGGAATCTAGTGAACAAAATAAACTGACAACAAAATAGCACCAGAAGCATGGATGCATGGAACAGACTGCAGGGGGTCAGCGGGGAGGGGAAACTGGGTGAAAGAAGGTGAAGACATTGGCTAAAGAACATATATGCATGGCCCACAGACACACAGACACACAGACACACAGACAACAGTGTGGTGAGGGCCGGGGAGGAGTGGGCTGGGGCTGAGGGGAGGTGGGCAAACAGGGGCAGGGAATGGGGGACATCTGTAATTGTGTCAAAAATAAATTAAAAATAAAAAGGTGCGTTAACCTAGATGCACAATGCAATGGGCAGGGCTTGCTTATGGTGAAGATGAGCCTCGGGCACAACTCCCCACCAGGACCTGCCCAGTTAGGAATTCATGATCACATCACCCTGTGAGGCTACTTCAGGCCACTGAGCTTTTCAGATTTATTACTTAGCCCCTTTTTTCATTCACAACCTTGAAGTAATTAAAATAATTAAAAATCCATTAAATATATGGACAACACAAAAATAAAATTTGTGAGAAAGAATTAGAAAAGGGTAATATATTTGTGAGCAACTATTCAAAAAATTGTGAACTGAAGATACTGTCCTTTGTCACTGCATGCGTTTCCCTTGTGTCTGTGCTCTGCATCCCACGGGGCTGGATCTGGACACTGCTATTTCCGAGCCCCTGCAACCAGAGGCATTCACATGGGATCAGGAAGCAGGTGAAAACAGCGGCCGATTTGCTTCTGGAAGGGGCTCCCTCCCCAGGATGTGGGCTTGCGTACCGGGCAGGACCAGCAGTAACCTCGGGCAGTGCATTTCATTTGCTCTGCAGCTACCTGGCATCATGTGAGGAAACGTTGGGGTGACTTTTAGGGTGTAGGGTATAAGTTGCTCCAAAAAGCACAGAAAACATTTCATTATGAAAGGAGAAAGGAGAAATGCAAGCAGAGGTATAAGGAGACCTTGTTGGCCAGCCTATAACTAGGTTTTCTATTCACGTGGCATTAGCCAAGAAAATATTTGAAATTGTTTAGGGTCTTAGCTATATGTTGGTGGCGTTGCAAACGTTAGAAGTATGCTGAGGTCAGGGTGGCAGGCCCAGCAGGCGTGTTATTGGAGAATATGAACTGGTAAGTCTATGTAAACATTAGTGGCATTTGTGTGTAACCACGGGGGAGAAGTGGCTGTAGTGTGGCCATGGTCAGGCGTAAGGTGAGAGGTAGTGGTGACAAACTGCAGGCAGTTAGCAGGAAGGTTGTGGGCAGTGAGTGGCCCTCTCTGTAAGGGTCGGGGCAGGAGGTTGACTGATATGAGGCAGGTGGCCCCTGGGGAAATCAACAATCTCCAATTTAGAAAGTCACAGGTAGGAATACTGATTAAGCTGGCAGCAGGCTGAGAAACATAATGGAATCTCTGCTTTCCAAGGGGAAAAGCAAAATTGCCCTTTGTCTGACTTTGCCTTAAGAGAGCCAGTTTGTGGGCATTGCTAGGGCGAAGGTTTGCGTGTCTGGGGTGAAGTTATCTTCATGGCAGTGGGTCTTGGACTTGCCGATCTGCCCTGAGGCGATGTCTTCTCCAGGAATGCGCTGTGGAGCCAGGGTGATGTAGTCTGGGAGTGGGGCTTGGGGTACTCTTTTTACCGCGTACACACCTGAGATGATGTGGGGCATTTGCCATGTTTGTTGAAACAATGGCTCATTTGGAGGGTTTGGGCCTCTGAATTGTAAAACACTGACCCAGTAATAGGATCAACAATCACCAACTGCTGCACTTGCCAGGTTTTTGGGTTTGGGTGGAAGTTTGGACTTAAATGGCTCCTCTATCTGAGGAGCAGTCACCTGGCCCAGGGAACAGTCTATGGCTGATGGGTCCCAGGGCAGCTGCATCTTCCGTCTGGCCGCCAGCCCCGTGGGTGAGGCAAGATCAACAATTTATAAAGGTGGGCAAGACCCGGACTCATTTGGGATGTATTTGTTGGTCTAGAATTTGAAAGGGAGTTGCCTGAGCAGACCATTATGTCTCTCAATTAAACTGGCGACCAGAGGCCTCTCAGGGACATGAATGGTCCATTGAATGCCTTTCCCAAGAGCCTGGGATTATGTGTTTTGGAAAATGGCACGAGTGTCTTGGTTATTGCCAGTTACTCTGAAGGGAATGAGGAGTGTTTTGGGGTGCCTTAGGGTGTGGTCTTAGTAATGTGGAGAGATGTGTGATTTTGATTTATATTTTGGGTAGCTGTGAAGCAAGAGATTATCAGAGTTCTTCCCAATTTTCAGACAAGGACACAACTGTTTGTAATAAACGCCAAGATGGCGCCATTTGTTGGCCAGGGTATCCAGTGCTGATATGACAGCCTGAACCAGTGATGGCGAACCTATGACACGCGTGTCAGAGGTGACACGAGAACTCATTTTTTTGGTTGATTTTTCTTTGTTAAATGGCATTTAAATATATAAAATAAATATCAAAAATATAAATATTTGTTTTACTATGGTTGCAAATATCAAAAAATTTATATATGTGACACGGCACCAGAGTTAAGTTAGGGTTTTTCAAAATGCTGACACGCCGAGCTCAAAAGGTTCGCCATCACGGGCCTAAACTCTGGCCAAGTGCGATGCTCTCTGGGCCCCATCCATTAAGGATATCTGGCTAAGGGATGGAAATCAGCCATATTCCAGGGACCCCCGTCGTGTCTGATGGTTAGCAGTGCCATTCGTATAGTTCATGCATGCTCACTACTGTTCACTCAGTTGAAGGGCTTCCCAGGTGGCCAAGGGGCCTGGGATGGGACGACCTCTGGCATCATGACATCTGGCAAGGGACTGAGGACAGAGTAAGCCACCCCTTCCTGTAGGTGGGATACACCTGAGGGCCCAGCTCTGGCTCGATCCTGTCTTAAGAAGGACGTGGTGGCTGGACCAAACTTGTCGTTTCCATGAGCATAAGGGGCAGCTGAGTACAGAGGGTCACAGGCTCAGGGTCGATAAGAGCCTGTATTTTCCAGGGAGTCTGATATACAGCCGGCTGTCTGTTGTTTCAATGATGTATATTGGGAGGCCAACGAAGGAAGCCTCTGGCACTGGAAGCCCTCGGGCAGCTTGAGAAGAGGTTTCCAATGTCCTTCAGTGCAGGAGTCTCACTCTGAGGCACTAACAGGAGCTGACTTACACCTGGAAGTCAAGTCTGCGAATGAGGAAACTATCGTCACCAGAACCCAAATAATAGAAAAGACGCCGGAAGTTGTGCCCTGTGACAGTGTCAAGTGAGTTTATTTGGAGGAGAATGTTATATAATGTCACACCTGTGCCCTGGAGAAAAGTGATGCAGTTAAGATCTTGCTGCAAAGACCATGCACCATGGTGAAGCTGCCCAGGTGCCCACCCATCTGCAGCCTGGAGGAGGTGTGCTGTGTCCCTTCTGAGGGAGCCCAACTTGCAGCTGGGAGGCTACTGAAACAGACACTGAAAAGAACACGTTAGCCAAGCTTATTACAGCAAAATGCTGCTGGTTGTTAACTGGGTGTTAACATTCAGGGCTGGGTCTGAGGCCTCAATGGGGGAACTCCAGCATTAAAGCTGCAGTCATCCACTGTGAGGCACACTTTATTTTTTGCAAGTTTATGAACAAGTAAAATTGTCTATCAAAGGAGAAGCAGCGGGGATAATCATTCCTTTTATTAATTAGGTTTGATATAATAAGTTAAATCCTAGAAGGCCCTGTTTGAATTTACAGGGGACTATATTACTACTAGTGTCCCAGTGCATGGATTTGTGCACATTGAAAGGAAATCAATTAGAAGAAATATTTTAATATCGCTATTTTCCCTTTCTCAATAATAGAAGTGTCAACCAAATTCACGATGGATAAAGACAGATTGAAACACACGCTTGTGATTGGTGCCAGCAAGAGCTTTATATGTATTGCGCATGTGTGAGTCAGCTTAGTCTTTTATAGACATAGAATAAACTTACTTAATTAGACCTGCTTTCTGATGTAGGTAAACTTTTTCCAGCCCAGGGAAGCACCCCAACTTCTCTTTCAGGTAATTGTCAGCAACACGGCAGTAAATATCAACACCAAGCAGATTATTATTGTAGATCACGCAGGGAGAACAAAGGGGTGCTTCACTGGGCTGGAAAAAGTTTAGCTAAATCAGAAAGCAAGTCTAATTAAGCAAGTTTATTCTATCCTATATAATAAAAAGCTAATATGAAAATTGACCAAACTGTGGAACTACTGGTTGCTATGATGCATACTAATCACCAGGGGACAGATGCTCAATGCACAAATATATATTTGTGCATAAATTTTCAATTGTATTAAATGATGGAACTTTACCAAATATATGTAATTTATTTACCTTTGATTTGCTCCTCAGGTATCTTGTTATTATTATTATTATTATTATTATCATTATTGCTTAGGTTTTTTTCTCCTAAAGTGCAGGTCTTAGGCTCTGGCTGATACAAGGAAAAGAGGAAGAGGGACCTGGTACTCTAGGCACCTGCCTGCATCATAACCAGTCCCTACCCGTCCCCCCCAGGTCATGCCTCCTTTTTTCTCTTAAACAAAATCTTTTAGAATGGTTCATATCTCTAGACAGCTAACCTTTTTCCTCTTCTTTTTCTTTCTCTCCTGTCTGTCCCTGATTATTTTGGGTCATTTTTGTGTGTGTATTTTTGTTTGTTATTTTGTTTTGATTTATTTTCCTTTGAATGCTTACCCTACAAACTCCTGGTGGTCTTGAGTGGCCTTTGTGTCATCAGTGGCCTCCTGTCCTAGGGTGTCCCAATCACCTCAGGGGCCTGGGGTCTACATTTAGGAGAGCAATCGTGACCTCAGCTTTTTATCGTTAAAAGTCTTTGTTTGTGACAATTTGATTTTACAGTGGAGACTCTTCGCATGTCAGCAGGCAGTGGCACTGAGAAAGCCCAGGCACCTGGACCTGGTGGTCTGCAATCTCAAGCTGAGAAGCTCCTCGGGGGTCCTGGAGGCACGGATCAAAGTAGTTCTTTCTCTTCTCAGGCAGCTGCTGTAACAAAATATCATGGACTGGGGGGCCATAAATTACACATTTATTTCCCTCAGTTCTGAAGGCTAGGAAGCCAGACTGAGGTACCAGCCTGTGGGGTCTTGGTGAGAGCCCGCTGCTCACCTCAGATGGCCACCTTCCAACTGTGCCTCCCGTGGCGGAGAGAGTGAGCTCTAGGTGGACTCCTCTTCTTATCAAGGCACTGCTCCCATCACCAGAGCCACGCCTTCATGATCTCTGTCACCCTGAGTCACCCTGCTCACTGCGCAAATTACTGCACTTGTACCTGCGGGACTTTAACCTGCGGAGGTGATTGAGGCTCCTACCGGGAGAGGTGAATGCCATTACTTCCCTTTCCAGAGAGAAGGGGCCTGCACACTGCACACAGCCTCAGAGGAAGCAGGAGGAGGTTTTGGTCAGAGCAGGAGCAGGACTGCGGGGAGAGCCCGGACCAGTCTTTATGGGGATTCCACGGGGTGCAAGGAAGGGCAGAGGAAGCAGCTCAGGAGTGGCTAGTTTGAATAATCCCGGTGGGTTGGGGCTGTGGAGGCCGTGGCTGGTTGCCTGGTACCTGGCTCTGGGTTGGCTTAGGGCGGGGGAGGGCCTGGTGTGTGAGAGTCAGACAGAGGGTGACTGGCCTGCCTAGGTGAGCAAGTTCCGGGTGACAAACTCATAGCTGAACATTATACTCAACAGTGAAAAGCTGAAATCTGTTTCTTTAAGATCAGAAAATAAAAGGCAAGAATGTCCATTTTGACCACTTTTACTCAGCATACTATTTGAAGTCCTAGCCACACTAAGCAGACAAGGAAAAAAAGTCATTCAAATTGGAAAGATGTATAACTGTAATTATTTACAGATAACAGAATACTACGTGAAAATCACCTTAAAGCCCTAACTGTTTGGCTCAGTGGATAGAGCGTCAGCCCTCAGACTGAAGGGTCCTGAGTTCGATTCCAGTCAAGGGCATGTATCTTGGTTGCAGGCTTGATCCCCAGTAGGGCACGTGCAGGAGGCCTCTGATCAATGATTCTCTCTCATCATTGATGTTTCTAACTCTCTATTCCTCTCCCTTGCTCTCTGTAAAAAAAAAAAAAAAAAAAAAAAAAAATCAATAAAATATATATATTTTTAAATCATCCTAAGATTTCAGCAAAAAACTATTCGACTGATAAATTAATTTAGTGAGATAGCATGATACAAAACTAATATTCAAAAATCAGTTATATTTTAACGTACCAATAATAAACTATTAGAAAGAGAAATTGAAAAAATAATTTTACTTAAGGTGCATCAAAAAAATAAAAGACAAAGAAATAAATTTAACCAAAGAAGTATAAGACCTGTACTCAGACAACTATCCTACCTAATAAAAGAGAAACATGGTAATTAGCGTACATCTGCTACCCTTCCCATTGGCTAATCAGGGCGATATGCAAATTAACTGCCAGCCAAGATGGCGGCCGGAAGCCAGGCAGCTTGAAGCTAACATGAGGCTTGCTTGCTTCAGTGACGGAGGACTCCAACGTTCCCCGCCTGCCTTGCCGGCTTCTGAGCCTGCAGTTTGAAACATAGTTACAAATATAAAAGCTAAACAAAACCCCAGCCGGGCTTTCAGCCAGAAGGGATCTCAGAGCTGGAGTTGATACAGTGTTTTGATTATAGAACGCAAACAAACCAGATACCTGCTTTCAGCAGCAGAGGCCTCAGAACTGGAGCCAGAGCTAAAGCTGGCCCAGAATAAAAAAAAAAGAAAAAAAGGAGCAGTTGGGAGCTTCAGTCACCTGCCAGCCTGAAAACAGCCCTCAGCCCCTCACCCAGACTGGCCAGGCACCCCAGTGGGGACCCCCACCCTGAAGGGTGTGTGACCAGTTGCAAACAGCCATCATCCCCTCACCCAGGCTGGCCAGGCACCCCAGGGGGGACCCCTACTCTGATCCAGGACACCCTTCAGGGCAAACCAGCTAGCCCCCACCCATGCACAAGGCTTCTATCCTATATAGTAAAAGGGTAACATGCCTCCCAGCACTGGGATCAGCAGAGCCACGAGGACTCCCGGCACCGGAATCAGCGTGATGGGGGCAGCGCCCAAACCCCCTGATAGCCCTGCGGCTCTGTTCGTGACAGGGGAAGGCGCCCCAACCCCCTGATCAACCCTGCTCTGTGCCTGAAAGGGGGGAGCTCCCCAACCCCCTGATCGCCCTGCGGCTCTGTGTGTGACAGGGTGCGGTGCCCCAACCCCCTGATCGGCCCTGCTCTGTGTGTGACAGGGTGCGGCTCCCCAACCCCCCAACCCCCACGGGCCCTGCTCTGTGTGTAAAGGGGTAGAGCCATAACCTCCCCATTGGCCCTGCCCTGAGTGTGACAGTGGCGGCGCCCCAACCCCCTTAACCACCCTGCTTTGTGTGTGACAGGGGGCGGTGCCCTAACTCCCCTATCAGCCCTACTCTGTGAGTGACAGGGAGGAGCTCCACAACCCCCTGATTGACCCTGCTCTGTGTGTGACAGGGTACGGAGCTCCACAACCCCCTGATTGACCCTGCTCTGTGCATGACAGGGGGAAGCGCACCACCCCCCTGATTGTCCCTGCTCTGTGTGTGACAGGGGGTGGCGCCACAACCTCCCCATCGATCCTGCCTTGAGTGTGACGGGGGCGGTGCCCCAACCCCCCAATCGGCCCTACCCTGAGTGTGACTGAGGGTGGCATCACAACCTCCCAATCAGCCCTGCTCTGTGCATGACAGGGGGCGGAACCCCAACTCCCCAATCAGCCCTGTTCTGAGCCCAACCAGGGGCTGCACCTAGGGATTGGGCCTGCCCTCTGCCACTCAGGAGCAGGCCTAAGCCAGCAGGTAGTTATCTCCCAAGGGGCCCCAGACTGCAAGAGGGCACAGGCTTGGCTGAGGGACCCACCCTCCCCCTGAGTGCACAACTTTTTGTGCACTGGGCCTCTAGTCCTATATAATAAAAGACTAATATGCAAATAGACCAAATGGCAGAACAACTGAACAACTGTTCGCTGTGACGTGGACTGACCACCAGGGGGCGCACACGGAACATGGCGGGCATCGGCCTCAGCAGAATGGTGGAGCAGGTGAGTGGGGGTGCCAGGCCAAAGCATGGCACTGGTCGCTGTCATTGGGGCGAGCCTCTGGTGGTTACTGAAAATTCTTTGCTCCCATGTGCCACAGTCCTGCCTGGTGCTTACACCTGCTGCTGGCACCAGACCTGCTCACACCTGCTGCTGGCTCCTGGTGCCTGCCCAATTGCTCAGCACCATCAGCAGGTGCAAGCAGCGGCTGCCGACCCTGATTGCCCCTCAGGGCTTCTCCACCTCCCCCTGCTCCTGAGGGGTGATTGGGGCCAGCAGCCGCCTCTCACACCCACTGCCAGTGCTGGCCCTGCTCACACCTGCTGCTGGTGCCAACCCCAATTGCTCCATGCCGTCAGTGGGTGCGAGCAGGGCCAGTGCTATCAGTGCTTGGGAGTGGTGGTGGCGGGAGTGGGGCTGCCGGCAGACTGGAACAGGGGCCATTTCGGGAGGGGCTGGGCGAGGGCTCAGAGGATGGGCTAAGACCTGCCCCTGTGCTGACTGCAGCCTCGCGGCCCACAGTTCCTTTCAAGGTGCATGAAATTGCGCACTGGGCCCCTAGTAAGATATAGACGACATAAAAAAAAAAATAAAAGAAAAAAAAAAGATATAGTGCCATCCCTAACAACACACCAATGGCATTTTTTCACAGGACTACAAATAATCCTAAAATTTATATGGAACCCCAAATAGCCAAAGCAATCTTGAAGAAAAAAATAACATAGTTGGAGGTATCATGCCTCCTGATATAAAACTTTACCACCAGGCAATCAAAACAGTGTGGTACTAGCATAAAAACAGACACGTAGATCAATGGAACAGAATAGAGGGTGCAGAAATAGTCCTATGCCCATATGGCTAATTAATCTATGACATGGAGGCAAGAATATGCAATGGGATAAAGACAGTCTATTCAATAAATGGTGTTGGAAAAATGGATAGATACATGCAAAAAGAAACTAAAATATGTTCTTACACCATATACAAAAGTAAACTCACAATGGGATAAAGGCTTAAATTTTAGACCTGAAACCATAAAACTCCTAGAAGAAAACATAGCAAGATTTTTTTGGCCATGTCTCTCTAGGCAAGGGAAACAAAAGAAAAATGAGATTACATCAAACTGAAAATACTGTGCACAGCAAATGAAACCATCTTTAAAAGGAAAAGACAACCTACTGAATGGAAAAGAAATCGCCAATGATACATTTGATAAGGGGTTAATATTCAAAATATATAAGAAATTCATATAATTTAACACGAAAAGATAAATAATGTAATTTAAAAATTACCATAGGACCTGAACAGACATTTCTCCAAAGAGGACATACAGATGGCCAGCAGACATATGAAAAGATGCTCAATATCACTAATCATCAAGTAAATGCAAGTAAAAACCACATTGAGATATCACCTCACACCCATCCGAATGGCTGTTATTAACAAATCAACAAACAACTGTGGGTAAGGATGTGGAGTAAAGGGAACTCTTGTGCACTCTTGGTGGGATTGTAAATTGGTGCAGCCACTATGGAAAACAGTATGGAGGTTCCTCAAAAAATTAGAAGTAGAACTACCATATAACCCAGCAATTTCACTTGTGGGTATTTATCCAAATAAATTCAAAACACTACTTCAAAAATATATATGCACCCCTCTATTCACTGAAGCATTATATTTATAATAGCCAAGATATGGAAGCAACCTAAGTGCCCACCGATAGATGAATGGATAAAGGTGACGTGATAGATATATACAATGGAATATTACTCAGCCATAAAAAATGAAATCTTGACATTCCTAGCAACATGGATAAACCCAAAGGGTATTATGCTAAGGTAAAAAATCAGAGAGAGACAAATACCATATGATTTCACTCACATGTGGAATATAAACAACATAATGTACTGACAAAGAAAAGAGAAACAAAGTCATAGATACAGAGAACAAATTGGTGGTTACCAGATGGGTGGGGGTGGGAGCTGGGTGAATGTGGTGAAGGGATTAAGAAGTACAATTGGCAGTTACAAAAATACTCACAAGGGTGTAAAGTACAACATAGGGAATATAGTCAGTAACACTGTAATAACTATGAATGCTGTCAGGTGGCTGCTAGACTATCAGGGGGATCACTTCATGAGATACAGAAATGTCTAATCATTATATTGTACACCTGAAACTAATACAATACTGCATGTCAACTGTACCTGAAAAAATAAAACTAGAAATAAATATATGAAAAAGAATTCAATACTATTAACCAGAAGAGGGAAGCCTGGTCCCACTTTTACTATGTGTTAGAAAAACCAGGAAAGAGATGGCTCCTGAGAACCTTTGAAATGTTTACCTAGAAGCACATTTAATAAGACAAGTGTCAGCCCTGCCTGAGGCTGATTTACGGTTGAAGGGGTCTTAGTGTTTGGAATGGACTCATTCTTGGACTCCGCATGTTACTGCCACAGAGTTAGAGACTAGGTTTGAAATACCACTGTTTCCACTTTCAACCCTTGACCAAAGGACTAGAATTCTTTTAAATTCAGGTTTCTCAGAATAAGGAAATACAATTATTATCTAGCAAATTAAATAGTAAGATTGAATGTGATATATGTTACTAGCAGTATTTTTAATTGATGAGGGAGAATGAATGCACCAAAAACAAGAATTTCAGTAAAACTAATTACAAACCCCTGGCCTATTCAAAAGCCACCTCAGAAATCCCAAATACGTTGTCATTCTCTATCATCCCTCTTGGTTTTCCCGAAACATCTTATTGCCCTGACCACTCCTCGTGCATTACCCTACCTGCTCTCTAGACAGTGCTCTTCCACTTGTGCTCCCAGTTCTGCTGTAACCATGCAACAAACCTCCCTCTGACTCCTGCGCTGGCCTCATGCTGTGAGTCCGGGGACAAGAGCCCCTGACCTCCGTGTCTTTGTACACATCTTCATTCAGGACATGCTGACTTAAAAGCTTAACTATTTAAGGACTTTTTAATCTGTTTTCTACCACTTTCCTCACCCTAAGCCAGTCAGCTATGGGTCTAGTGATTTATCCTTCACATTTCTTCTCATCCACATGCTTCTTGTCTTATCTTCTCTACTACGTGTGGTTTGTATGTTTAGCACCCAGCTCCTTGGCCCTGATTGCTAACCAAATACATTAAATAAACCATCTTCAAGTTTTCAGTTTCTCTCCCTCAATTATACCCACTAGTACAGAGTCAATGTAAAAGAGGGCTGCATAGACATTTTTAATAATCTTTGGAAATGGGCAGAGCTCTCGTTCAATGGATAAACATTTCAGTCATGCTGCATAGATCCAGGGAGTGCTGGCAGGGACCACTGCACTAGGGTCTGGGCATGGTCAGTTCTTCAGACTCCAGCCCCTACAGTCCTCCTGACTAAAGGAAAGGTCTGCCCAGCCAGTGTTGCTCAGTGGTTGAACGTCGACCCATGAACCAGGAGATCATGGTTTTATTCTTGGTCAGGGCACATCCCCAGTTGCAGGCTTGATCCCCAGTAGGGGGCAGGCAGTAGGCAGACAATTTATGATCCTCTCGCATTATTGATGTTTCTGTCTCTCTCCCTCTCCCTTCCTCTCTCTGAAATCAATGGAAACATACTTTTTTAAAGCCTGCTACTTTCCTCTGAAAGAATGATCTTCAACACTGAGCAGTTTTATGTGGTTTCTACCCCACAAGAGTAGATGTCTTTAGTAACTTGGAAGTATGTCACTGTAATGCTGAATGCTTTGATAGAAACAATGGGTTGATGCCTCGAATACCAATTTTACTCTTGGAACAAAGCACAGGTAACTTTAAAATGGTTGGAGAGAAACTCAGATTTATTCCTTAACGAAGACCCTGTGTAATGCTTACTCTGAGAAAACCAGGTTATAGCTTAATCCTCTCTATTGCCTTGGAGGAAACTGGATTAAGAAACAGCTCACAGTGCTAGCCATATGTTCATTCTTTCACTGTACTATAATGTGATTTATACTTCTTAACATATAATGTTTGTCTAATGTGTATCTTCTTTCCTCGGTTTCACCTAAGGGGCCATTAATACAGATACGTCTATGGGCTTACATCTTTTGCAGAATTTACAAATGGGAAAAAGTTCATTATTCTCTCTCCACTGACTAACGGATGTTCAGAAAGTATAGGAGGGCAGGCTTGTGATATCTTTGGATAGATCTTCTCTTTACTTTTAATTCTACTTCTACCCCCCCAACGCATGTGGGAAAGAGACTAACTTACTTGCCTGGAACTTAGTGAAATTGTTTCTAGGGCACCCACGAGTTTGCTTTAGCTGCCATAGAGTTGGGTGGTTGCAAACAATGAAATTTGCTCCTGATGCCCATCAGGAGACCTAGAGGCAAGGTGGCAGATCTGGAAAGGGTGGCTGTGTTGAAATGCCCTACACACCTACAGTTTGTGGGCACAAATGGTATTTTAGTGTTTCCTACACCCCAGGTTTAGGCCCTGAGGGAATCTGAAGAGCCTACAAAAGCTCACCCAAGAGGAAAACTCTGCGTTGAGCACCAGCGGGCCCAGAGCATGCACACATTTTATTCCCACGGACATCGCCCGCTTTTTCTTCTCCCTCCCTCTCGCTGCACCCACCCCAGCTGGAGCATGCGGAAGAAGGAACACCCAACTCATTCCTGCCTCCAAAACTCTCCAGCAAGGGGGAGAAATTATTCATCTTCAATTAAACTGGGGCTTTTGTTACACAGAACTAAATAACCTAGTTGCTGAATAAGATATATTTGTGCAAGGGAAGGGAATTAGAGGATATTCTGTTCATTAAAATTGAGCACACTCCCCGTGGTATGCTGCAATTCCTGTACAATGACAGGGAAATAGCTCCCCTAATGAGAATCTGGGAAGGGGCAATAGCAGACGCACGAATTTCAGCTCAGTCAAAAATCTCATTCAGTGCGTATCCAGCCCACCAGCGACATCTGTATGCTTCAGATTTTCTAAAATACAACAAAACAATACCTTAAAAATAGAGTATGATCAAATAGCATTTAATTCAAAAATTGATGAGTAAACGAAAATTATATAACTTGATTGATTGAAATAGACTTTTCCAGTTCTCCTTCCCTGAGTACCATACACTCATAGGTGTACTTATGAAACCCATCTGTATTCCACTAAAGCATTCCGACCCCGATGAGACCCCGCAGTGTAGGCCTCGTGATAGAGCGCCACAGTTAAGGGTGCGGTTTCTGGACTGTGCCTTCCATGGACAGTGACTAAAGTCATTCCCTAGTCGTGGGAGAGTTGAAAGAAAGACTCCCGGTGAGGGCAGGCAAGTTTTCAAAAGATAAAAGCAGCTTTGCAGGGCATGCCCTCTGTTCCTAGGATTCGTGCTGGCTTCTGAGTGGCACGATGACAAAGGAAGTTGAAAGTAGTTCTTAGGCTCTTTTGGTGATTTTTCAAATTAATCTTTTCCTTCACAGTCTCTGGGTTAGGAAGCTAAGCTTGTGCCTCTTGGTGCTCAGGTTGTAGTGATGGAAGCTGTGATGGGCTGGTGGACAGGTACTGTGAGATGTGGATTCATAGTTTCCAAACCCTCACGTGCATGCACACACAGCAAACATAAAAGTGTGTTTGTGTTTGTATATATAAACATATGTAAATATATGTATATATGTATATGTATATGTATATGTACTTAAACTACCGAAGCAAAGAAGGGCAATGTTAGCCCCTGGGGCCTGTGCAGAGGGAACTTGGGCCTTCAAAGTGCTGGGTTTCAGGTGGAGGTGAAGAGAGGATGAATCAGACTCTCACGCTGTCATCCTCGCAGCTGGGGGTGAGCCCAAACACCATGCGGCCCTTACCCACACAGGACACGCTAGGAAGGCCCATTAACCCCCCACCCCAGCACATTCGTTGAGATCTGCTAGAGACTCATTTCAGCCAACTAGCTTCTGCCTCCTGTCAGGATTGGAGGAGAGAAGCTACAGAACAAGGAAAGTCCTACAGGGTGATTTGGGAAAGGAATGCCCAGATCAAACCCTGCAGCTCCTCCGGGTGCCTCGGCAGGAGAAGCAGCAAGATTCTTAGTGCTGGAGGGGTAAGGGCAGGGCAGGGAGCAAAAGGAAGAGGCTGCAGTTCTCAGAATTCCAGCCACACAAACATGAAGGTCCCAGACTTGACTGGTCCCATGTGAAAGCTGTCATTTCCCAGGCCTAACCTGTAACCCACATCATATTTTCCTGGGTTCTAGGTTTAGTGCTGGGGGGGAGCCAGAGTGAGCTACGGTGGCTATAGTATTTGCATTTAGTCTTTTTTTTAAATTCTCATTCACCTCTATGGTCTTGCCTGTACTATAGGAAACAGATTTAGGACACGGCATTTCTTGGGCCCTCCTTGCCCCAGGTTTCAGTGGACACGCTGCTGTGAGGTTTGGAGGTGGCAGCTGGTCTGAGGCCTTCTCATCCATGGACACAAAGGTTTCCCAGACAGGAGTCTTGGCAAGTCGCCTGGTTCCAGGAACATTCCTTCCCCTGGCGCTCTCAAGGAGCCAGATGTCCGCAGTGGCTTCCACAGGCCTCTGACCTCTGACCTCTCAGCATTTGGGGTCTGTGCAGGCTGTGCTCCTCAGAACACCTAGCAGTGTTAAGGTAAACTTCCTGAAATAGGGCAGAACTGTAGCAAACGTCCTGTGGGAGTGTCTGTGGGGTTTCTGTTTCCTGACTGAACTCTGCGTACAGGGGCTCCTCACCATCCATGCACCTCAGAAACTTCCTCAATCACTCGGAGGCGACAGGGAACCCTGAGTGGGTCCAGATAGGAACTTCTCCACCATCACAGAGAGAGGGAACCGAAAGTCTTCTGCAAAATCTCCCAGATTTAGTAATCTCAGGAGGAGAACCAATCAGTGCTTTAGACTGAGCAGTATCATTAGTTGCCGAGCAACAGCTCGAGTTGAAGGTGCTATTCTGACTTGTAAAATGCTTTTCTGTAAGACGTCTCTAGATGGCCATTTATCTATTGAGCTACGGATAAGAATGAGGCATGAGGGCAGCAAAGGCAGACACAGAAAAATTACAGTTGGTTTTCCCTCCAAAAGAGATGGCAAAGCCTGAATCACAGGGTCAGCTCTCGGCAGTCGGACACTGGGCAGCTCTCCTCAGGCCCATTCCCCCGCCTCCAGGAAGTGTAGTCCTTAACAGTTGCAGGACAGAGCTGTGCTGTGGTCTCCCCAAGTGACCTAGAAGTCAGTGTCAGAGAACATCAAAGTTCTTGGATATGATCAGACCATCCGTGTGTATGGGGTGGTTGCCCCCATGACTTGTGAGGCAGCTGCAGGGCAGGGTAAGGCCTCAGCAGAAGTGGAAAGTCCACCCTGAGCATATGTATCATAACTGATATTAAACAGTGAGCTCACCATCTGATGGGCTGCCTCATCTACAGGTCTCTCTTCATTGAAGGTCTCTGGATCCCAGCCCTTTCTATGTGTAGTTTCATTTTCTTTTGTATTGCACTATGTTTTTAAAAACATGAAGGTCAGTGTGTCTTGACTTTCAGTATTCTCAATAGTAAACATCAAAATTGAGTCTTTGGATCAGAACTTCATAACCTTATGACACGAGGAAGTAATGGCACAGCCCTCCTGCAGCTCATCCCCATCACTCCCAGTAAAGTTAGCTCTGCCCAATCCACTTCAGCCTACTCCCCAGCCCAAGTCGTCAAGAGAGGAGTGTCCCCCACAGTCTACTCCATCTCTGGTCATAGGTAAGATGGTAGGCATTGGTAAAACATAGCCCCTTAATAGTTCACTGTTTTCAGCAACCATTATCCATTTCCACCCCCCTCCATTTTGGGGAGTGTTGAAACTCAGTTTCTTTTTCAGAGTTCCCTAAGGATAGTACAGTGCCAGGGATCCTAACTCTTGAAGAGCTGGCCATCTTGGAGTCTAGGACACTGAAGGAGAAGCCTGAAGCAATAAGAAACTCCTTAAGCCCTAGCCAGTGTGGCTCAATGGATAGAGCATTGACCTGAAAACCAAAGGGCCCAGGGTTCGATTCTGGTCAAGGGCACATACCTTGGTTACAGGCTCCTTCCTGGACCAGGCCCTGGTAGGGGCTTGTGCAGGAGACAACCAGTCAATGTGTTTCTCTCGCATAGACGTTTCCCTCTGTCTTTCCCTCTCTTTTCCACTCTCCCTAAAAATCAATGGAAAAATATCCTCAGGTAAGGAATAACAACAACAACAAAAGAAGAAGCAGCTCCTTAAGTGAAGCTGTCCTCCACAAGATTTGGGGATTCTCCTTAGCCTGATAATTTACCTTCTTTTTAGATGATTTGTTGTATCTTAAAAGCTCCCTAGCTGTCACAGCACAGATGCATGATCTGACACTAACTCTCACTTTAGGTTTTTTTATTGATTATCTTCTCACTATGTGCTTCAGGTATATCCCTTTCTAGAACTTGTATCGGGATGGAAAAGTGTGAGTGATTGCCTAACATTCTCAAAAACTTATTTTTTGTTGTTTTCTGTTCATTTGTTTAAGAAATTTAACTTTTAATCTATCTCCTTTCCCAGACCCTTTACAAAAGTCCTTTCCTTAGCAACAGAGGTGTCATCTTAAAACACTGTGCTGATTGGCTGCAGCTCAACTGATTTGAATTTTAATCAATCCGACACTATTTCACACTACATTCCCCTGTTTTATTCCTATCTGTTCAGCTCCACTCTTGAGCTCTGCTGACCCCCATCAAAGCACTCAAGAAGAAAATGGCCATAATTGGAGACTCAGTGTTGGGATTTTTCATCACAGTGGGCCTGGTGTGCCTTCAGGAATCATGGGCCATCAAAGGTAAGTGCTGAGAGCATCATAACTGGGGAGAACAAGCGCTGAGAGCATTGTGAAGTGTGGAAAGACGCTATTTGAAGTGAAAGAGACATTTTATAGGTATTCTGTGGGTCTAAATCTAAAAGTGTAATAAGTTGAAGATGGAAGAGTTCTCTTCTCACCACAATTTGAAGTCAGTCAAATTTAGCTTAGACGAGCAAACCTGAGCTGTAAATTTCTTTGGGGTAAGGCAAACTTGAGGAAGAAATCTTGTCTGGAAGGCACTAGCAAGCTGCCTCTCTAGGCTTTAATTTCTCTTTCTAGATAATTAGTAAAATTGAAAACCTCACACAACATTGTGAGGATTAAATGAGAAAATGTGAGAGGTTCTTAGCTGGACACCCGGTAGTTGCTTTTTTGGCATGTGGATCCTGTCAGGATATTTTGAGCAATGACATTTTGGGGAAGATCACTAGAAAGGAAAGTCACCGAAAAATAACAGTCTTCCCAAGGGAGGGGGAGGACAGGTGTGCCGATATGAGCTGCATTTAATTTACTGCCCCCGGGACAGTGACAGGCCCTCCTTACTGGATCTTACAATGATCTTTGATCACTGCTACTTAGTGGCTTTCCAAGAGAGTAGAAAAATGAGTAAGGAATTGAACAGCTGATGTTCTCTGCCATCTCCTAAGCGGACATTGTGCTGTAGTGAAGGTGTTTTTGAGAAGAAATACCTTTCACCCAGGCGACCACTGCAGAGGGTGGCAGGCACTGGAATAAAGGAATAGCCCAGCTCCAATATCCATGATGGCAACTGTAGGTTTCTATTGCCCAGAAAGAGCCATACATGGGGATGCATATCTGGAAAGAGAGAGGCTCTTCCCTTGGGTTGGGAAGAGGCAACTAGAATGTGTGTGTGTGTGTGTGTGTGTGTGTGTGTGTGTGTGTGTGTGTGTGTATACACGTGAATACATAGCTGCAAATGCTAAGTAAATCCCTGGCTTTATCCATACACAGTCAGACTTTCAAACCCCCCTCTCCTCTACACACACCATGGAGGCTGCATACTCTCCAGTTTTAACTTTCTTACTTCAAATTGATTACGCCCTTGGTATAAATTAGGCTCAATATCAACCATATAGAATAGACCCCATAATGACAGTCTCAATATAAGGATCTTTGAGACATAAGGTTCATTGCCAAATACAGTTCTTCCCTCAGAGTACCCATGGTGTGGGTGCAGATCCAGGAAAGTGGGTGCTCTACAAGGTCTCAATCTTAATTTCCCAGGTACCTCAGGCCCCAGTGTTATTTTCCCTGGGTGTAGTCCCTAAATACAAACCAGTTTCTGACCCTAAAGTGCTTGTTATAGGCCTGATGATGTACTAAGAAATTACTTAACTAGTCTGATTTAAATTAAAAACAAACCCATGGAAGAAGCAAAACCATAAAAGAAAATAATTTTAAAATTACACATAAGGAGGTGAAATAATCTGCTCATGATCACTAGGTTGGTAAGTAGCTGAATAAGAATTCAAATGCTAATCTGATTTCAGAGTTCAGAACCCAACCTTTTAGGAGCTGCTGCTGGATTTCCGTGGGGATCATTCCTTAGCTAGTGACCTGGAGGCCAACCACAGCTTCACAAGAAGCAGGCTTCTCAGTCCATTTCCTTCGATCCACCCTCTCTAACAGGCCCCTTAATTTCTCCCTCCTTCTCTGTTCAACACAAAAATGCTTCACCCAGCACTCATCGTCCCATTCATCCCTACTCTCCATCACTTCTTCCCTCCTCTTGGCCTACCCTTCACCCCTGCTGCCCACATGTGTGTCTCACAACCTGGGTTCCTCATCTCTCTCGGCTTGTTCCAACCCTAACTCCCTTTTCTACCTTTTCAGAGGATCATGTGATCATCCAGGCCGAGTTCTACATGAAACCTGATGAGTCAGGAGAGTTTATGTTTGACTTTGACGATGATGAGATTTTCCACGTGGATATGCAAAAGAAGGAGACAGTCTGGCGGCTTAAAGAATTTGGTCAATTTGCCAGCTTTGAGGCTCAGGGTGCATTGGCCAATATCGCTGTGGACAAAGCCAACCTGGAAACTATGATAAAGCGCTCCAATAACACCCCGAACTCCAACGGTACCTCTCCCTGCTGCACCTCTAGATGTGGGAATCGTAGCTTTTAAATAGACGCTTCAGCTCTTTTTGTTGTATTATTGTGAATGACTTTCCCTTCTGGGGGCCTCACCTTGCCACATCAAGCCTTAAATTCTAATGCTACAGGCCCAACTACTTCATGGGGCTTTCCATTTTCTGGTCATTTCCTCACATCTTGTCTGCCATCCACTGTCATTCAAAAAGTTACTGCCCTGAATCTATGCTTGGGAGGCCAGGAATGAAGTCCTTGGATACCTTATACCTCAATAGTGGTTACAGCTTATGGGTGAACGTGTCAGAGATGGGTACCTGACTCCGTGGCATAGATTCTCAGGGCACAATATCAACTTCTTTTCAGTTTTAGAGAGAGAGGGAGGGGCCAGCCTAAGCAAGGAAGGCTAACTTCTGTCACGTGTCCCCCAGTACCTCCAGAGATGACTGTGTTCCCGAACAACCCTGTGGAACTGGGAGAGCCCAATATCCTCATCTGTTTCATTGACAAGTTCTCCCCACCTGTGGTCAATGTCACGTGGCTTCGAAATGGGAAACCTGTCACAACCGGAGTGTCAGAGACAGTCTTCCTGCCCAGGCAGGACCACCTTTTCCGCAAGTTCTACTATCTCCCCTTCCTGCCCTCCAATGACGACGTCTACGACTGCCAGGTGGAGCACTGGGGTTTGGAGGAGCCTCTTATCAAGCACTGGGGTATGGACCATCCTTCACCTCCTTTATAGTTTGTGTTTCCTTCTGTGATGCATGTGTCTGCTCCTTTGGGACTCAGAATCACTGAACTACTCCATAACAGCTCTGTAATTCCTGGTCTTGTCTTCTCCCATTATCCAGCGTTCCTCGCTTTCTAACTTGTCATTCCCTCACTGCATCATTGTGTCTTCCTCTTCTTTAGGTGATTAATAACCATTGTATTGACTTAGGACCACATTCATTACCTCTGTACTTTGTTTTCTATTTCCCCAGAGTTTGAAGCACAAACCCCGCTCCCAGAGACAACAGAGAACGTGGTGTGTGGCCTGGGCCTGGTTGTGGGTCTGGTGGGCATCATCGTTGGGACTGTCCTCATCATCAAGGGCGTGCGCAAGGGCCATGCTGCTGAACGCCGAGGGCCGCTGTGAGGCTCTTGCAGGTGGGTTTGGTGAGTTCAGAGGAAGACATGGGTGGGGTCATCAAGGGAAGGAAACAGAGTGGGGAAAAGGACATGTGATGCCTAGGGGAAAGGTTGGGAAAGGTCATAGCTCTTGACTTACCTTTGCTGGGACAGAATCAGACATAGGCCTTGTCTGATATCCCAAAGCTTCAAGCTTGGCCATTTGGATATTTATAACATCATTTGCACGCCATACAAAATTATCAACTGAAAAATTAGCCTGCTGTATTTGGTCAAACATTTAATTAATTCACCCCTAATGCCTTGGCAGGGCCAGGCCAAATGATTCTGTGGACCTTATATCGCTCATAGACCAGATGGTCCCTACCCCTGACATAAACATTCAGTCTTAGGAATTATCTCCAGACCTAACACTACTGTTTAACATTAGAATAGGAGGTCCGGTGGTCTAGGAAAGTTAGCTTCAAGATTTGGGCACTTCCTGGCTTACATTTTCTGAGGCAGGCCATCAGATAAAAAGTATTTCCACAGTTTGGCTCTTTGGGGGTCAGTGTGGATTTATTGTTTTTGTCCCTCCAATCTGAAAAGTGGTGTCAGGGTTCTAAGAGAAGGTAAAGCATAGTTTGCTCATCTATGCAGTTCATGTTTGAAAAGTTGTATTTACTAGAGGTCAGATGATTATTAAGAGACTTTTCATAGTCAACGGATTAAGGGAGAAGGGGAAGGAATCTGAAGGTAAGTGCTCAAATATTCATCTTTAAAAATTATGTGTCCTCCTACAGGTAATGGACTTTCTTAAGGAGAAGATCAATGAAGAGATTTCTGCTTTATATTTTTACAAACCTGACACTTCTCCAGTTGCTCCCCTTAGTGAGGACAACCATTCTTCAGCACTTTCCAACCTCAAAGTCAGTCTAAGAGTAGCGATGCCATCTTGATCTCTCCATATTCCGGGATTTAGTTGGGCTGCCCTGTCCATTGCCCCTTTCTATATCTGTTTTCCCTCCATTTCCCGTTATCTTCTTTACTATCAGCATGCAGTGCCCCTGCAATAGGCCCCATAAGATCTTTTCTTTGCTATGAAAACATCTGTATATTTCTTGCTTGGGATTTCAAACTGTGATTGTGGTTTTTCTAAATACAATAAACTATTCCAGGCGGAGTTTTTGGGTGTCTGAGCCAGTTCTGCACAGGGGCTGGGGAATATGTGACCCTTCATCCTCTGTAATTGATACCCAGGTTCATTAGGGTGTGGTCTCAGTCAGAGGTCTATATGGAATCCAGTTGCTATGGCCCAGTCCTCATCTGGAAAACTCTAGAGGGAGGTTTGTTGGGAGATCTCTAACGGGCAACCAGTTCAGAATTTGGTTTTGGTTCTTGAGCCTCCAAGTCAGGGGTCCTCAAACTTTTTAAACAGGGGGCCAGTTCACTGTCCCTCAGACCGTTGGAGGGCCTGACTATAGTCAAAAAACAAAAAAAAAACAAAAACTATGAACAAATTCCTATGCATACTGCACATATCTTATTTTGAAGTAAAAAAACAAAATGGGGACAAATACAATATTTGTACTTGCAAGTGGCCCACGGGCCGTAGGTTGAGGACCCCTGCTCCAAGGCAATGAAACATCTGGATCTTCAGTAGAATGGGTCTCAACACCTAGGGTTTGGCCTCTGATAATAGAGGTGAGAAAGTGTGAGGAGAAGAAGGGGTGCAGGGAGAGATAATCCTCTCACTTAGCAATACATATTTCAGGTTTCTCCATGTTTTTTCATAGCCTAAAACTCATTTCTTTTTGTCACTGCATAATACTTAATTGTGTGGATGTACCACAGCTTATTTATCCATTCATCTATTGAATGACATTTTTGTTACTTCAAGACTTGGTAATTGTAAATGAAGCTGCTGTAAGCATTTATGTGCGGGGTTTTGTGTCGACAAAGTTTTCAACTCATTTGAGTGAATCCCTGAGACTGTGGTGGCTGCATCAATGGTAAGGTCTGTACAGCTTCGTAAGAAACCAGCGGTGTCTTGCAAAGTGACTGTACCACTTTGTATTCCCACCACAAATGAATGAGTCCCTTGCTAATATTTTGAGGGCTCTGAATTTTATCTAGAAAGCTAATTTTTAAAAACTTTTTATTTGAACTAATTATAGATTCACAGGAAGTTGGAAAGGCAGTACAGAGAGCTGCTGTGTACCCTTTCCCAATTTCCCCAAATGGTATATTTTAAGAAACTATAGTACAGTATCAAAACCAGGAAACTGATATTGTACATGGTGTGCACACAGTTCTATTGCTATGTTTTACCACATTTTAGATTTGTGTAGCCACCACCACAATCAAGCACAGTCTCTGTGTTCCTTTAGCACCGAGATCTCCCTCATGCTCCCCTTCAGAGTTCCAACCACTTCCCTCCAGACACCATCCCCTGGCATCTGACTTCCGCTGATCTGCTCTCCATCTCTATAATGTTATGCGTTTGAGAAGGTCAGGTAAATGGAGTCAGACAGAATGTGACTTTCTGCGTCTGGCTTATCTCACTTTGCATAACGCCCTCCAGAGCGCTCCAGGTTGCTGGGCGGATCCACAGTTGGTTCCCCTTTACTGCTGAGTAGTGTCCCACAGTGTGGCTGCACCGCAGCTTGTCTGTCCACCTACTGAAGGGCCCCGCTGCTGTTTCTCCTCTGGGGCTGTTATAAATAAAGCTTCTGTGACCATTTGTGTAACATTACTGTGTGAACGTGAGTTTCCATTTCTCTGGCATTAATGTACTGAAGTGTGACCACTGGGTCGTGTGGGAAGTGTATGTTTCATTTTTTAAGAAACTGCCAACCTCTTTTCCCAGAGGAGTTGCGCTGCTCTACATCCCCACCCTCGGTGCAGGAAGATTCAGTTTCTCACCAGCATTGTGCATTGTCAGCACTTTATGCTTTGGCTGTTTTCACAGTGGTGCATTATCATGTTCTCCTTCTGCATTTCTGTCATGGCTGCTGCTGTTCACATCATTCTGTGTGTGCTCATCTGCCGTCTGGGTGTCCTCTGCTGGGTGTTCCTGTCTTACGCCCATTTGACATTGGGTGTTAGTGAGCAGTTAGGAGAGGCCTTTATATATTCTACACGCATGCCTTTGTAATATTTGGGGAGTGCAAATATTTTTCTCTGCCTATAGGTTATCTTTTCATCCTCTTAACAGAATTTTTGCAGAACATTTTTAATTTTGATGAAGCCCCAGTTATTGCTGTTTTCCTCTTATGGTTTATGCTTTAGTGTCACGTCTAAAAAGTCCTTACCAATCTATCCCTTCGTCCCAAAGGTTTCCTGTGTTTTCTTCTAAAATGTTTATATTTTATATTTGCATTTTTGACCCAGCCCTGGTTGAGTGGCTCAGTTGTTTGTGATACCATTTTAATTAGCTAATTATTAAAAGGAGCAGAGGAAAGGCCAGACATTACAGGCATGTTCCCTGCAAGACATTGGGGGAAGAGGACTGGACAAGGGAAGATAGGCGCATGCCCAGTAAAGGTGGGATGACATAGGGAAGGTGCTCGCTTGCTGTCAGTCACACCTGGGGACAGAGATGGTTGGCCAGATGGGCGTGGTCACTGCAAGCAGCGGAAATTTGGGATATTTAATCCCTTGAACCACATGGTTCCCAGCCACGTGGACCCCACACTAATGGGCTAATGGACTGCAGCTAGCCTGATGCTGAACTGGACCTGACTCCAACATAGAATGGAAACTCTGGACACTGGCTTTGCTTCTAGCTTTCCCGAAAGCCCAGCTGTACTTCTTCTGTGACTGGACACAGGGAAATGAGACTTCGGAAACCCAGGGATGTAATTCCGTGGAAATAAAGCTTTCTACCATATCTCATGCTCTCATGGGGGCCTCCGGAAATGCTTATTCTAGGAGTACCCCAAGAACCCCACTTCCACCGATAACAGTTGGAGCATCATCTCACACACCAAAAAGGTTTTGGGTTCAATCCCCAGTCAGGGCAAGGAGGTTGTTTGGGAGGCAACTGATTGATGTTTCTCTCTGTCTCTCCCTTCCATCTTCTAAAATCAATACATATATCCTCAGGTGAGCATAAAAAATTATTTTTGATTCAGTTTGAGTGAATTTTTTAAAATGTGTGAGAATTGATCTCATTCTTTTTGTTTCCATTTTTCTTCCCTTTGTTTTTTCCTTTTTTGTGTGAAAGAGAGTTTATCAGTGAAGGAATGGGACAGAGAGAAAGAAGGTTAGTCCATAGGTAGAGCAGCCTCTTTTATTTATTTTTATTTTTTGCCATGGATATTCACTTCCTCCAGCTCCATTGTTTGAAAAGACCATCCATCCTCCCTTCAATTGCTTTGCACCTTTGTCAAAAATGACCTGGCATTCCGTAGCAGGTTCTCCAGTGATTAGAGCATCAGCCCATGGACTGAAGGATCTCAGTTTTGATTCCATCAGGAGCACTTACCTCAGTTGCAGGCTCCATTCCCAGATGTGTGTGGGAGGTAACCAATTGATGTGTCTCTCTCACATTGAGCTTCCTCTCTCTCTTTCTCTCTCTCTCTCTCTCTCTCTCTCTCTCTCTCTCTCTCTCTGTCTCTCACCCTCCCTTCCACACTCTCTAAAAAATCAATGGGAAAAAATATCGGGTGAGGGTTAACAAAAAATGATGACTCGGCATGGGTCTGTTTCTAGATTCTCTATTCTGCTCTATTAGTCTTTGTTCATTCTTCCACAATACCCATCAGCCTTAATTAGTGTAGCTATACAAAGGTTTTAAACTTGGTTAGAGAGAGTGATCTCTCAACTCTATTTTTCTTTATTAAATTTGTTTTATTTATTTTGATTCCTTTGTTTTTTCATATAAATTTTAGAGTAACTTGGTCTACAGCTATTAAAATTATTGCTGGGATTTGGATTAAAATTTCATTAAAGTAGGGTAAGTGACATCAGGAGATAAATGACATCACTATTTTTCAGCTGATGAATATGGTAAGTCTTTTCATTTATTTAGATTTTTGAGTACTTTCATCAGCATTTCGGGATACAAATCCTATACGTTTTCTGATAGGATTATATTTGTGTTTTCTTTTTACTTTTAGTGATTATAAATGTTATTGTTTTTTTTTAATTTTTGTTTTATGTCTTCATTGCCATATGCAGAAACACAAATAGAATTTATTCGTGGATCTTGGATTCTACAACTTTGATGAACACCCTTATTAGTTTAAATCTAAAAGATGAACAAGATTTCTGTATTGAAAACTAGATGATAGCATTGGGAGAAATTAATGCACCTACAAAAATGACACAAATACACAATTTGGAGAGTATAAGAGTAAATATTTTAAAGATGTCAGTTCTCTCCAAATTGATCTATATTCAGTAAAAATATCATTGATAATCATGGCAAGAATTTTTGTTTGCTTGCTTGTCTTGTTTTTTTTCTTCTTGTTTCTTCTGGTTTGGGGTTTTTGTGTTTATTTTTTTGTGGGGGGAGGGACTTTCAAGCTAAATTTAAAATTAATATTCATATGTAAATACTAAAGTCTTAAATTAGCCAAGAAAATTTTGAAAACTAAGAACAAAACTGGAAGAAATGTAGTATAAGGTAAGAAAATGTGAATGCTAATTAACATTATTGGTATTGGTCATATTAGTTCACATCTTGCGGTATACTAGTTAACATAGTAAACAAACCAGACAACAGAACAAAATTCCAGAAACAGATCCCTTCCAAATACAGTGCTGTGGTTGAGATTGGCGTTGCGATGCAATGGGAGGAATGTGGTCCTTGCAATCAATGTTGCTAAGTCATTGGAATGTTCTCTTGAGAAAATTTTCTCGATATATACTCAAATCATCAATAAAAGCCAATTCCATATGGGGAGATAAGATCTAGTAAATTCAACATAGAAGGAACCGGGGCCTTGATTTCCCATTGAGGGATGTTTTTACTAATAGGTACAATTTCTTTATCAGATGTAGGACTATAAGATTGTCTATTTTAGAGTCAGTTTTGGTAAATTGTGTGAGACAGATTAAAGAGGGGTGAAATTATTTCTCATTCATCTCATGGAAAGGTAGATTGTATCCTCCCTTGCACACCCAATAAATCTGACCATTAGAAATGGTGGAAATGATGCCACACGGGTTTGAGGCTGGGTCTAAAGGAGTCTTGCAGCCTGGCCAGGGTGGCTCAGTGGTTGAGCATCAACCTATGAAGCAGGAAGTCATGGTTTGATTCCTGCTCAGAGCACAAGGAGTCTTGCAGCTTTACTTATCTCTCTTGAAAGTCTCCAGCCGTAGCTAATATAAATTTTAATATTATAATATTCCCTTCGTTGCTGATGGGACCACATAGGCCATGTTAGAGCACTGACCTGCATACAGAGGGACAGAGTGTCTCAGTGTCCCTCCCGAGTGAGGACCAGCCCCAGCTACCAGGTGACTCTAACCACATGATGGACACCAAGTGAGAACCACCCACTGCGCTCAGTCAACTCCCAGAACTGTGAGACTCCATTAAATGACTGAAGATGAAAATAAATGAAAAAAATCATTAAATTTTAAGCCACCAATTTTGTAGGTAACTTATTACACAGGAATAGATAATGAAATAGTCTTTTTCAAGGAATTTCAACTAAAATATCAAATCTACTTATGCAAAATCTTTACAATATTCTCTTAGTATATTTTAATGTCTGTAGGATCTGTAGGAATGTCATCTTTTTTACTCCAGATGTTACTACATTGTGATTTGGATTTGTTTTTTTTATTTCTTATCAACCTTGTAGGTATTTTTGCAAAAAGAAAAAAGAAAAGAAAAAAACCTTCTGGCCCTGTTGATTTTTATTATTATACATCTACTAGTGGCCCAGTGCATGAAAATTCATGCACTGAATGGGGGACCCTCAGCCCAGCCTGCCCTCTCTCACAGTCCATGAGCCCCCAGGGACAGGAGAAAACCCAGGATCAGGGGAAAGCGATGCCCCATCACACCTCTGCTGCTGCCACTGCTCTGCCAGCCCTGGTTACCTGAGCCTCAGGCCAGCCCTGGGCAGCTGGGGAGCCATCATCCGAGGCTTGCCTGTACCTCAGGCCAGGACTGGAGGACTCCGGCGGGTTGGCCACTCATGCTGCCCACTCTCAGCAGTTGCCCCCTGGGACTGGAGGACTTTGTTGGGGCTGAGAGGACTGGGCGCCGTCATCTTGTGGCTAGGGGCACCGCCATCTTTGTGATGGAGTGATGGTTATTTTGCATATTACCCTTTTATTAGATAGGATATTCAATTATATTAATTTCTTCTCTTACCTTTATTACTTCCTTTCCTCTATTTTTTGATAAATTCACTTTTCATAAAATTTTTAATTTAAAAGTTTAGATCTATGGTTTTTATATATTTCTCCATTTATGTTATAAGCCTTTAAACCTATAAATTTCTAATAACTAACTGCTTTGGTTAAATACCTCAAATTTTGAAAATCTGTTGGAATGTTTCCTTACTTTAAAATATTTCCTTTTTCATCTGATTGCTCTTGGATAAACCATGGATTATTTAGAAGTATATTATTTCACTTACAAAAGTTGGCTGTCTCAATCCTCTTGATTTTTAAGTTAATATGATTGTTGCCTAATAATGCATTCTCTGTGCTTTTAATCCTGTGAAATTTATTGGGACTTGTTTTATGACCATAATATATAGTCTATTTCATGGATATTCTTTGTGAAATTTAAAGACATATTTATCCTGTACTTATTGGGTATAAGCAATGTACATGTCAATTTTAAATGTTAATTAGGTCAAGATGATTGAAAGTATTGTTTGCATCACTGACTTTCTTACTGAGGCTTGTTTGCATAAAACTATAGAGGATTGCAGAGAGCTTTTCTGTCTTCTATCTACCTCCCAAGTTCTCATACCAGCACGGACTCAGTGAAAATTCTGGGAGGAAAATTAGCTGGCAAGGAAAGTTGCATATATTATACTAGAGGCTCAGTGCACAAATTTGTGCACTGGTGGGGTCCCTCGGCCTGGCCTACACCCTCATGCAATCTGGGACCTCTCAGGGGATGTCGGACTGCCGGTTTTGGCCCAATCCCCGCAGGCCAAGCTGAGGAACCCTGCCGATGCACAAATCCGTGCACCGGGCCTCTAGCATGCATATAAGATGTTTGGTTAATCTCTTCCCACCATTCCCCTCCCCTCTTCCCTCTGAGTTCCATATTTCCATGCCTGTGCATTGAGCATCTGTCCCCTGGTGGTCAGTGCACATCATTGCTACTGGTCGAAAGGTCGAAGGGTTGAACAGTTGAAGGGTGGAATGGTCAGACGTTCACTTAGGCTTTTATATTTATAGGCTAGAGGCCCGGTGCACAAAAATTTGTGCACTCGGGAGGGAGGGGGAGGTCCCTCAGCCCAGCCTGTGCCCTCTCACAGTCTGGGACCCCTCGGGAGATAACGACCTCCTGGCTTAGGCCTGCTCCCGGGTGGCAGAGGGCAGGCCCAATCTCCAGGTGCAGCCCCTGGTTGGGCTCAGAGCAGGGCCTATTGGGGAGTTGGGGCATCATGCCCTGTCATGCACAGAGCAGGGTGGATTGGGAGGTTGCGATGCCACCCTCAGTCACGCTCAGGGTAGGGCCGATTGGGGGGTTGGGGCACCGCCCCCGTCACACTCAAGACAGGGTCAATGGGGAGGTTGAGGAGCCACCACCTGTCATGCACAGAGCAGGGCCAATCAGGTGGTTGGGGCGCTGTGCCCTGTCACTCACAGAGCAGGGCCCATCAGGGGGTTGGGTCTCCGTACCCTGTCACATACAGAGCAGGGTCAATCAGGGGGTTGGGGAGCTCCCCCCTGTCACACACAGAGCAGGGCCCATCAGGGAGTTGGAGAGCTCCCCCCTGTCATGCACAGAGCAGGGCCCATCAGGGGGTTGAGGAGCTCCCCCCTGTCACACACAGAGCAGGGTGGATCAGGGGGTTGGGGCACCGCCCTCTATCACCCACAGAACAGGGCCGATCAGGGGGTTGGGGTGCCTCCACTGTCACACTCAGGGCAGGGCAGATGGGGAGGTTATGGCTCTACCCTGTCACACACAGAGCAGGGCCAGTGTGTGTGTGTGGGGGGGGGGGGGGGGAGGGTGCCGCACCCTGTCACACACAGAGCCTCAGGGCGATCAGGGGGTTGGGGAGCTCCCTCCTATCAGGCACAGAGCAGGGCTGATCAGGGGGTTGGGGCGCCTTCCCCTGTCATGAACAGAGCAGGGCGGATAGGGAGGTTGTGGCCCCACCCCGTATCACACACAGAGCCGCAGGGCGAACAGGGGGTTTGGGCGCTGCCCCCTGTCATGCTGATCCCGATGCTGGGAGACATATTACCCTTTTACTATATAGGATAGAGGCTTGGTGCATGGGTGGGGGCCGGCAGGTTTTCCCTGAAGGGTGTCCTGGATCAGGGTGGGGGTCCCCACTGGGGTGCATGGCCAGTCTGGGTGAAGGGCTGAGGGCTGTTTTCAGGCTGGAGGGTGACTGAAGCTCCCAATCGCTCCTCTTTTTCTTTTCTTTTTTATTCTGGGCCAGCTTTAGCTCTGAGGCTTGGCTGCTGAAAGCAGGTATCTGGTTTATTTGGGTTCTATAATCGAAACACTGTTTCAACTCCAGCTCTGAGATCCCTGCTGGCTGAAAGCAGGTTTCTGGGGTTTTGTTTAGCTTTTATATTTGTAACAATGTTTCAAACTGCAAGCTCAGAGGCCAGCAGTGGCATGCGGGGAACGTTGGAGTCCTCCATCACTGAAGCAAGCAAGCCTCATGTGCACTTCAATCTGCCTGCCTGCCGGCCGCCATCTTGGCTGGCAGTTAATTTGCATATCACCCTCATTAGCCAATGGGAAGGGTAGCGGAGGTACGGCTAATTACCATGTTTCTCTTTCATTAGATAGGATACTTCACAGCTCCATAGACTCCAATCCATCACACACACCCACAGATTTGGTTATTATTTAGTTAGTTAGTTAGTTAGTTAATCCTCACCCAAGGATATTTTTCCATTCATTTTTAGAGAGGGAGTGGGATGGAGGGGGAAAGACAGAGAGAGAGAGAAACATCAATGTGAAAGAGAGACACATCAATTGGTTGCCTCCTGCAAGAAGCCTGCAACATGCCTGCAACCAAAGTATGTGCCCTTCACTGGAATCGAACTCAGGATCCTTTAGTCCATGGACCAACGCTCTATCCATTGAGCCAAACCAGTTAGGGCACCCACAGGGTTACTTAAACTTAGTTGGTTTCTCCTTATCCATCTCACTTTCTGTGCCAGGCCAATGTGTACCCATGCTGATGCTCGGCAGATGACCCAGGGAATGAAAGGGGCACTGTCCCTGCTCAACTAAGCAGAAGGTGACCATCTCCAGAATTTGGCATTGTTAGGCTTCTTTGCATCTATAGTATTTTTAAGTCTATTGGCGGGGCTTAAAACCCGCCAAGTACAAGATAAATTTTTAAGTATTCTTCAAGAACAATAATTTTCCAGTTTACCATTTTTTCTTGTTCTTATGGTGGCAGTGATTGCCCTTGTAATTTTTGTCATCCTAACTAGCACTATGATTTACTTTTTTCCTAGCCATGTTGGGAGTGCTAAGTAATTTATTTAAAGCTCTGTGTGTTTTTGTTATGCATGGCTATATCATAATTTATCTGTTCTTTACCTGAAAATTCAGACTGCTTCTCTCCTCTTCTATCACATTTGTATATGTTATCTTGGGCATGCATGTGAGAAATGATTGAGGGTATAAACACCTGGGGTGGAGCATTGTATTATCCAAACTATGGTGGAGGGGTGCACCAACGTATGCTCATTGCACCGGGCACAACACCCAGTGCCATTGGCAGCACGCTGTCCTGTCACGTGCTTTGTAGTCTTGATGTACAAGTCAAGACAAATGTATTCGTTTTTCTTTTAGAATTTGAAAATGTTTTTATTATTCCCAATCGTGGTACAACAAAAATTCAATTTTATGTCTTCTTGACCTCATGTAGTATTATTTCTTTAATGTAGATATCTGGAAATGGATGTTAGTTGTTAGTTATGTGGCATTCACTTTTTTAATTATAATAGTTACTGCCAAGCTACCACCCATTCATCATCCTTGCAGCATCTAAAAGAATCCACAGGTTCTTATAAATTTAATTTGGAAGTTGTTATTTGCATCTGCATTTTTCAGATTATTGTTGAGTTTTGATAAATATTTCCTTTTTATTGACTATTGGTATGTTTTCATCTGTAAATAGTCTATATGCACTGCCCCATTTTTGGTTTCTTTTTTGTTAATTTATTTATTGGCTTGGTGGATGTTTTACATAATGAAAAGGCCCAATGTCTGCTTTGCAGGTTGCATTTTTTTTTCGTGAGCTTTACATATTTCTTTTAATTTTATTTACACCATGCAAAAATATTTTTTATGCAAATATATTTCCTGGTATGTCTTTGGGATTTTGTCTTGCTTCAAGACTGCTATTATTAAAAGGTTGTTTTGAGGTATGACATATACCATAAAACTCATTCTTTTTAAAAAGTTGTTGACAGTATTACAGATGTCTCTCATTTTCTCCCTTTTTGCCCCCCTCCACCCAACCCCCACCTCACCCCAGGCCTTCTCCATACTATTGTCTGTGTATATGGGTTATGCATACATGCCTATATGTTCATCTCTTCCTGTACCCTCCCACCCCCTATGTCCCATTGAGATATGTTTTGTTCCATGCATCCATACCTCTGGACATATTTTGTTCGTCGGTTTATTTTGTTCATTAGATTCCACATATAAGTGAGATCATGTGATACTTGTCCTTCTCTAACTGGCTTATTTCGTTTATCATAATTATCTCCAGGTCCAACCATGCTGTCTCAAAAAGTAAGAACAAGTCAGAGCTCCTTCTTCTCTCTCTTTCTTTCTTTCTTTCTCTTTTTCTTTCTTCTTTTCTCTCTTTCTTCTTCTTTTCTCTCTTCCTTCCTTTCTTTCTCCCTCCCTTCCTTCCTTCCTTCCTTCCTTCCTTCCTTCCTTCCTTCCTTCCTCCCTCCCTCCCTCCCTCCCTCCCTCCCTCCCTCCCTCCCTCCTTCTTTCTTTCTTTCTTTCTTTCTTTCTTTCTTTCTTTCTTTCTTTCTTTCTTTCTTTCTTTCTTTCTATTTTGTTGTGAGGATGAAATGAGTTTATATAAGTAATGCATATGGAGCAACACCTGGCATGCATTTGTACAATTTACTTATTTTTAAAATTTATTTTTATTGTTGAAAGTATTACAGATATCCCCTTCCCCCCAACCCATTGACCCCTCCATCCCAGACCCACAAGGCCTTCACCACACTATTCTCTCTGTTATGGGTTATGCATAAATGCATACAAGTTCTCTGGTTGATCTCTTCCCACCCCTCAACCCCCCTTTCGCTCTGAGATTCATCAGATTGTTCCATGCTCCAATGTCTGTTGATCTATTTTGTTCATCAGTTTATTTTGCTTATTAGATTCCACATATGAGTGAGATCATGTAATACTTGTCTTTCTCTGACTGTCTTATTTCACTTAGCATAATACTCTCCAGGTCCCTCCATGTTTCAAAGGGTATGAAATCCTTCTTTTTTTCTTTTTTCTTTTCTTTTGTTGATCCTCACTGGAGAGTATTCTTCCATTGATATTTAGAGAGAGTAGAAAGGAGTGGGGACATAGAGAGAAAAACATTGATGTTAGAGACACATCAATTGGGTGCCTCACGCATACGAGCCTGCAACCGAAGTACACGCCCTGGATAGACATCAAACCCAGGACCCTTCAGTACCAGGCCTACACTCTATCCATTGAGCTATAGTATTTCATTGTGTAGACGTACAGGTTTTATCTACTCATCCACTGATGGGCATGTGGAGTGTTTCCAAATCCTGGCTATTGCAAATTGTGCTGCTATGAAGATAGGGGTGCATATATTCTTTCTGATTGGTTCAGGATTCTCTGACTGGTGTTTCGGGATTCTTAGAATATATTCCCAAAAGTGGGATTTCTGTGTCAAATGGAAGTTTCAGTTTCAATTTAATGAACAAACTCCACAGTTTTTCAGAGGCTTCACCAGTATGCACTCCCACCAGCAGGATCCTGGGTTCCCTTTTCTCCACATCCTTATCAGCACTTGTTGTTTCTTCATTTATTGATGGTAGCCATTCTGGCAGGTATGAGGTGACACCTCAGTGTAGCTTGAATGTGCAAATCTACAATGATTAGTGACATTGAGCATTTTCTCATATGTCTTTTGGCCATCTGTAGGCCTCATTGCAGAAGTCTATTGGGGTCTTTTGCCCATTGTTTAATTGGATTGTTTATCTTCCTGGATTGCTGGATTGAATTGTTGAGTTGTATGAGTTCTTGGTATATCTTGTAAATTAACTAGAAGCACTATTGGTGACTATGTTCTCCCATGTAATGGGTTCCCTTTTCATTTTGTTGATGGTTTCTTTTGCTGTGCAGAAGATTTTAGTTTGATGAAGTCCCCTTTGTTTATTTTTTCCTTTATTTTTCTTGTCTTAAGGCAACATATCAATGAAAATACTGCTACGTGAGATCTTACTATGTTTCAGCTAGGAGTTTTATGATTTCATGACTTACATTTAGGTCTTTCATCCATTTTGAGTTTAGTCTTGGGTATGGTATAAGATGGTGTTCTAGTTTCATTTTTGTGCATGCACTTGTCCAATTTTCCAAAAACTATTTATTAAAGAGACTATTTTAACTCCATTGTATTCTCTTACCTCCTTTGTCAAATATTAATTGACCTTATTGGCATGGGTTAATTTCTGAGGTCTCTGTTCTGTTCCATTTGTCTATATGCCTTTGTGTGTGTGTGTGTGCCAGTACCAGGCTGTTGTGATTACAATGGCTCTGTAGTAGAGTTTGGTACTGTGATCCCTCCAACTGTGTTCTTCTTTCTCAAGATTGCTGAGGCTATTTGGGGGCTATTTTTAGTTCTATATAAATTTTTGGAGTGTTTTTTCTAGATCTATGAAATATGCCATTGGTATTTTATAGAGATTGAATTGAATCTGTAGATTGCTTTGGGTAGTATGGACATTTTAATGATGTTCATTCTACTAATCTATGAACACAGTATATTCTTCCACTTGTTTATATCGTCTTCTATCTCTTTTTTCAATGTTCTATAGTTTGCTGAGGTCAAGTCTTTTACCTCCTCGGTTAAGTTTGTTCCTAAGTGTATTTTTTTTTGTTGCAGTGGTAAATGGGATTGTTTGTTTAGTTTTCTTTTCTGAAAATTCATTATAAAAATGCCATCAATTTCTGGGTGTTAATTTTTTATCCTGCTGCATTGCCAAATTCATTTAATATGCCTAGTAGGTTTTTTGGCAGATTCTTTAGGGTTTTCTATGTACAATATCATGTCATCAGTGAATAACGAGAGTTTTACTTCCTTGTTTCCAATTTGAATGCCTTTCATTTCTTCTTCTTGTCTAATCATTGTGGCTAGGACTTCCAGTACTTGTTAAATAAGAGAAGTGACAGTGGACATCTCTTTCTTTGATCTTAAGGGGAGTGTTTTTTCATTTTTAACCATTGAGTATGATGTTGGCTACAGGTTTGTCATACCAGGTATAGCCTTTATTAAGGTGAGGTATGATACCTCTATTCCCACTTTTCTGAGAGTTTTTATCATAAATGGTTGCTGGATTTCTTCAAGTGCTATTTTGACATGTATTGATATGATCATATGGTATTTATTCTTCATTTTGTTTATGTGGTGTATCATGTTTATTGATTTTCAAATATTGGACCATCCTTGCATCCCTGGGAAAAATCCCACTTGGTCATGGTGTATGATCTTTTTAATGTATTGCTCAATCTGATTTGTTAATATTTTGTTGAGGATTTTACCATCTATGTTCATCAGGGATATTGGCCTATAATTTTTTTTTTCTTTGTAGTGTCTTTACAAGTTCTTTATAATTGCCACTAGTTCCTTGAGTATCCTCATAAACATTACTTTGAACTCTATATCTGATAAATTGCTTGCCTCCATTTCATTTATCATTTTTTCTGCAGATTCCTCCTTTCCTTTCAATTGTCGGTTGTTTCTTTGTCCCCAAATTGTTGCTGGCCCTTTGTATTTGTTTCTATGTATTAAATTAGACTTCTATGTCTCCCAGTCTTCGTGGGGTGGCCATATGTAGTAAGTGTTCTATGGGACCCAGCAGTGTTGTCTCTTTGATCTCCTGAGCTAGATGCTCTGGAAATGTCCTGTGTGTGGAGTATTTGGGCTCTCCTGTTATAATTTGGTCTTGATTGTTGTCCTGTTCATGTCTTCTCTCAGGCTGACTTTGTTATTGTGAGCTGTTGTACAGGTGCTGACAGAACAAAACAAGAAACAAAACAGACAGAAGATCCCCTACTACAACAACCACAAAAGCAACCACAAAAGACAATAGAATTTGGAAAGAGAAAAGAGAACAAGAATGATAAAGAGAAAATAGGAGAAGGAAAAAAAAGGGGGAAAGAAAAGGAATATGAAAGGGCAGAAGAGAAAAAAAAGAAAATAAGAATAAAGAATAGGGGGAGGAAAATGGTATAAAAGAAAAGAGGAAGAAAAATTATAAAAAGGGAAAAAAGAAAGAAGAAAGACAAATAATAAGAAAAAGAAAAAAGGAGAGAAAACAGGAGAAGGAAGAGAAAAAAAACAGTAAGAAAGGAAAGAGTAAAATTAAAGGTAAGAAAGATAAAAGAGAGGAAGAATAATAAAACAATAAACAAGGAAAATAAAGAAGAAAATTTTTTAAAAAAACAACAAAAAGTGAAGTGGAGTTCATCTCAGCAGAGGTTAAGGTTAAGTGCCTGCTGGGAGCTCCCTTTGGATCTGTTCTTATGTTGACTGTGGCTGACTGTTTATTCTGCCATTTCTGTGACTCCCGGAAGGTACTTTGGTTCGAACTCCTGTTCAGAAACTGTCCACATTTGGTTCTCGGCAAATGGATCACTTCCTCCAAGTGACCCACAGTCTGTGTCTGTCTCATAGGACTTGGCTGCACATGGAAAGGGCCAGACTGCCCTCTAAGGCCAGTTTGTTAGCAACATGGGGCCCAGGGACAGGTCAGCAAACTTCCCCAGGGTCTGCCTCCACCAGCCTTCACTTGCACTTGCCAGAAGCTGCCAGGCTCAGTCACTGAAAAGGCTGTTTCTGAAAGGGCTTTAGGCAGAATTGGGAGTATGAGACCTCTGGGTCGCCATGAGGGTCGGGTGGTTCAGATTTCTGCAAAGTGGTGGGTTTGTTTCCTCATCTCAGCGCTACTCCTCTGAGAGAGTCCCAGAATATTCCCTGTGTCAGCTGGGCAGAGAACCTATGTGCAGTCCAGTGGAATCTTCTGGATATCAGGAGTTCCTATCAACTCTCCCATGAGGGGAGCTATCCCAGTCAGGTTCTAAGGACAGTGGGGCTGGTGGCCCCACCCCCAAACCAGTCACTGGCACTCCCTGACACTACTCAAACCCACATGCTTACTCTTTCCTGGTTCATCCCCAGCAGGGGTGAAAATGCAGGGTGTGGCAAGCAGGCTTCCTGAGGGTGTGGCCAGCTGTACCCCCAGGGCAGGGTATTGGCCTTTTCCTGAGCTGTGGCATAAGGAGGGGTCTGCGCCTTTCAAGAAAAATGACAGAGATTTTTTTTTGAGGGGGGGATACAATGGCAGGTCTCATACCCAATGCTTCCCATCCCATCATCTCCTCAGGCAACTCCAGTCTGCACCTCCCTCCCTCCACGAAAATCCTGTGCTCTGGACTAAGAAAACAGAACAAAAAGATCTGTGGCCTTATCTCCAACTGGCTCCTGTCTCCCCAGCAGCAGCCAGCCCACCACAGCCTTTCACAGCAGGTGTTACACGGGCTGCTGTTCTTGGCTCTGGATTGGGGAGACGAGCCTGGGGTCCCAGCTTCAACCCTCTCAGGAAACCCACACACACAGCCCAGAGATTCCTCCTCATTCTCAACCTGCTTTCAAAAACTCACTCCTGTTCATTATATTCCACAAATAAGTGAGATCATGTGATATTTATTTTTCTCCGACTGGCTTATTTGCTTAGCATAATGCTCTTCAAGTCCACCAAAATTGTTGCAAATGGTAAGAGCTCTTCTTCTTTTTCTTTTTTTTACAGCAGTGTAGTATTCATAGTATTCCATTGTGTAGATGTACCACAGTTTTCTAAACCACTCACCTACTGATGGGCACTTAGGCTGTTTCCAAATCTTAGCTATTGTAAATTGTGCTGCTATGAACATAGGGGTACATATATCCTTTCTGATTGGTGTTTCTGTTTTCTTGGGATATATTCCTAGAAGTGAGATCACTGGGTCAAATGGGAGTACATTTTTAGTTTTTTGAGGAAACTGCATACTGTTCTCCACAGTGGCTGCACCAGTCTGCATTCCCACCAGCAGTGTAGTAAGGTTCCCTTTTCTCCACATCCTCTCCAGCACTTGTCGTTTGTTGATTTGCTGATGATAGCCATTTTGACCAGACAACCAAAGGTTGAGGCCACCTGTCACTACTTGAGCCACATTAAGCAGAGACAGGGTTGAATACATATGAACGTTTATTCAATAATGCTGGCAGTATGGGAGAGTAGTTGGTCACCCACAAAGATCTGCTCTGAGCCCCCTTGCCTGTTGGCTGATTATACACACAGGAGGGAGAAGATAGGTATGTGCACTGTGAGCCACAAATCTAACCTGGACAGGGGAGGGTAGAGTCTGCAGTCCAGCCTTCAGAAGCTCAAAGTCTGGTAACAAGGTGGTTAATCTTCTATGATGTTCCAAATAGCTCAGCCCATTCCTGGGACCAGAGAGTGGTCATCATTCCTGAGGAAAACTCCCGGAAGGGGTCAAGGTCAGGGTTCAGGTGCAGCAACCAAATCACAATGTGTCCTGGGTCTGTTTTCAAAATGTTTTTCTTTTCTTTGAGTCATGGGCCCAGCTGGGCTCCAAGGTGTGTGGGATCCGAGGTGCCTCATCTTTTACAGGCCTGTTTCATCCTCCAGTTTCCAGGGTCTGTAAGAAAACTTCTCATCTATCATTAGTAAGGTGAATAATCATCAGACAACTGTGGTTCTGTTCTTATCACATGCCTTTCCAACAGTGAGACCATACTGCGGTTTTGATTTGTGTCTCTCGGATGATCAGTGACTTTGAGCATGTTTTCATATGCCTCTTGGCCATCTTTACGTCAACTTTGGAGAAGTGTCTATTTAGGTCCTTCCCCCATTTTTTGATTGGATTGTTCATCTTCCTTTTGTTAAGTTGTATGAGTTCCCAGTAAATGTTGGAGATTAAACCCTTGTCTGAGATAACATTGGCAAATATGTTCTCCCATGCAGTGGGCTTTCTTGTTGTTTTGTTGATAGTGTGGACGAAAGAGGCCACACGCTGACCTGACAAGCTCAGGGAAGGCCTGTGTGGCAGCCTAGCAGACTCAGAGACCTAAAATAACCACAAAGGATGGTCTGAAATAAAACTTTGACTAAAAGCAGTTATGGTGGGCAGTTATGTCCTAAGCCAGTATCTTCACTGACAAGATCAACTTTGATCCTTACTGAGCCCATTTGCCTTTTTGCCTCTAAGATAACATTCCTTTGAAGTGTCTGGGTAACTTGTAACTTCCTTTTTTCTGGAGCCCCTGGGGCACAAGCAAATGTTCTGGGCGCCAGGACAGATACTACAAATTCCTTCATTATCATGTTAATTGATCCTGCATCCACCTAAGTATGTGTCCATCATTTTACTTTTTATCCTATCCCAGAGGTCCCCCCCCCCCCCCCCCCCCCCCCCCCCCCCCCGCTTAATCCCACTTCCTTAAATCTGTCACCAATGAATTTCATGTATAAATACGAATGTAACAATGTAACCTTGCCATTCTCTGGAGCACTATCTCAATTCGTTGAGGTTCTGCTTCCGGCATAAGTCGACAGTTTGGCTCAAATAAACTCACAAAAATTCTTTACAGGTTTCAATGGGTTTTTTTACGTTAACAATAGTTTCTTTTGCTGTGCAGAAGCTTTTTTTTTTTTTCATGTAGTCTCATTTGTTTATTTTCTCCTTAGTTTCCATTGTCCTAGGAGATGTATCGGTAAAGATATTGCTATGAGATATGTCTGATATTTTTCTGCCTATGGATTCTTCTAAGATGTTTTTGGTTTCTCATCTTACATTTAAGTCTTTTATCCATTTTGAGTATTTTCTTGTGTATGGTGTAAGCTGGTGGTCCAGTTTCATTTTTTTCCAATTTTCCCAACACCATTTATTGAAGAGACTGTCTTGACTCCATTGTATGCTCTTGCCTCCTTTGTCAAATGTTAATTGAGCATAATGGCTTGGGTTGATTTCTGGGTTCTCTGTTCTGTTCCACTGGTCTATATGTCTGTTCTTGTAACAGTACCAGGCAGTTTTGAGAACAGTGGCTTTGTAATATAGCTTGATATTTGGTATTGTGATTCCTTCAACTTTGTTGCTATTCTGGGTCTTTTTTTTATTCCAAATAAATTTTTGGAGAGTTTGTTCTAGGTCTGTGAAATATGCCATTGGTATTTTAATGGGGATTGCATTGACAACATAAACTGATGAACAAAAATATATCCAGTGTCATAGAAGCATTGAACAGACTATCCAACCTCAGAGGGACGGAAGGGGAGGGTGGGTGGTGTGTGTGTGTGTGTGTGTGTGTGTGTGTGTGTGTAAGAGATCAACCAAAGAACTTGTATGCATATAAGCATAACCAATGGACACAGACAATAGGGGGGTGAAGGCCTGGGCTGGGAGCCAGGGCCGGCTGGGAGAGGACAATGGAGAAGAAGGGGACATATGTAATACTTTCAGCAATAATTTAAAAAAAATAAAGAGAATAAAAAAATAAACTCCCCTTTTTTGCTTAAAATATAAGTGACTATAAAAATAATTTTAAAGAGCAAAAACATTCTTATATTTCAAAAATAACTTTTTAGAGCTTTAACATGATCCAAGCAATTTTGGTCAAACCTTAAACATTTCAAGGATGATAAGCCAAAAAAAGAAAACCCCTCACTCTGTATATGTGTAAAATTCAATGACTTTAGTAATTTATAGATGAGTGCAGCTACCACCACAATCCAGTTTTAGAACATATCATCCCCCTAACTTCCCTGTTTCCAGCTAATCTTCCCCATCCCAAGCCCTAGGCTCCCAATGATCTCTTTCTGAGTCTACAAATTTGCTTTGTGCAGACATTTCATGTAAATGGAATCATTTCATGTAAAACGTAATCTTTGGGGTGTGGCTTCTTTCACTTAGTACTGTTACTGGAAAGGGGACCTGTCCCTGACGGGTCTGCCTAGGGCCAGCTGGTAGCGTGTGGGTTCTTGACATCATATAGGAAAACTCTCACTACAGAAGTCGGGGTGAATTTTAGAGGATGTTTGTTAAAGCTGGGGACAGAGGAACAGGAAGGGGCTGGGCAATGAGCCCAGGCTGGTCTGCTTTGGCTCACTAAGCATTCAGAGAGCCCAGCTGGTGGGGCTCAGCAGTTGAGCATTAACTCAGGAATCAGGAAGTCACAGTTTGATTCCGGTCAGGGCACATGCTCTGGTTGCAGGCTTCATTCCTAGTAGCAAGTGTGCAGGAGGCAGCTGATCAATGATTCTCATCATTGATGTTTCTATCCCTCTCTCCCTCTCCCTTCCTCTCTCTGAAATTAATAAAAAACTAAAAAAATAAAAAAAAAACAAGTCTGAGAAAAAGGGGTCGTGAGGACAGGATCAGGGTATTTGTTGGGACAAACTGCTGCTGACCATTGCTGCTCTGGTTGCAAGCCTCATGGGGTCCCATAGAGTTTAGGGGTGCATGCCTGTGGGGGAAGAAGGGGAGGGGAGGCTCAGACGTGCTCCTGGGAAGGAGCAAGTGGGCAGGTCCTTGATCTTCAGGCTTTATCTCTCTTGCAGGCAGGAATCTTATGGGAGGTCTCGGGGGAGGGTTTCTTCTAGGTGTGCTCCTTCATGGTTGTGATCTTCACTGATTGGTCAGTGCCAGGGCAGGGGGTTATTGGTCATTGCAGCTGGTCCTGGCATCGCCCACCTGATTTTGCTGCTTTTCTGGACCTGGAGCTGAACTACAACTGAGGCCTAGAAGTTATCTCCAGGGAGGTGACCTTCTGCATCTGCTGTAAAATGCTCTCCCAGTTTGTTCACTATTTGTCTCAGTTTCCCCTATTCCGCTTGTCCTGGCCTGTCTCATTATAATGTTTTCAAAGTTCACCAATTTTGTAGAAGTATCATTATTTTCTCTTTATCTCTTTTAGTTGTTCCTTTTTTTGCTAAGTGGTGTTTCATTATATGGATACTAGAGGCCTTGTGTGTGAAATTCATGCACAAGTAGGGGGGGAGGGCTTCCATCAGCCCAGCCTGAGCACTCTTGCAATCCGGTACCCCTCGGGGGATGTCTGACTGCAGGTTTAGGCCCTGGGATTGGGCCTAAACTGACAGACAGACATCCCTCTCACAATCTGGGACCTCTGGCTCCTAACTGCTGGCCTGCCTGCCTGCCTGATCGCCCCTAATCGCTCTGCCTGCCTGATCACCCATAACCACTTGCCTGCCTGCCTGCTTGCCTGATCACTCCTAACTGCTCTGACTGCCTGCCTGATTGCCCCTAACCACTTGCCTGCCTGCCTACTCAGTTTGTGTCATAGCAACCGGTCATTGCCATTCGGTCTATTTGCATATTACCCCTTTTTTATATAGCATAGTACATTTTTTTCATCCATTCACTGACTAATGGATATTTGGATCCTTTCCAGTTTAGGGCTATTAGGACTAAGGCTGCTATGACCATTTGCACACATATATTTGTGAGTATATATGCTTTCATTTCTCTTGGATAGATTCCAAGGAGAGGAGTTGCTGTGTCATATGGTAAATGTGTGCTTAACTTCCTAAGGAATTGCCCCAGTATTTTCTGAAGTAGTTATACTATTATACACTCCCATCAGTTTTTATCCTCAAACATAATTATAACAATGATGATGCTGGTAATGGGAACAATTGCCCCTTATTTTATTATTTTACTTTCATTTTATGTTTTGATTTTTATTCATCAGGGATCCATTTTGTTGAAAGGGCTGAGTTTGGAATTCATCTTACCAAAAACTTGAACCTCTCTACCTAAGCTAAACCTCCGGGATCTAATTCAGGCCTCTGTTTTACTGGTGCATTTAACTAATAATTAATCAATGCAAAAACTGCTTATCAAAATAAATGTATAACAGGTTATAGCATCTTGTAAACCTAGTCATTGTTTATATGTCTTTTTTCACAATTTTCCGTGGAAAATATATTTTTTTTCTCATTAAAAAATTAAGTATCAGCCAATAAGTTCTAAAAACAAATTAATCCTCTTGCTTGTTTATGTGTTTGTTTTCCATAATTAGATATATGGCTGAGATTTAGTACTCAATTAAAAAAAACAACAACTCATAACCTTGAATTGATGTTGCCCATTAAGAATCTATCATCATTTCTGAGGAAATAATTTAAACTGCAAGCAATCTGAAAGTGCAGAGCTATAGTTTCTGTACCCTAAAACCATTCCTCCCTACTTCATATACCATTTCTTTCTTTTTAAAAAATATGATTTCGCTCCCTTTCTTCCCATGCCCACACAAGGCGAGTCTATGGTTGTAATCCCAGGGTCCTCCTCATGTGTGGGAAGTAGGTGCACGGGGAGGGGGGACTCAGGGAAAGTTTAGTTGCTCCTTATAAAAGCTCATAAGAGAAACCTCTCTGTTTTCCCACCTTTAGAAGTTGTTGTGAGAAAGTACGAGGCCTAAAGCTGCCTCAGGCACCCTGCCGTCTTGGGGGAGCTGACAGGCAATAGAGGGGTGAGATGCCAAGTCCAGGTTCACTGGCAATGCCACTGGCCTCAGGAGCTGACCAGCTCTGGAGATGCCCCACCCGGGCTCTACCTTCCACGTACAACAATAAGTGTAAGAAACATAAAGCAAATGAGGCTGGATTTTCTACAGAAAGCATCTTCATCAAAACATACTCCACTTTCTACCTTATATAATTTCACACCCCAGCTCTAAAATAAAATGAGACAACTCACTTCATCTGAAAGCAAAGTGAGAATAAAGTTGAACCCTGGGTTTAAATAGAATTTATCTCAACTGCACATATTGCAGATGTTACTATCAGCTTATTGAACTCCAGCACAATGATAACCTGTTTCACACAACTAATCCACAATGTAATTAAAATATGCATAATCTTTAAATTTGCTTGAAAATAAAATAACCATCTCTGATAGTAGAGAAACTGAAATATACATCTCATAAGTTATTACTCTTTAGATTTTAGATTCACACTGAAACTGACTATTCAGGTGAAACACACAAGCAGAACCCATCATCTTCTATCTAACCACATCAGGTGTCTTTCCCTGAAACCTGTTCAACTCCTTTATTTTATTAAAGTTGATGGAATGTAGAACTATCTACTGGTTTACAGTTATAGTTTCACAATGTTTTATGCAAGGATCAAAAAGTTTTGATTTTTAATTGTATATTTTTGTCATGTTTATTTCAATTGTTAGTTTGCTTACCATTTTTATGTAATCTTTGAAAATTTTGATTTAAACTTTCTATCAATAATAATAAAAGTGTAATATGTTAATTAGACCAGAAGTCCTTCTGGATGACCTTCCAGACAAAGCTGGGGCTGCGAGGGAGGCCTGGGTCCCCGGTGCCAGAGGGAAGCCAGTGCCAGTAGCCAGGGGAAGGAAGGCCTACTCTTGCACAAAGTTCGTGCATCAAGCCTCTAGTTATAGATATTTTAATGATTTTCAAGATAAAATTATTAAATATGTTTTAAAAAGTCTGTCTTTTATCCTTGTCCCCATCCAGCCCTCATTTAGCCCCATAGGCAATCACTTTTTAAATTCTGTATTGTTTCTGTTTATAAATATAAAGATAGAGGATAGGTATGTCTCTGTATTCCTATTCTCCTCTATTTTATTTAAGACATACGTGTGTACTGTGCAAACTCTGCTGCTCCGTGCTCACAGGCACTGGGAGGCCACCCCACAGGAGTCTCCCACGTTCCCTCCAGGGCAGAGGATCGCACGCTGGGGGCACATCAGGGAGCCACACGCTCCCCTGGGGGCCCAGCAGGGGCCCTGGTTGGTGCTCAGATCAGCTCCACACAGGGTTTCCTGTGACAGACAGTGAGTTTGCCACACAAGCTGGAGGCCTCAGAAGCGCACCTTTCCCACTAGAGTGGCAGCTCTGTCCTGATGGCCTCCGGGACCTGCTCAAGGGGAAGGTGCATCTCAAGGCAGAGTCAGCACAGCAGGCCTTTTATCTGAGACACAAAAAGACTGAAGTGTGGAAGCCACCATTAGTCTCATAAAGGGGACTTCAAGAGGCACTGGGTTTAGGAACCTTCTTTTAAAAAATCAGAGAAAAGGACAGGATTATAGAAACTGTGGGTCAGCTGGTGTGGCTCAGTGGTTGGCATTGACCTGTGGACCAGGAGATCAGGGTTCAATTCCCTGTCAGGGTACATGCTCAGGGTTGTGAGCTTGATCATGCAGGAGGCAGACAATCAATGATTCTCATATCTCTCTCTCCCTCTCCCTTCCTCTCTGAAATCAATAAAAGTTTTTTTTCTTTAAGAAACTATAAAGGCATAGCATCCTAATAAGCATCCTGCATTTCTTATACTTGCTGTCCCCCTCTGTATCCCCTGGACAAAGAAACCTGTGTTCTTGTCGTTGAGAAACACAGATGTAGGAGGCCACTGTGAATGGGTCTATGGCAGGCTCTCTCCTGGCTCAGGAACCAGGCCGATTACAGGAGGGAAAACTCATGAAAAAGCAGGACGGGAACAAGGAAACCTTCCAGATGCCCACATGACCAGATTCAGGAAAATAAGTGAAAATCATTGTTGTGTTGTGTTGAGATTTTCTCTCTTTTCTTCCCTACTTCCTGCCTTTGAATCCATGTGAGGCAGATGATTTCACTCCATATTTAATTGAGGAACATTTTATGAAGAAATGTGGGTAGAGGTGAGCTGAGGTGCTCAGCAGACAGCGAGAGGTGAACACACAGGGACAGGGAGGGATGGTGATAAGGGTCTGCAGTCAGCACTGGGTCTTCCAGGTCCAGGGCGGGGAGGAACCAGCAGGGAGGAGAGGCTGCAGGTCAGGAGCCAGGACCCAGCCAGAGCCTGAGGCGGCTCTCCTTGTGGAGTGAGAGCCCAGCAGGAAACCTCTTCAGGCTGCGAAGGGGCCAGACAGAAGGTTCTCTCCTGCCCCTGTCGCCATGGCCACCTCAGCTCAGGAGTCCTGCAGACAGAGGACAGTGCTGTTCCCAGGCCCCGCCAGCAGGGGCGCTGCCCTCCCAGGCCTCCTGCTGGGGCTCCCAAGTGAGAAGAAAAGCTCTGAAGTCACAGGAGCCACAGCTGCTTCAGAGCTGCCTCTCACCAGGCGGGAGGAGACCCTGCAGTGTAAGCGGCCAGAGCCACACCCAGGCTCCCCGCTACCTGTCCCCTGGCTCCTCCCCTGCACCTTCTGTTCTAGGGAAACCGAATGCGTCCCTGAGAGAGGATTAGAGAGCGTTACCTGTGGGCTGAAGTCCAGAGTGTCCTGGGAAGAGAAGGAAGATGCCACTTAAAGATATGAAGGTAAGTGTGTCCCCAAACACAGGGTCCCCGCCCAGGCCACCTGAGCTTCTCAAGCAGCACCCCCACCCGCTGACACCAGAGCAGAGACCAGAGCAGAAGCTGAGAGCAGTGGCCCCGAAGCCGTCACATCCAGTGTCATTAGTGACCACAGGGCCTGCTCCTCCATGTACCCCAGGATCTGCACCCAAATCCCGTGATGTTAACCCCTATCTACCCCCACAGCCATGAATCCTCATGTCTCAACCCTAAGAACCGGGAGCTGGTTATTTCTGCATTTCCAGGACATGTGAGACCGACAGGGAAAGAGAGGCTTCTAAGGCATTGCCATACCCAGAGCTCACCCAGCAAAGCCCCAGTTCCCCCCACCATCTCGGGGCCTCGGCTGCCAGCAGCTCCTCACCTTTCTGAGCCCTGAAGTAGATGAGCAGCCCCACCCCGAGGAAGAGCAGCCCCAGCACGAAGCCCCCGGCTCCACTCAGCACCTTGCTCTGTGCGGATCCAGACTGGGCCCCTGAGAGAAGAAGCAGGTTTCAGTGGGTTTTGGCCCAAACCAACTTCTCTAATGGAGACCCTGGGATTGGGGGGGGGGGGGGGCTACCCTAGAAGAAGCAGAACTATAGCCATTTCCGGGAAAGAGACTGAGGTCACACTGAGTGGCTACAAGGCCCAGGCACTGGCCTCAGGTCCCCTCACTCCCGAGCCAGGGCTCTGCTTCGGCCTCTGAGGCTGCGGAGCCCGGGGCTGGTGACCTCCAGGACTTGGCCCAGGTCATAGAGCCACAGACAGCACAGCAGACGGGGCTCTCCCGCGGCAGGAAGGTCCCCACGCTGTGGAGGACGCACCTCTTCCCAGATCACAGGGGGCAGCTCAGCGCAGGCTGAAGCACCGCCCAGCCCACAGGGGATGGTGCCCAGGGCCCAGGGGCACCATGAGGGGAGAGTGTGGGGATTCAGAACAGGGCAGGCATGGCGGCCTCCCAGGGCTCTGGGTGTCCACAGAAGCAATCACAGGGCTACCCTGTGGCCTGTGCTGAAGGAGAGACACGAACAAAGGAAAACGTGGTGTGGGGAGAGGGGACCCTGACCCTCAGGGACAAGCAAAGGCCCCTGCAGGGGGAGGCGTGCGAGGTCAGAGGGCGTCTCACTCCATTCCACGGTGACAGGACTGGTGCTGCTGGGGTGCCGCACTTGGCAGGTGTAGACCTCCCCGGTCCAGGGAACTGTCTCCAGCATCACCAGGGTCTGGAAGGTCCAGTCCCCGTTCCGGATCAGGCCCGTGGACACCACCCCGGCCTCCTCTTCCTGGCCGTTGCGCAGCCAGCGGACCTCAATGGAGCCCGGATAGAAGCCGTTCACAGAGCAGACCAGGAGGTTGTGGTGCTGCAGGCGCTGGGTCTTTGCAGGATACACGGTCACTGTGGGCTCAGCTAGGACAGAGAAGGCAGAGGGAGACGTGAGCAAGACAGGCAGGCCCCTTGGTTGCTCCCTTTCGGCCTCGTCTCCAGTCCCGGGCTCCAGGCCCGGCCAGGCCCCCCTCAAACCCACCCTGTGGCCCCGCAGGAGGTAGTGCCATGGGCCCTGAATCTCTGCCTACAGCCCAGGCCACTGGATTTGAGAGACGTTGAGGACATTTGGGGGATTTTTATCTGGAAACAGTTACTCATTGTTGAATGAAGTGTTTACAAATCTTTGCGAGGCACAGAGTGTGTGAGTTCCAGTGTGATTTCTGGAGCAGGGCTGCCTGGTCACATCCAGGCTGTGCCTCTTACTGGCTGATCCTGGGGGATCCTCTCTGCTCAGCTCCTCACCTGCAAAGGGGGTGATAATGCTAACTCACCGCTTAAGGACATTTGAGGACCAATGGGCCTAAAACATGTGCAACAGCGGCTGGAACGTAGCCATCACTGTATGTCAGCTGTTTATCACATATGGAGAGAGAATATAAGGAAAGCAGAGGGAGAAACTGGGGAACAGCTTGGGGAGATGGGGACTCAGGGTGTGAAGTCCTGGGAATGTGATCACACCTGAGAACACAGAGATGGTTCCCCTGGAAGCAGGAAAGACGGGTGATTCCCTAGCTCCGGGGGCTGAGTCCTGAGGGAGAGGGAGGAGCAGGGCAGCACTCATTATAACACTTACAGTGACACTCACTGAGCAACCCGCTCCTTCTCAAAAGAAGCCTGTTATTGGGATTCCTGTCATTTTATAATTGTCTCTCTTTTCAATCTGACATTTGAGCTCAGGGCAGGTTCTGGGACTCATTCATATGTGTGCTTCCTGCCTGAGACCAGGCCCAATAAATACAGATTTAGAGGAGGAGGAGGAGAGGGAGGAAGAACCTGGGGAAAACATTCTTACTTTACCCTAAAAAAGTAGATTTAAGATTGATGGTAAATCATTGCTAGCAGCCTGGCCTGTGTGACTCAATGGTTGAGTGTCTCCGTATGAACCAGGAGGTCATGGTCCGAATTCCGGTCAGGGCACATACCTGGGTTGCAGGCTCGATCCCCAGTAGGGGGTGTGCAGGAGGCAGTCAATCAATGATTCTCTCTCATCATTTATGTTTCTCTCTCTCTCTCTCCCTTCCTCTTTGAAATCAATAAAAAAATATTTTTTAAAAAAAATCATTGCTAACAACTTTACAATACATTTCATTACCTTAAAGATGTTTAAATTTCTAACGTGTAAAATTAAAAAACACAAGCCAGGAGCTGGAGAAAATGCTGAATCAATGTCAGTGAAGTTCCCTCTTGCTGCCTAGAGAACCTGGAATATCACTGAGAAAAAGGCCCGGACCCCAGGGATGACGGACAATAGGCCATTCCTAGAGCAGGAACAGCCATTAGCCAACACATACGTGAAAACTGTTCAAGAACCTTAGAAATCAAAGAAGGATAAATTTAAAGTAAAAAACAAAATTTCAACTGAGTATTTGGCAATATTGAAAAAGATTTAAGAAAACAGTGTTAGGTAAACACAACTCTAAACAGTTAACATGTAATGACTTAAATGCTGTCAGCCTGTGTAGATGTGACGTCAGTGAGTTAAGTAACAAATTACAATGAGACCCTGGCTCCCCATCACCCCCTCTGTAAACACAGGGCACTGAGGGGGGAACAAGACACTGAGACCTGAAAGGAGCTCAGAGAGGCCAGAGGTGCCTCGGAGGCCCCGCCCCTCACACCCAGCCTGACCCTCCGCCCAGGGACAGGCTTGTGCACCCAGCACCCCCATTCCAGGGCTCAGGGTCAGGGGGGGTTTGGCCAAGACAGACCGACTCCCTCCTCCCACCTCCCACCTCCCCTCTACTCCCCAAACCCTCCCCCCACTGGACAGGACTGGGCACCCCGGAAACGCCCTACACAGGACAGGACCTCAGGGTCCCACAGCCGCCCTCTGGCCCCTCAGGGGGCTCCTCACAGCGCTGTGTGCGCCCCCTCCCCCCCACTCCCACCCCGTCCCCCGCCCCCGCGCTCACTTTTCCGCTGCACCAGGAATCCCTCAAACACCCCGTAGTTGTGTCTGCAGAACGTGTCCACATAGGCCCGCTCCCGCTCCAGGATGCCCTCCTGGCTGTTCCAGTACTTGGCGATGTTGGCCGCCCCAGCTCGGTCACCGCGCGGAACTCCCCCACGTCGCTGTCGAAGCGCACGTACTCCTGCCCGTTGTAGAAGTATCTGTCCAGGAACCGCACCCGCTCTGTCCCGTTGGAGAAATGACACTCGATCTTAGCCTGATACAGGAAATTTGCTGCGGGGACAGGAAGGACCCCTCATGCTGGTGAGAGAAGATGGCGACGCCGCCCAGTGTGGGCGCCAGGCGGTGGGGACACAGGACCCGGCACCCCCACTGCCAGCGCCCGGGGCCCTCCTCTGGGGCTGGGAGGCCGCAGGGCAGGGAGACCCCTGGGACCCTCAGCCACTGGGGCACCCACTGGGCTGCCCCGCGGCGCTCCGGGCTCCAGGTTGGGGAGGACTTGTGCCATCACCGCCTCCTCCTAGACGCCCCCCCCTCACCCCCCAGCCTCTCCCTTCCCCACACCCGCCTCCTCCTGTCACCCCCTGGGCAGGGGACCTCGTGCCAGGCCCCAGCTGCCCGGGACCCAGGCAGGAAACCCGGCATCGCCCTCCGCTCTGCAGCTTAGAATTCACCAAAGTGCCCATCACAGCCCAACCACAGGCCATCCACACAGGAGGGAGATGGCAGGAAAGGGGGCCTGGAGCAGGGACCACATGGTCCAAGTTACTGAAATTACTTGTGGGGTCACCACGATTCATGACTCATAAAGGAGAGACCTGGAAGGTCAGGAGAGATACGATGACCAGAACTCATGACCTTTGGACAAACATCGCAGAAGGCAAAATAAAAAGGAAGGTTTTAAACTTCAAGTGATTGAATGGATTCAACAAGAAAGTGGTGACTTTGTGTAACTGTCTAGCTTTTTTGTTTGTTTGTTTGTTTGTTTGTTTTTTCTTAAACCGTGAAGAGCTGCATTGGACGGTGCATGTGTATAAAGTGTGAGTCTAGAATTTTCAGAAACAGCCGGTGTCCAGCAGTGTTCTCACCCTCACACTATAGACGTTTGGACCGGATGACTCTGTGAGGTTGGGGTGGGGGTCTGTACACAGTGGGCTGCACACGGCATCCCCACCAGCTGTCAGAGACACCCCCGTGTGAAAGCCAGACATGGCTTTACATATTGCAGACGTCCCAGGGGTGGGAAGGAGGGGAAGGGGTGGTGAACCATCTGAAAAGTCTGGGGAGAAAAAGCCACTGTTGATTATGCAGCAGCTGGGAATTACAATAAAAATTTAGCCAATATTGTGTCTGTGGAAAGGCTTGGTCTGTAATCTTTAGGAATCTGGTTCCAGTGAGACTATGTTTCCAGCAAAATAAACTTGTTCAGGACCAAGATCTACCTGTTTCTTTGCCTTGCCACCCAATCACCGAGTCATCATTATCCTCCACATCATCTTCTTTTGTAATCTCCTGGCCACTGGCCCACTGCTTGTCCACAGGAGCAGCTACAGCCACGGCCATTTGATTCCTGTTCAAAGTCCCAACTAATTCACGTTCTAACTGCCTCCTGCTCCCAGTAACACCAGGAGGCATCAGGGTACCAGCCTTGGCCGGATGTGGACTCTCATTTCCACAGGCAGGTCCCTCAGGAGGGGAGCAGCTGAGATGACCCCTCACAGAGACAGATTACAAACAGGAGCAGGTCCCAGCTTTAGGTGGAGGCCTTCACGTAGAAGTGATGGCAGAGGGGAGGGCACTCTGCTCAGGCTCAGGCTATGTAACTTTTCACAGATTCTCCAGCACCTTCCTGACACAGGAGAAGCTGGAAATAAACATGTGTGAGCTGCTGCTCACTGTCGCCTGTGTGCTCAGCACTGTCAGGCCAGGCTCATGGGCCCAACTGAAAGGCCGCCAGATAAAGCAAATAAAAATTCACGATTCCCAGCACATGTGGATTTCAGATAAATAATTGTTGTTTCTCTGAAATTCAGCTTAAGTCGGGCTCCTGTATTTCCTTTGGCAACACAAGCCCACCTGCTGATGAAATATGAGGCTGAGGTGTGCACTTAAACTTCTTAGTGTTCCTCACGAGCTCACAGCATAGTGTGAGCCCATATGGAACTTTTCAAGTTGTAAATGCAAAATGGATGTAAACTCCTCCTGTGTATTGGAACTGGCAGCCCTTGCACCTGCTGCCCCCAACCCTGAGACACACGCTGGCCCATGGGAACATCAGAAATCTCAGCAGCAAGTCAGACCAGCCAAGCCCCTGCTCACAGTGGGGGTGGAAGCCCAGGCTCTAGAATGAGGAACCTAAATTAGAACATGAGCTCCCACTGGGTCAGATTGTAACACCCATGGGCCTTGTTCTTTATCTCTGATATGGATTTACTGATACTGTATTCCTCACAGGATAGTGTTAAGTCTGGGATTGAATAGTGATTCTTTCTGATGCTGATCATATAAGCACTCAATAAGTACATTGCTATTTTAATTCTTATAACCCCTAGGAATGCAAGCTCATAAGATCTTTCTATTCCTTAACTTCCTAGATCACATAATATCTTCATCACCATTTGGCAATTGTCTTTAATTAATTTTATCACTAAATATCATTTTGATCACAAGGACAGAAACATTGGTCTCTGTATATAACGGGATATACATGCACCTAATATGAAAGGACTATGCTGACATAGAAGAGAGGGACTTTCTAGATACTGAGATCTAGACTATGTCACCTGGTTCTACAACTAACCATGTGACTCTGGGTAAGTTGCTTAAACTCTCTGAATTAGATTCCATGGATTATTGACTTTTAGCCCCATGGGATGTAAGCAACCTTCACACTCTCTTTCTACCCCCGCTCAATGTATATAATTTGAACATATGAAATTGCTAACATTTAACTATTTTTAACTTAGAAACACAGAATTTCATATAATTTATCTCTACTAGTTGAGCTCAGGCCAGAGAAGGGAAGATGTAGGAGAAACTGACACACCATGTTGGAGAACAGAGAGGACAGGATGCAGAGAGCAGTACAGAAAGGTTCAACATAGATCCTTAATGAGCACTAACCTGGCCAGGCATTCAGAAGATGCCTTAAGACTCAGCGGTTCTCAACCTGTGGGTCGCAACCCCTTTGGCAGTCGAACGACCCTTTCACAGGGGTCGCCTAAGACCATCCTACATATCAGATATTTACATTATGATTCAGAACAGTAGCAACATTACAGTTATAAAGTAGCAACGAAAATAATTTTATGGTTGGGGGTCACAACATGAAGAACTGTTTTAAAGGGCCAGAAGGTTGAGAACCACTGCCTTAAGTTCTTTAAGGCACCAAAGACCACCCTGTAGATGCCCCTCTCTATAGAGTCCTTCCAAGTACTAAGAATCTCTGCTTCAGCTCCCGGTGGCTTTCCACAGGAGGAAGAGAGAGCACTAACCCCACTTCTGTCAGAGAACCTCCATTTCAGGGGCACAGGCCTTAAAAACATTGGGGGTTCAGGGAGAAAGGAAAGGAGATGGTGGGGAGGCCCCTGGATACATCTCACATAGTAGGGAGAGGCACCAACATCACAGATTCTGCTGAGGACAGAACACAGGATCCTCAAAGAGAGACCCTCTAATTCCTTTGACTCCCCATAAAATGCCAGAGAAACGTTCCTTTCGGGGATAACTCAATACAATAAATGGAGCACTGGGTGGGAATCAGTCTGAGATCATTATTTCTCAATCCTCTCAAGACCCCGATGGAAGGGGACACAGGCTGGGGAGGTTTACTGGAGGCGAGGTGAGAAGAAACAGCTGAGATACATGGAGCCCCTTGCACATCTCATAGTGGCGAGCACCAGCCCCTTTTGTGGTGGAAAGAATCAGGATCCATATGGTAAAGGCAGGTGGCCACTGAAGAAAATGCCACCATTTTCTAAGGGACATGGCCTGGACACAGTGACAAAGCTAATTCCCTTTCTTCCTCCCCCCACAACAGCTCACCCCCAAGGTGCACTTACGTGGTGTGTCCCTGGCCTGAGCCAGGGGAGGGCTCAGTGCCATCAGCATCACCATCAGAGCGGCCATCCAGGAGCCTCTGGGGAACCGCAGACACACCATGCTGGAGCTCAGAGAGGACAGGGGCAGGGAGCAGGGGGGTCTCACTCAGTGAGGACTGTGACCCTTCTCCACCCACATCCCCCAAAACACCAACTGAGGAACTCATTTCTTTGTTCCTGGATTGGGTCATCTCAGTACTGAGAACCAATCAGCATCAGAGATGAACAGCATCATCAGTTGCTGGTCAGAGATTCAGTAGGAAGGTCCTCTTTTAAAACTTAGAATTTCCTGCATTAAGAAACTGTTTTAACTTAGTGATTTAAAGGTTTGATCCCGTCCTATCAGAAACGCTGTGTTGGGTCCTATTGTGAGCCAGCTCTGTGCTGGTCAGTGATGAGCACACAAGTTGGAGGCTTTGGGGAGCATTCCTCTCTCACTGCCGACAGAGCCCTTTAGACAAAAGGATGAGTGAGTGTGCTGGGAGCTGAGGGTGAGGGAGGTGATTGCAAATTAGGAGGCCTTCCATTTTGTCCTTTTGCACTATAACTTAGTGCTGCAGATTTGGGAAAATGACTTAGCCTCTCACAGTTAAAGCCACTGTGATCTTTCAGGTGTTTCAATACTGGGAAAGGCTGTGATTCTGGGGACACCTCATGGAGCAGCTTTCCCTAGTAACTGATGACATGACAGGCTTGTAGCTGCTGATTGGACAGTATAATCGGTGACCCTTTAGAGAAAGGATGTCATTCACTGAAGGAAAATGAAAGTTATTCAATAATTAACCTGAGTGAAAGGTGTTTCAGGTTTCTCTCCTGATGCTGTCACTGAGCTCAGGGCCCCTCGGGACACACTGGAGAAAGGGGCCAGAGGAGGCGATCTGTGTGGGATGGAGGGAACGTGCCTTTGGACAGCACTTACCCCACCAGTGTGATCAGGCCAACTGTCCAAACCAAAGTGCGCAGGGACTGGGAGACTGAGAAGGACTCAAAGCCAGCCTGTGGCCCAGCAGCTCTGCGTTAGAACAGCTAGTGTTTCATGTGAAAAGCATTCAGTTCTTTCCTCCTGGTCCCCATTAGGCTTTTCTCATTTCCTTGGGGGCATGTCCTCTTATTCAGTCAACTGCTCTTGCTTTATTCTAGGAACAGGTAGAAGAAGGCTCTGCTATGAAATTATTAGAGTGCTCAGGAAATGGAAATCGATGGGAAACTAGGAAGTACATTCTTTGATGTCATCATGTGATTTAGAGCATCTAGTTCTATGTTAGATAATCAGTACACGTTATACTAACATGCATGTACCTCTCAGATCCTCAGTGGACTTGAAAGGAGAATTGTCCATTGAAGTCCCACGTTAATTCTCATGCACCAGTTCTGACGCGCAGTCCTCCCCGTGCCTGCATGTGTCTAGTGACAGGATACTGACCATGCTGCAGTGAAATGACTGCATTTGGGGGGGTGGGGGGGTGGTTTTAAAAAGGAGGAAGGTGATCAAAAGGAACAAACTTCCAGCTAAGGAATAAACAAGTCATCAGGATGTAATGCACAGCTAAGAGGGTAGATCTTAAAAAGTTTTCATCTCAGGAAAAAAAAATTTGTAACTACATGTGGTATAAATATTAACAAGATGTAGCGGTCTTTTCACAATATATACAAATATCAAATCGTTATGGAAGAAGGTCCAAGGTGGTATTTAAGTAGCAGGATGCTGAACTCACCTGCTCTCATGAGCTACTCAAATATATAGAGAAAGAGAGAGGGGCTGGGGGGAGGGAGCAATTATTCCAGCAAGACAACTGAGAGCTCAATGAACAGCTCTGAACAACAAACAAGAGACAGGGACTGAACTGAGAAGGCTGGAAAGCTGCAGAAGCAACCTCACCCCTGCCCCACCCACCCCTCCTCCCACCGGGAGCTTTGGGCACTCTCTGGGTCAAAGGAGCTGATGAGCACCATGCTTTCCTCCCCCTCTGCTTTGATAAAGCAGGAGGGGCGTTATTTGGGTGCACCACCTGCAGAGTCACCTGGGTGCATTCCCAGACATCCTGCCTCTCTGACAGGAGCTGCTCCAGCCCAGTCGCCATGCCCCCAACACTGTGAATGCCTGCTCAGATCCACCTGGCTGCCCAAAGCTGCTTGGCACCTAAAGCCTACAGAGGTCACTTCTTCGCAAACCACCTTCCATTCAACAAAGAGAGAGCCATACAGAGAAGGCTGGGGAGCCATGGGAGCTCTCCAGGGCCTGAGGAATTCTCTGAGGAGCAAGAGGAAAACAATGATTTCTATCAAAGGAAACTCCATGAAACTACCAGCTGGTTTCTCTACATCAATTTTACAGAGAGAAGGGAGTGCAGGGCATCCTTAAAATGCCACAAGAAAGGAACCTACAGCCTAGAATAACTTACCCACAAGGTGATTATTTAGATTGAAGGAGAGATAGAGTTTCCCAGACAAGCAAAAACTAAAGGAGTTCTCATCATTAAAACAGTTTTACAAAAAGTGTTAAAGAGTGTTTTTTACGCAGAAAAGGAAAGGCCATAATCAGAAATGAAGAATGAAAATATGTCGCAAGTAAAGCCAAATATTTAATAAATACAGTTAATCAGGAATTTAAAAAGCTAGTATGAAGGTCAAAAGAAAACAGTATGAAATTCAACTCTCACACAACACAAAAACAATTTTAAACATACCATCAATAACAAAGTATGGAAGGGGAAGTAAAAATGTAGTCCTTGTAGAATATATTTGAACTTAAATACCTAAAAGCTAAAATCAGACTGCTATACATAAATGATATACATAAATTCCATGGTAACCATAAACCAAAACCCCATAAAACATATACAAAGAATAAAGAGGCTTAAAATGTTCTAAAAAAAAATCTATTCAGTTAACCTAGTCAAACAAAACTGCCAAACAAAAACTGTAAAGAAAAGCAACAAATCACAAGGGAAGAATTCAGAGAAAAAGAAAGGAACAGAGAACTATTAAAGCAACCAAAAAACAATTAACAAAATGATAATAAGTACATACTTATCAATAATTATTTTAAATGTAAATAGATGAAATGCTCTAATAAAAATGTATACAGGGAATGGATTTAAAAACATGACCCACTTATATGCTACTTACAAGAGACTCACTTCAAAAGCAAAAACAAGACATACAGATCGAAAGTGAAGGGACGAAAAGACAGCCCATGCAAATAGAAATTTAAAGAAACCTGGGGTATCAGTATTCATATAAGACTAATCAGACTTTAAAACAAAAAAAAATGTAAGAAAAGACAAAGAACATTTCATAATTATAAATGGGTCCATCCAAGAAGATGATATAATAATTGTAAACATCTACATACCCAGCATAGAAGCATCTAAATATATAAAGCAATTATTAATAGACATAGAGGAAGAATTCTGCAGTAATACAATAATAGTAGGGGGATTTTAGTAACTCACTCACATCAATAGAGCTCAGCCAGACAGAAAATTAATAAGAAAATAATGACCTTAAAGGTCACAATACACTAGGTTATCTTAATCGATGTTTTTAAAGACATTTTATGCCCAAACTGAAGAATACACAATTTTTTCAAGTGCACATGAAACATTCTCCAGGATAGATAACAAATTCGGTCACAAAACAAGCCTCAGTAGAAGATCCATGTGGCAGCAGAATAGGTGGAAGTTACACTCACCTCCTCTCAGGACCATATCAAAATTACAACTAAATTATAAATCAATCAACATAAATAACCATCTGAAGACTAGCTGAATAGAAGTCTTATAACTAACGATATAGAGATGAAGCACCTCATGACTAGTAAGAGGACCAGAAATGCAAAAAAGGTTGGCCCTTTTCCCAAGGTCAGCAGTTGAGAATCCAGAAAGATAGCTCAGCTGCAGGGGTGTCCCCAAGGAGCGATGGGATCCCCAGCCCAGAGCACCAGGGCAGGGAAGAGGAGCCCATATAATATCTGGCTGTGAAAATCAGCAGGGGTTCCATCCCCCTAGTTGAGATAAGAGACAGCTGGAAACATAGGCATCTTCTTAAAGGGCCAGGACAAACCATTTTGTACCCAGGTATTCACCTTGGGCTCTGGAGGAAACTGGAGTGATAGAGGGAGAGATTGGGTTGTGTGGCTTGAGGGGGGGTGGGGGAGGGGGACTGGAAGGACAGCCACCAATGTTCCTATGCTGAGTCCTCTCCCACACTGCCCACAAACATCATCTTTCCTGGGTTGAGCACAGCCCTCCATATGCCATTACTTTGGGAGATGCACTAGCCCAGGGGTGGGTAACCTTTTTTTGAGTGCGTGCCAATACCAGCAAAATCTCTGACTCAAAATTCTTCTGCGTGCCAACCCCAATTTTTTGAGAACATATTACGCCTACTTGATATCTCTTAAGGTGTACGTATGTGAAGAACCTTGAAGAAATAATAAAATTCATTCGAGCAAAAAAAACACAGTATGTGACGATGAAAAATACATTGTTTTTTAATGTATACATGTACACTGACAGTCCGACAGAAAACTTTATGGCTCCGTTTGATATTATCAGTGGGACTTTTGCTGCTGCATCACTGATGACAGAGATTTTACATCAGGTTTATATTTCGTGACCTTCAGAGATATGCACGAGCTACTACTTTCATCCGTCAGGCTACTCCTATTACGCGACTTAACAAAATTCATCACTGAGAACAAAGATTCACAATTGTAAATGGAAGATTATAAGAGAGGGTTTCACATGTCAGCAAGTTACTGGTGTGCCATGTTTGGCACATGTGCCAGGGGTTGCCCACCCCTGCACTAGCCCAACCTCACTGACTCCTTAAGGCCTTCCCCTGCCAAGCCCACACTTGATGGAAGAATCTGTTGATGGCACCCGCCTGGGCCTGCCATACAGTCTTTCTTGAAAAACACTTGACAGGCGCCATATTTCCTGTGCAAAGCCCTCCCTCCAATCTTACTAATAAAATGTTTTGACCTGATTAACTCTACTAGTCACACCCTGACATCTCCCTGAGTCTCTGCCCCACCACAAATGTCTGCAGACCCCAGGAGGGTGGCAGCTGACCCTGGTGTACCCTGAGCCTTTGCCGAATGGTCTCAGACCCAGCACTAACACTGCACTGAATTTACATCAGTATTAATGCAGTGAACACCATCTCCCCTACCTGGTAACTCGCTGAGCACCTGCCTCACTCAGAGATCTCCCAGTGGCTGAGCCTCATGGACAACCAGCAGGCACGCACCCATCTCAGGGTGCCCTCGGCCTTTTGCTGAGCTGCCCCGGGGCTCAGTGCTGTGAGAACTTGTTATACAACTTTGACCCTCCAGCGCACATCTAGGCCCAGCACAGGCAGCCACAGACTGGATCACTTTGTAGCTTCAGGCAAGTACTTCAGGGTGAGTCACAGGCAGTATCTGACATTGACCTTCACCAGAGTCTCCCCCAGGGGGCCCCCAGACCAACACATCTAATGGAGGGCTTCAGACCACATTCCAGAGCAGGACACAGTTAGCTCCACAAGCAGCCCATCCAAAGGGAGATCTCATCAGGCACCACATCCTGTTGTGGCCAGTTGTGCTTCATGTGGTCAGCACCAGCATAGCAGCTCGTACGCTGTGGTCAGGGTTAGTCCTCTCAGACAACCAAGCTGAGGGTTAACCCCAGGCATAGAGGGGCCAACAATAATCAAGATTACAACAGGGCTTAAATAACCCACACAAGGGACATTCCTGGAGCATCTTCCTAATGTGATAAGAGAGATTGGGCTACTAAGTCCCACTGGAGACCTACGATATATTTGCCACTTTACCAAGAATGAGACACAGCAGACCTACCTAATACACAGAAACAAACACAGAGAAGCAACTAAAATGGGAAGACAAAAAAGCATGCCCCCAAATAAACGAACAGGAAAAAAAAAAAAAAAAAAAAAAAAGAAGAACTAAATAAAATGGAGGCAAATAATCCACCAGATATAGAGTTGAAAACAATCATTATAAGAATTCTCAAGGAACCTTTATAGATAAACTCAGTGAGAGCTTAAATAAAAAGATAGTAGGCATTAAAGGGCACAAAGAAACTATAAAATAGAGTCATAAATGAAGAATACATTATCTAAAATGAAGAACACACTAGAACAGCGGTCCTCAACCTGTGGGTTGTGACCCCTTTGGGGGTCGAACGACCCTTTCAGAGGGGTCGCCTAAATACATCCTGCATATCAGATATTTGCATTACGATTCATAACAGTAGCAACATTACAGTTACGAAGTAGAAATGAAAATAATTTTATGGTTGGGGGTCACCACAACATGAGGAACTGTATTAAAGAGTCACGGCGTTAGGAAGGTTTAGAACCACTGCACTAGAAGGAATCAATAGTAGGGCAAATGAAGCAGAGGTTGGAATGAATGATTTGAAAGAAAAGGCAACAGAAAACAACCAATTAGATCAGCAAAAAGATTTTTCTAACTGAGGAGTATAAGGGACTTCTGGGGCAGATGAGGTATAAAAACATCTGAATCATAGAGGTATCAAAAAGGAAAAAAGATAAAGCAATGGGTTGAGAACCTTTTTGAAGAAAATAATGATAAAAATCTTTCCTAACTTGATGAAGGAAAAAGACACACAAATCCAGGAAGCACAGAGAGTCCCAAGCAAGATGAAGCCAAAGAGGTCTATACCAAAACACAATTAAAATGTCAAAAGTTAAAAGTGACAAGAAAAAGATAGTTACCTACAAGGGAGATTCCATAAGGCTGTCAATTGATTTCTTAACAGAAACATTTCAGATCAAAAGAGATTGGCATGAAATATTCAAAGTGAGTAAGAGCAAGAGGCTCCAACCAAGACAATTCTACCCAGCAAGGCTATTATTTAAAATTGAAAAAGAAAAATAGAAAGTCCCAGATAATCAAAAGTTCATTACCACCAAACCAGAATTACAAGAAATATTAAGAAGGTTTTTTAAGACAAAATGAAAAAAAAGAGGAACATAGGTATAAAAAAGACATTGGAAATAAATATACACCTATCAATAATCACCTTAAATGTAAATGGCTTAAATTCTCCAATCAAAAGACATATAGTAGCTAAATAGATAAGAAAACAAGACTCACACATATGCTGTCTACAACAGACCCACCTCAGAATGAAAGACACACACAAACTGAAAGTAAATGAATGGAAAAAAAATATCTCATGCAAATGAAAAGGAAATAAAGCTGGGATAGCAATACTTATATCATATAAAATAGTCTTTAAAACAAGTGCTATAATAAGAGACAAAAAAATGACATTTTAGGAGGTCAATGGGGAAAAAAGGAGACATATGTAAAACTTTAGACAATAAAAAAATTGGAAAAAAAGACATTACATAATTATAAAGAGATCAATCCAATGAGAGGATATAATCTTTGTAAACATTTATGCACCCAACAGCAGAAGCACCTAAGTACATGAAGCAAATCTTGATGGATATAAAGGGAGAGATCAACAATAAGACAATCATAGTAGGGAATTTTAAAATACCACTGACATTAATGGAGAGATCTTCCAGGCAGAAAATCAACAAGGACACAGAAGCCTAAAACAAACACTAGAACAGATACAGTTTCAATTGCTTTGTTTTGTGTTTTGTTTTGTTTTGTTTTGTTGTCAGAACATTCCACATCAAAGAAGCAGAATACACAAGTGCACATGGGACATTTTCTAGAATAGATAACATGTTAGGACACAAAACAAGTCTCAGATTTTTTTAAAAAAATTTTAATTACATCAAACATATTCTTTGATCATAATGGAATGAAACAAGAAATTATTTATGAGAAAAAGAAAGAAAAACACACAAACTCATGAAGGCTAAATAATATGTTTACTAGGCAATGAATGGGTTAACATTGAGATCCATGAAGAAATCAAAAGGTTTGATAAAAATGAAAATGAAAATACAACAACCTAAAGAAACTAGAAAAAGAACAACAAAGTGCAAATTGAATAGAAAGAAGGAAGTAACAAAAATCAGAGTGGAAATCAAATAAAATCTAAAAAAGTATAAACATTCAATGAAATCAAGAGCTGGTTGTTTGAAGACACAAACAAGATTGATAAACCTTTATCCAGACTCATCAAAGAAGAAAGAGAGGACCCAAAGAAATAAAATCATAAATGAAAGAGAAGTAACAATTGACATCATAGAAATACAAAAGATGGTAAGAAAATATTATAACTATAGGGTGTCCCAAAATGCACGCAAGATTTGTGATATATATCCCAACAAATTAAACAATCAAGAAAATAACTGACTGGTGGTTGCCAGAAGAAATGGAAGTTGAGGGACTGGGTAAAAAAGGTGAAGGGTTTGAGAAGTACAGATTGGTAGTTACAAAATAATTATATGGATGTAAAGTACAGCATAGGAAATATAGTCAATGACACATTATGACTACATGTAGTGCCAACTGGGTACTTGAAATATCAAGAGGAATGCTTTCTAAAGCATGTGATTATCTAACCAGTATGTGCTACACCTGAAACTAATATAAAATATTATTTAATGGAAACTATAATTGAAAAATTTTAATTAAAAAATTGATAATTTTCTAAAATATTCAATCTTTAAAAAGGGAATGGAAAATAAACAAAAGCCCAGTCATTGTTGCTCAGTAGTTGAACCAGGAAGTCACAGTTCACTTCCCAGTCAGTGCACATGCCCAGGATGCTGGCTCAATCCCCAGTGAGGGGCATGCCCAAGGTGGCCGATCAATGATTCTCTCTCATCATTGTTGTTTCTATCTCTCTCTTTCTACCCCTTCCTCTCTCAAATCAATAATATATATATATTTTTTTTTTTTAAATGGGACCTTATAAGAAAAAAGAAGGAGCCAAAAATCTGAAAACACCAAAACTAATGAACTCAAAGCAAAAAAAAAAAAAAAACACAACAAAAAAACAGCAAACAAAAGTGCTGAACCAAATGTCTTCACAGACCAATTTTGCCTAACATTAAATACAAGTAACAATAAAGAACAATATGGAAGCTTTCAACAGTAGACTAGGAGAAGCAGAGGACTGAATTAGCGAATTAGAAGACAGGGAAGCAAAACACACCCAATCTGAACTCAACTGTAGACAAAAATCAAGACAGGAAGAAAGCTTGAAGGAGCTTTGGGACAACATGAAACAAAGCAACATACATATAATAGGGGTGCCAGAATGACAAGAAGAGGAGCAAGGGTTAGAAAACCTATTTGAAGAAATAATGTCAGAAAACTTCCTGATTTGGGAAAGAAAATGTCACACAAACACAGAGTCCCAAACAAGATGAACCCAAAAAGTCCCACACCAAGACACATCCTAAGTACAATAGCAGACAGTAATGACAAAGAGAGAATCTTAAAGGCTACAACAGATACAGAAAGTTACTTACAAGGGATGTCCCATTAGATTATCAAATGATTTCTCAATAAAAACACATGAGGCCGGAAAGGAATGGAAGGAAGTATACAGAGTGATGCAAACCAAGGACTAAATACAGTAGTACTCTATCCAGCAAGACTATCATTCAGAATTGAAGGGGAAATCAGAAGCCTCACAGACAAAAACAACCCAAAACAAAACAACAACAACAACAAAAACAAAACTAAGGGAGTTTATCACTACCAAGCCAGCAATGCAAGAAATGCTAAAGAGATTGTTGTAAAAAGAAGAAGAAAAAAAGGAAAACGAACAGAGGCACAAAATATAAAAATGGCTACAAACAAGTACCTATCAATAATAACTTTAAATGTCAATGGCCTAAATGCTCCAATCAAAAGGCATTGAGTGGCTGAATTGATAAGAAAACATGACCCATATATATGCTGTCTATAGGAGACCCACCTCAGAACAAGAGACTCACATAGACTGAAAGTGAAGGGATGGAAAATTTTTTTAGGTGAATGGAAATAAAAAAAGTTTGGGTAGCAATACTTATATCTGACAAAATAGACCTCAGAGTGAAGGCTATAACAAGAGATAAGGAGAGTCACTTCATAATACTCAAGGGATTGATACAAAAAGAGCATATAACTCTGGTAAACATATATGCACCTAATGCTGGAGCACCCAAATACATAAAACAACTTCTGGAATATATCAAGGGACAGATCTACAGCAATAAGAAGTCATCAAAAAGCTTCCAGCAAGCAAAAGCCCATGGACAGATGGCTTTACAGGAGAGTTTTACCAAACATTCAAAGAAGAATTAAACTTATCCTTCCCAGTGTATTCAAAAAAATTCAAGAGGAAGGCACACTTCAAACTCTTTCTATGAAGCCAGCATTACCCTAATCCCAAATCCAGATAAAGACACTACAAAGAAAGAGAAATACAGACCAATATCCAGTATAGCATTAGAAAGATCATACACCATGACCAAGTGGGATTTATTCCAGGGATGCAAGGCTGGTACAATATCCACAAATCAATAAACACAATACATCACATAAACAAATTGATAGACAAAAATTACATAATCATATCGTTTGATGCAGAAAGGCATTTGACAAAATTCAAAACGCTTTCCTGATAAACACCCTCAGCAAACTGGGAACAGAGGGATCATACTTCAATATAATAAAAGTTTTATATGACAAACCTACAGTCAACATCATACTCAATGGACAAAAATTAAAACCATTTCCCCTAAGAACAGAAACAAGAGAGGGATGCCCATTTTCACCGTTCCTGTTCAAAATAGTACTGGAAGTGTTAGCCATAGCAATCAGACAAGAAGAAGAAATAAAAGGCATACAAATTCGAAAAGAAGAAGTAATATTGTCATTATATGCAGAAGACATGATATTGTAGTTAGAAAACCCTAAAGACTTCATCAAAAAACTAATGAATGAATAATAAATGAATTCAATAATGTAGCAGGATACAAAACTAACACCCAGAAATATATGGGTTTTTTATACAGCAATAATGAACTCACATAAAGAGAAAATAAAAAAACAATCTTATTTACCATTGCAACAAAAAAAATTAAGATACCTAGGAATAAATTTAACAAGGAGGTAAAAGATCTGTACTTAGAAAATTACAGGACGCTGAAAAAAGAGATAGAGGAAGACATAAACAAATGGAAGAATATACCATGTTCATGGATTGGTAGATTCAACATCATTAGAATGTCCATAGTACCCAAAGCAATCTGTAGGTTCAATGCAATTCCCATTAAAATACCAACAGCATACCTCAAAGATCTAGAAAAAACTCTCCAAAAACTCATATGAAATTAAAAAAGACCTTGAATAGCTGCAGCAATCCAGAGAAAGAAAAATAAAGTTAGAGGGATCACAATACCAGATATCAAGCTATGCAAAGCCACTGTTCTCAAAACTGTCTGGTACTGTCACAAGAACAGACATATGGACCAATGGAACAATACAGCAAACCCAGAGATTGACCTAAGCCATTATTCTCAAGTAATATTTCACAAAGAATGGAAGAGCATCCAATGGACTGAATCAAAACAGTCTCTTCAATACATGGTGTTGGGAAAATTGGGCAGATAAATGCAAAAAAAAAAAAAAAAAAAAAAGAAAAGAAAAGGAAACTAGACCAACAACTTAAAGTATACACAAAAATAAACTCAAAATGGATAAAGGACTTAAACATAAGATGTGAAACCATAAAAATTCTAGAAGAAGCCAAAGGCAGTAAAATAGCACACATTTGTTGTTGCAATTTCTTCACTGGTGCAGCTCCTCGGGCACTTGAAACTAAAGAGAAAATGAACAAATGGGACTACATCAAAATAAAAAGCTCTGCACAGCAAAAGAAACCATCAACAAAACAACAAGAAAGCCCACTGCATGGGAAAACATATTTGCCAATGTTATCTCTGATAAAGGTTTAATCTCCAAAATTTATAGGGAACTCATACAACTTAACAAAAGTAAGATAAACAATTCAATCTAAAAATGGGCAAAGAGAGGAGAAACCAAGATGGAGGTATAGGTAAACACCGGAAATTGCTGCCTTGCACAACCACTTCAAAAATACAACTAAAAACAAAACGGACATCATCCAGAACCACAGGAAAGCTGGCTGAGTGGAAATTCTACAACTAGAAGGAAAGAGAAAAGCACACTGAGACTCAGAGGAGGTGCGAAAGTAAAGTGCAGAGCCCTAACCGGTTTGGCTCAGTGGATATAGCATCAGCCTGGGGACTAAAGGGTCCCGGTTTGATTCCAGTCAAGGGCATATACCTTGGTTGCTGGCACATCGCCAGTTGGGGGTGTGCAGGAGGCAGCTGATTGATGTTTCTCTCTCATCAATGTTTCTAACTCTCTATCCCTCTCCCTTCCTCTCTGTAAAAAAATCAATAAAATATATTTTTAAAAAAAGAAAGAAAGAAAGTGAAGTGCAGAGGTATGGAGGTGCATGTGGAAAGTGCTGGCAACTGAGGACACAGTTGTCTTTTTCAATTGGAAGGGAGTCTCAAGCTCCCAACTGCACTGAACTCCAGTTCCAGAAGAGTCTCTGGGGACCCAGACTCATACGGGGAGAAACTGGGCTGTCTGGCACTGGTTGGAACTCGAGGACGGCTTTCTCTCAGAGGTGCTTGCAGCGGTTACCAGGACACTGAGACATGGGCCTCTTAGGGTAGGACTGAGGATCAGCCATAGCTATTTGCTCCACCCTGTTGATTCCCTGAGATCCCGCCCCACCCAAGCTGTGTGCAGAGGCTTTTGCATATGAAAGGCCTGGCCCTTTGCAATCTGAAAATTACCTAACAACCTGCAGCTGGGTCAGAGAGACCCAGAACTTCCAAAAGAAGGCCCAAGGCCCCACAGCAGCTTGCATAGCTTCACAGTTGGGCCTCATCTGGGCACCTCCAAACCCCAAACAAGGAAGGGGAATCTGCAGATCTCTTTGTAGCTCCTGCTGGGTAGCCTCAGGAAGAGGCTAAATTAGTACTTCCTTAGAGATCCAAGAGCCAGTGCACCCAGTGGTCAGAGTGGGACCATCCAGATTAGAACTCCTCAGATCCATAAGGGACATATTCAGGGGGCAGACTCAGTGAGCACCAAAGCCCCACTGAAGACTTTCAAGTCTTCAGTGGGTAGACACTTTAATTCACTTTGGATGTATATTGTCATTTCTAGAGTGATCACCAAATAACAGAAACAGTGTAGAATTCTCAAACTTGCAGATAAAAAAAATGATAAATATTTACATCACTCAGCTGTAGTATTTTCTGTCCACATTCTTTTTCTTTTTTTTATTTCAGGGAGAGGAAGGGAGAAGGAGAAAGAGATAGGAACAAAAATGATGAGAGAGAATCATCGATGGGCAGCCTCCTGCATGCCCCCGACTGGGGATTGAGCCCGCAGCCTGTGCATGTGGCCTGACCTCCTGGTTTATGGGTCGACATGCAACCACTGAGCAATACCAGCTTGGCTCTGTCCATATTCTACATCTCTGTGGACCACTCCCTTAATGTTGGGCATTGCCAGTGAAAAAGATCAAATGACTTTAACCTATCGAATACCAGTCATAAGTTAGAAGCTTATACATATAACATTGCCTTTATTATTTCAGTCTTTTACTTTTACCTCATGGTCTCTACTCAAAAATGGTAACTAAATATGCATCTTTTAAGCTTAATAACCCGATTTATAATTTATAATTTGCTCTCTGGAGAATAAAATGCTAGAGGGTTACATAAAAAAACTATAAAAGTATCAAAATATATATTTTATAATTGTGACTGAACACTTCAATACAAAAAAAAAAGTTTAAAACTCTTTACTCTTTTAAACTCTTTTGGAGGAATAAGGTAACTTTTCTTTTGTGGTTCTATCTACTTCCTCAAGTAATCTTACTTGCCAAACTAGAAATCAGTTCAGAAATTTTTTTTTCTCCTTTTTTGCAAGAGACATTTTAAAAATTTCAGCTAACAAATAACTTGCTAAAAATTAATTTTCTTTTTTCATGTCAATAAGAGAATAGACCATCAATGTGCCAGTGCATGTGGCAGCCTGAGGCTTGTCTAACTGCCTGGAGCTGAGGTCACAGAGCACGGGCAGGGCCTGACCCGGTAACTGACTGCCCAGCACCACACTGTCCAGCTTCCTTACAGAGGGGTTACCGTGGCGCCTAGGGCATCTGATTGTCTTTCAAAGAAAGTGTTGTCTTCTTTCTCCTCCATGTGCCCCCTTGTCTGGCTTCTGAGGAGTTTTAGAAAGTCAGGTTTCCGGACTTGGCAACAGAAAATGAGAGACACAGAGACACTGTGCCTGGAACTGCAGAGGCCGCCGGGAGCATTTAGACAAGGGAGGCAATAAAGAGGTTGTGGGGACAGAGCTCAAAAGGTCCCAAGAAGATATTGGGAAATGAATCGTATACACACTACAGGGGGGGAGGAAGGGGGTAACATGGAAAGTAGCATCAGTATCATGAATTAAATGCTTTGTTTGTATTTTGAGAGAGGCAAGCTAAAGATTTAAATCATTTTTTAAGCTATTTCTGTGGCTGGTTTATTTCACTTAGCATAACATTCTCCAGGTCCAGCCATGCTGTCACAAAAGGTAAGATTTCCTTCTATTTTACCACCAAGTAGTATTCCACTGTGTAAATGCACCAGGCCTCTAGCTTACACTAATAATAGACAAATATGTAAATTGACCATCTGTCCATGATGCCCACAGCCAATCAAGAGCGAGTATGCAAATTAACCTGACAAAGATGGTGGGTCTGTAGGCGTTGTAGAGGTATGCAGGCACTGAGCAGCCGAGGGCAGGGCTGGACGCCTGCTATGAGGGGGAGCGAGGGGTGGAGTGAGCTATAGGAGGGCAGCGAGAGAAAGAAGAAGGCAGCTCCAGCTGCAGCAAAGGCAGAAGGTGGTTCTGGCTGAAGCAAAAGTGGAAGGCGGCTCCACCAGAGTGAAGGTGGAAAGCAGGTCTGGCTGGAGCGAAGGAGGAAGAGGGAAGGCCTGGGTTGCAGATGCCAGAGGGAAGCCAGTGCCGGCAGCCAGGGGAAGGAAGGCCTATTCTTGCACGAATCTTCGTGCATCGGGCCTCTAGTTTGAATATAAATGAAATGTAGAATAATGCAATATCTATGACATAGTGTTCTTTGCAGACAGAAGGATAAGTCCCCCCACCCAGTTATCATAAAGTGTAATATAAAACAACAACAAACACCTTAATACATTACAAAACAGAATGTATACATGTTCTTTGATCCTGATTTTTAAATGTACTGAGAATGTATTACAGAATTTACATGAGAAAAAAACATTCCCCAAAATTTGACTAGTTAGATATTAGTAAATTATTAAATGGACAGCCTTACATAAAATTATGTTTTACATTTAAAATGCGTTTTCTCATTTCACCAAAAGTTTAATATAACTTCATAGTTTTAAATTATTTTTTAAAATAACGTGAAAATAGTAAACTAATCATTTATCTCTTAAAGTTAATAAAATAAATAAACACAAATAAAATTGGGAAGATTTGAATATTGAAGTTATAATGAAACAAATTGTGAACATTATAAATATAAGATCATATAAAATTTTTGCTTAAAAAGTAATATAGCAGATACATAGAATATCTCAAAGAATATGAGAAAAACAGATAAAATATTACACACACAAAAGAAATCTTAAAGTAATGTGAATTATTTTGTGATGAGATTAAGACTGCTGAATATAATGGAATAGAAAAATAGCAAAAAATAGATTATTCTAAATAGACTATAACCAACAATTACGTATTTTTTTTTAATTTAAATTATCTCTAATAAGTTGGTCAGGCTCATTTCATGTAGTTTTCTTCTCTCAAAATAGAAACAATTCTCATACCATAGCAGCTACCAGGTCCTCCAGAATAGAACATATTGATTTTATTGGTTACATAAAACTTGAAAAGTACTAACACCAAATCACACTTAACAATATGGGGACAGGCTACATTGCTACTGCTCTCTCCCTCTCTCTAGTGAGTAATTAATATATTATGTGAATTTCCAAAGTCAGTCCCATTAAAACCATGAAACAAGCATGTATGCAAACTCCCCCCAACGGCGTTAAGATCTAGCCAATGAGAGACACTTGGAGCAAAAGAGCATGCAAATACCAACAGGTCATCGGCTTCCCTTTACATCAGGGTAACCCGCTGAAAGCATAATAAAAATTCAATAATTTTAATAGAAATTCACAAATTATATGAAGAAATTCTCCTTTATTAAACAAACATGTGTATAATTCCAAACTAGGAAATGAAAACAAGAACTCTCAGGCCAATTCTTCTAGAAATCACTTTATCAATATATATCAAATTCTTTTTAAAATATTTTTGTTCAAGATGGTGCTCAGAAAATCTCACACTGGACTTTTCCTTCTCCTAACATTTAAGTTTAATACCAAGAATCCATGTAAAAGGCGATTTAATAAAGTCATGTAGAGAAAGAATATCATCTGTGGTATGGTTGGGGGGAGAGTTGGTGCAAGGCTCATTGTCCATGAAAATTTCAAAAGTTATTAAAAAGCCAGGGTGCAAGGAAGCTCTCAGATGTTCTAGATGGACAGCCCAGGTGAGAGGTACTGAAGGTGGAAATGGAGGCTTGGGACTCAAAGCTGGGTGTTGGCTAAACACATGTCTGTTGAGCAGCCGGCGTGATCGCCATCCTCTCACTGCTCCAGGCGAATGACTGTCATCATCAAAGAGAGGGGGGAGGCTGGAGAGCAGCAGCAACTGGGCGTTTATTCCCATGTGCGTGTAAATAAATGTATAGATACATAAAAATTGATATTAAACAAAACAGCATTTTTTATGAAAAGCTTCAGGAGAACTGGGGATATTTTTGTGGGTATTGGGGCAGATAAAAGAAGGTAAGTGTAGAAAAGAGAGATGGGCAGCAGATGGGTGTAAATGTTGAGGAAAAGGAAGTGGGACCTGGGGGAAGCTGAGCACTGTGTTCAGTGACAGAGACTGCACTTCACCGAATGTAGCACATGTCAATCACAGAAGGATAATTAGATATGGGAATGGACCACCACCTTTGCACTGAGCCCTGGTTACCAAGGTTTAGTCAAAACACAAAATAATACCTCAGCAGCAGCAGTGAATGGGGATAATGAATAATGTGAAAATAATGAGAAAATATTGAGGCAAGGTAATTGATTCCCATAGGAAAGCTATTTACCAGGGCCCCCAAATAAGCACAGGGCTGATGCCAGGCTGTTTTCTCTGGATGGACTCCAGCACTTGGTGTGGGCAATGAGGGATGAGAGATGGAGCTATAGAGTATGAAATAGATCATCCTATGAAATGTCAGGACCCAGTTTTAATGAGGCTGTGGGTATACTGAGGAGTGAGGAAAGAAAGCACACACACAGCATCCAAAAATCCTTTGTGACTGCTAATCTATATACAAGCCTAAGTGACCATTATGACTGAATGACCTGAATGACTGGAACGACCAGTCGACCAGTCACTATGACACACACTGACCACCAGGGGGCATACACTCAATGCAGGAGCTGCCCTGTGGTAGTCAGTGCACTTCCACAGGGGGAGCATCACTCCAGAAGCCAGGCTCATGGCTAGTGAGCGCAGCTGCAGTGGCAAGAGCCTCTCCCACTCCGTGGCAGCACTACTGAGCAGCTGCAGCAGGTGTAGTGGGCCGGGATGAGTGCTAGCGGCGTGGCGCCCCGCCCCAGCTTGGGCTCCTCCCTGGCAGCCTGCTGCTTGGCACACTGATCCTTCAGGGGATGTCTGACTGCCAGTTTAGCCCCGATCCCCACAGGCCAGGGGGACATCCCCAAGGGGTCCTGGATTGTGAATCCATGCACCAGACCTCTAGTTGAATTATAAAATGTGGAGCATCAGGTATCAGGGACATGATCTGGGACAGGTTAATCCTTGGTCATTACTCAGCTTATCCTCCCATTTTCCAGAGGGAACTAGTTAACTGTTCTGCATAGTAGAAATTGTTGGAGGCACGTAGCAGGAAGCAATAATTTGGTGAAAAAAAGAATTTTGTGGGAAGGATTGTACCTCCTTTACTTATTTACAAATCTAATATCCTCATAGTCAGAAAAACATTCTTAATTCTGTCCCTCTTATCCTTTTGCTGCAATGATGTTATCTATTCACCATTCGGTAAATTTTAGCTGAGAACCTACTATACATATATGTCTGTACATATGCAGTCTAGTTGGGTACATTTATTGAGTGCTCCCTATGTGCACAGAATTCTTTTAATGCTGGGGATGTAACCATATATGTGATTTAGATCCTACTTTTTAGGGAACTGAAACCCACAGTGAAGATAGATATTTAAAATTAATATAAAACAAGGTGACAAGATCTATAATAGTAGCATCTATAAAAAAGCAGTAAAAAAACACATTGGTGACATTAATTTTTAAGATGAAACAAAATGGTTAAAATGAAGTACAAACCTGTTATGTACAACAAAAAGGAAGCCTGTGTATAGATGTGAGTTCTAGAGGAAACAAGACTTAGAACAGAGGGAAGGTTATGTTTGGGGTTGGTTAGGGACCAGCGGGGGAGCCAGAAAACTAGCAAAAAGCATGTGTGGGGGGGAGGAGAGGGAGTCAGGAGATGGTAGATAGACAGGAATCTTGTTTGACAGGAAAGAAATTCTTCCTTAAGTAAATCTAGGAGATCAGAGTGGATGTACAAGGTTGAACTAAAAAAGGCATTAAAAATTGGTTAAGAAATTACATCTTTTAGAAAGATGGGAATGGGAGAAGGAAAAAAAAATGTTCACTAGGGAAATCTTTAGCGATCAAAGGTGGATCTGAGGGATTGAGCATAGAGATTAGTGTGATGACAGCAGGTATTAATAGACCTATAGGAATGGTGAGAGGAAGGCCATGTGTCCTGTGGGTTCCCAGACATGCATTAAAAACGGTTTTGATGAATGAGGGTAACACCAAATGAGCAATCCTCATATCAGTCTAGGTGTGGTTCTTTCCTTTTGGTTGAGACACTTTGGAGAAAAAGGGGAGAAGGAGAGAAAGAGGAAGGAGCGAGATTAACTGGAAATCTACATCCATTCTCAGATATAGTTTGTTTGTTTTCTACAACCAATGAGGATAAAGAGTGAGATAGCATCACTTGTCTCCAGCAGATAGCTCTGAGCAGAAGGTCTTATTTAAAGTCTTGGGTGGAAGTCAGGGAAGACAGGATGACTAAGCTAGATGCTGACACGAAGGACTGAGCTTTTCCTTTAGTGGAATGAATTAGGAGGTGGTTAGTAAGGAAGGACTATTTGTAGAGTAAAGCAAAACATGGAGAATGACAGAGACATGATGCCTGGTTTTTCTACCCAGGTGGGAAGTCCCTGGCTATAATTGAAAAAGCACAAATACAAAGCTGTGAGCACTGGTAGTGCCCTGCTGCTCCTGCCATAGATCAGATGGAGACTGTGAATGAGACATTAGCCCAACTCTGGCCGTCATGGGTTTATGCACAGACAAATGAAGGATAAGTCAAATAATGTCATCATTTCTTTTCTCCCAGGCAGTCTGTACTTCCAGTCTATTTCATTTACTTCTCATCAGAGCTGAGCGTGTAATGGGTGGAGTATCACACCATGCTTTCAGTTGACTGCTGCATTCCAGCTCCTGAAAAAATGCTGATTACTTAGCAGTCCTGAATAAAGATTAATTATTAGGATCTGGTCAAGATATTAAATATTCTACATTTATAATACTTTATAGTGACATAGAACACACATAGAAAAACACATAAAGCATAAAAGTACAATTTAGCCACTCAGGCATGACTCAGTGGTTGAGCGTCGACCTATGAACCAGGACGTCACAGATCGGTTCCCAGTCAGGGCACGTGCCTGAGCTGTGGGCTCAATCCCCAGTGTGGGGCATGCGGGAGCAGCTGATCAATGATTCTTTTTTTTTTTTTTTAAATCTTTTTTTTTTAATTAAATCTTTATTGTTCAGATTATTACATTTGTTCCTCTTTTTTTTCCCCCCATAACTCCCCTCCTCCCAGTTCCAGCCCCACCCTCCGTCCTCACTCCCCACCCACTGTCCTCATCCATAGGTGCACGATTTTTGTCCAGTCTCTTCCAGCATCTCCCACACCCCTTTCCCCCCCAGGAATAGTCAGTCCATTCCCTTTCTATGTCCCTGATTCTATTATAATCAACAGTTCATTCTGTTCATCAGATTATTTATTCACTTGATTCTTAGATTCACTTGTTGATAGATGCATATTTGTTGTTCATAATTTGTATCTTTACCTTTATCTTCCTCTTCCTCTTCTTAAAGGATACCTTTCAGCATTTCATATAATCTTGGTTTGGTGGTGATGAACTCCTTTAGCTTTTCCTTATCTGTGAAGCTCTTTATCTGACCTTCAATTCTGAATGATAGCTTTGCTGGATAAAGTAATCTTGGTTGTAGGTTCTTGGCATTCATCACTTTGAATATTTTTTGCCACTCCCTTCTGGCCTGCAAAGTTTCTGTTGAGAAATCAGCTGACAGTCGTATGGGTATTCCCTTGTAGGTAACTGAGTTTCTTTCTCTTGCTGCTTTTAAGATTCTCTCTTTATCTTTTGCTCTTGGCATTTTAATGATGATGTGTCTTGGTGTGGTCCTCTTTGGATTCCTTTTGTTTGGGGTTCTCCGCGCTTCTTGGACCTGTAAGTCCATTTCTTTCACCAGGTGGGGGAAGTTTTCTGTCATTATTTCTTCAAATAGGTTTTCAATATCTTGCTCTCTCTCATCTTCTGGCACCCCTATAATTCTGATGTTGGTACGCTTGAAGCTGTCCCAGAGGCTCCTTACATTATCCTCGCATTTTTGGATTCTTTTTTCATTTTGCTTTCCCGGTTGGGTGTTTTTTGCTTCCTCGCATTTCAAATCATTGACTTGATTCTTGCGCTCCTCTGGTCTGCTGTCGGGAGTCTGTATAATATTCATTATTTCAGTCCGTGTATGCTTAATTTCTAGTTGGTTCCCCAATATAAGATCGAGGGTCTCATTAGTTTTCTTGTAGATCTCATTAAGTTTATCGGCGGCTTCTAAACAGTTCTTGAGAGACCTTAAAAGTGTGGTTCTGAACTCTATATCTTCCATTGACAATTTTGTCCTGTTTCTTTGTCTCCGCATTTTGTTATGCTTCCTTGGTGCACCCCCTAGTGGTCTTTGTTCGAAGTCTTATAGTTAAATCTTGATTGTTGTAGCTAATTCCAGGGAGGGTTTGACCTCCAGGCCAAGTGGCTATGAGAATCAGCTGTGTCAGCAGTGAGAGAACTTCTGTCCTCTAGGGAGGTGCTAATCTAGCCTTTGCCTGAGGCTATCCGGCAAATGCCTGTGTGCAGGGCTTGGGCGGGGCGGGTCGCACAGGATCAACAGGGTGGGCCGGAGAGAGCAGTTATGGCAGCTCTCAATCCTGTCCCCAGGGGCTCTGCCTCTCTGAGTTCCAGCAACTGCTGCAAAGCTCGGAGAGAAAGCTGCACTCGCTCTGACCGAAGCCAGACAGTCCCCTTCTCCCGTTTGAGTCTGGGTCGCTAAAGACTCGCCTGTATCTGGAGCTCAGAGTCTGCGACTCCCTCCCGATTGAAAACGCCAACCACGCCCTCCGCTGCCAGCCCGCTCTGCGCACTCCGCACCTCAGAATTTGACTTCAGCACTGCGCCTCCTCTGAGTGTCCGTATGCGTTTCTCTTTCCTCCTAGTTGTAGGACTTCCACTCAGCCAGCGTTCCTGTGGTTCTGGGTGATGTCCCTTCCGTTTTTTGGTTTCACTTTTGAAGTAGTTGTTCAAAGCAGCAAACTCCGGCGTTAACCTATGCCGCCACCTTGGTTCCCCAATGATTCTTTATCATCATTGATGTTTCTATCTCTCTCTCCCTCTCCCTTCCTCTCTGAAATCAATAAAAATTATTTTTTAAAGTACAAATTAATTATTATAATGTCAACATCCACAGAACTACCACCCAGATCAAGAAAGGGAACACTAGGCCAACACCCCATCAGCCCATACATGCCTCTTCCCATGCACACTCCCCGCTCTCCACCAAGATAACTCACTGTCCCGACTCCTACACCATCACCTCCTTGCTTTCCCTATACCTTCCCAAGCTGGCATTTGCCTCTCAGCACGCTCAGAAGTACGTAAGCTGAACCACACAGTGCTCTCTTCTGTGATCTATTGCTTCCAGTTGAGCAGCCAGGGAAAGATGGTCTTGTCAGCTAACGCCGCCAGATCGGGTGGATGTCCTTATTGAGAAAGTAAGTGAATGTGACACCCATCTCACACCAACCACAGAATTAACTCCAGTAAAGTTGAGTTTCTGTAAAAAGCAGTGCAACCAAGCCTTTAGGAAATAATATTAGAAAATATCTTTATGATCTTTAAGGAGAAAAATATCTTTTTAGAGGACAAAGTTCACTAGTCATAAAGCAAAGGATTAACTCGTAGTCATGAGTAAAACATTTTAATAGGGACAGTAGGAAACTGTTGGGCATAAGCATGGAGCGCCTGGGATGTACTGGGAAAGCGCGTAAGGACCTTCAAGGAGCACATCAGGAAGCTGCTGGGAGCCTCCCAGGAGCTGGGCTCCTGGCTGCTCAGGAAAGAGGAGCGAGGATGACAGAGGGCACGCCCTCAGATGCTCTGGGAATGACTGAAGGGGAAAGGGAAGTTACCTCTGGAACAAGGTGAGAGTGAAAGAAGGTGCAAATGCCAAGGGGGGAAGGGAGAGCGGCCTGCAGAGATTCCCTCGCTGCTTAGCACTTCAAAGTCAGAGAAGGAAGCTCTTCCTCAATTTCCTTGTCATGCAATGACTTCGGTTAAACAGTAAATCCACCTGCTCACCTGCGAATGGCACGCATTATGCTAAGTGCTCTGTGGCCCCGAAGCATGGGATATAACTGGTGAAATTCGAAGAGCATACACTGTGAACTCCGCCTATGTTCAAGAGTGTGCGAGGGCTGGGAGCACCAAGACGAGGGTCTGAGGAGGATCAACATCTACCAGGAAAGAAAGAAACACACGCAGGGCACATGCTCCCTGGTCAGGACAGTGTTCTCTGTGCACCACCCCCCTCTGTCCCTGGAGAAACTCCTGGCTCAGAGCAGACGGTCATTATAGCAGATGAGTTAACAAACAATATATTAAGGGTGCATATAGGCATTATAAATTAGAATGAAAATACAAATGTGTATCATTTAAAAGTAACAAGATTTTAAAATAGTAGAAACAGGACATATTCACGTAGGTTGGAATATTTATAGGAAACTTAAAGACGCACTTCATTTGCAGAAGTGAGACTTGAAGCAGAGAAAGACGATGATTCAGAGCAGTCCCAGGTGGGGTGGATTAATGTAAGAGAAGCTCTGGTTGGCTAGAGTAAGATGTAGGGGATGAGGGCAGGTACGCAGGGAAGACCTGTTGTAGGGAAGGCCATGAAGGCTGGGCAGGTACTGCTTTAGGAAGGTGATGAGCTGAAATGTACAACAACAATAACACTGGTAGGTAAGCCAGGCATCTGCTTCGGTAGCAGTGAACCTAGAGAGCTGTGTTCCTGACTGTCCTGTCTTCACAAACTTGCACTATTGGGTGAGCAGGGAAAGAAAATGTAGAGCCTTTTAGAACTGTCTCTTTTCTCCTTTCAGGAGTAGCATCCAATGATTCAATCCTTGAATCCCAGATTGCTTCCCCTAGAGCAGGGGTGGGCAAACTTTTTGACTCGAGGGCCACAATGGGTTCTTAAACTGGACCGGAGGGCCGGAACAAAAGCATGGATGGAGTGTTTGTGTGAACTAATATGAATTCAAAGTAAACATCATTACATAAAAGGGTACGGTCTTTTTTTTTTTAGTTTTATTCATTTCAAACGGGCCAGATCCGGCCCGTGGGCCGTAGTTTGCCCACGGCTGCCCTAGAGTCTTATTGCAGGATAAAGCAGGCCAATTTGCTGGACAGAGGCCCATAACTTATCAATTTCCTTCCTATACAACCGATGGCTGAAGCAACATCAGTTGTGTCCACCACATAATGCCACTGCAATCGTCCTAGCAGGAGTCTGCTTTCCAGATCCTGTGAGGAACTGAAGTAGGGGTGGGTTATGAGTCATGTGAGAAGAGGAAGGTCTAAGATCTGGAGTTTGTTGGAAAGTCCCTGGCCAGAATTAAATGGAAAGGAAGTTGCCATGATGCTAGTATGTCACTGCTGGTAGAAAATTAATCTCTGGGTTGGGGAGAAGATTGAGGAGACCACGGGTGGGGGAGAGAGAGACAGACAGACAGAGATAAAGGGCCATCTCTCCACCTGCTGGTTATCATGAGAAGGTGCAGGGACAATGATGGGAAATGAATTTAAAATTAATAAGTCTAGGCCCTGATAAGGCATTTTTCAATGATCTCATTTAATTTGTATAACAACTCTGAAAATAACATTTCACACCATTTAGGAAGTGATAGTAGGGATGTGGGGATGCTATTTTGATTTCAAAAAGAAAAAAAATATTTTTGGGGGGAATATAAATTTAGTAAGATTGTATTAGTGCTACAATTGTGCAACGCAGTCTTCAAAATGCTGGCATTGCTAGGATGGATGGGATCTGTAGGTCTTGTTCCCTGTGAGTTCAGAGCCTATGTGACTTGCTGAAATGCACTATAATAAGAGCTTCAATACATTTGTTAGTGACATACAGTGAGAGCATACATCAGTGGAGCCACTAGTTTTCAAAAGTCGGCCAAACTGTTCAAATGTCTTACAAGTTTCTAAGAACCTTAAAATTAAAGACTGCAGTTCTCTGTTTGTGAGATAGTAAGACTCATAAACAGAAGAAAGGGAATATAGTTCTGGTTAATTAAAGGAGCAGAAGGAGTACAGAAAATAAAATGCAGTGATAAGTAAGGAGAAGGAAGGATGAAGGTGCACGCAGGGAGAAGATCCTGGCTGTTATGGAGAAAAGTCTTTCCTGAGGAATGGGGACAGATATAGAGTGGAACTACCCCAACAAAGCAAAGGACTTGTACACCTGCAGATAGAACGGGAAATGAGCCACTGAGTCATTGTGATGACCCGGTGCAGTTAGAAGGCTAGGACGTGACAGATCTGAGGGCTGGGGTTTACTGAGCACTAACAGCCTCATAACTGTGCTAGGAAGTATCATCGGTTGAAGAGGGAAGAGAAGTCCTTCAGGTAATTGCATCCTCTCCCTTTTCAGAGATAGCACTCCCAGACCCAGACCTCAAACCCAGAATCTGCCTCACCAGTTAATTTGGGTTTGGGGTAATTCCCTGTGGGAAGGCATTCCAGCTTTTTGCACTGAGGCATTTAAGAAAGAAAAGCATCCTGGAAATCCCCATTCTTTCAGCTACGTTTCTCTTAACCAATAGGAATGGAAAGTGAAGCAGCATCACTTGTCTCTGATGGGGCAGAGGCCATGCGCTCAGAAAAGTGCCTTCTTCCCGAGCCCAGGCCCCTGCTGGCCACGCCCAGGATTTAACAAGACCCGACTTGCGCCTGGCCAATCGGCAGGGCCCACAGCCGGCTCCCCTCCCCTCACTATTCTCACGGGGGGCACTCGGTTTCCGGTCGCTGCGTCGACTGGAGGTCCGGGTCGGGTTAGCTAACTCAATAAAGGACCCTCTGCTTTTGCATCGGACTGACTCCCTGGCATGGTTTCTTGGGGATCTTGAATTCTGGGCATAACATTTTGGGGGCTCGTCCGGGATCCCCAACACCATGAGGGACCCCCAGTTCGGAGGGCCTGACTGACCGCGGTAGGTCTATGTTTTGTTTGTGTCGTGTGTTTTGTTTTGTATCGATCCGGTGTGAGCTCACTTCTGAAATCTGTAAATGCCTGTAAATGCCTATAATAATGATCTGAGTGGATGCACAGGATCAATAGGCGGGAGGAGCCGGGGGACGCTCTGATCCTCCATCTGAAGGGGTATAGCTTTGCTTCCGCGGAGTCGGAAGGTCTGTAGGAAACCCCTTAATCTGAGACAGGCAGCTGAAGAGGGGAAAATTTGCTTCCGCGGAGTCGGAAGGTCTGTAGGAACCCCTCAATCTGAGAAAAGGCGGGTCGCTCCTGCTGGTTGGCGCGCAGCCATCGTCTAGCTTTCGGTTTTTGCTTCCATGGAGTTGGAAGGCTGTACTTTTTTGGGCCCTTTAGTTGTTTGTGTTTCCGTTTTATTTTGTGGGCTTGCTGGATTAATAATTTCAAGGAGATTGGGGGAGGCTTTAGAGCTCCCTCAGGAATGGGGAAGTTGTTAGGAATTGAATGGATTGTTTAAACTCTGAATAAATGTCTGGTGAAAGTGTGTGAGTGTGGAGGGAGGGGGACTGCCCTCCCCCCTCCTTTGTGTGGCGTAGGGCGGCCGCTTGAGTGAGGGTCTGTGTAAACAGGTCACCCCCTCCCCAAGTAAATGCGTCTGGGATTTCTATGCACGTGTAAGGAGAAAAGCTGGCTTAAAACTAATGTGCGCACCGTCCGATTTTGGATAGGGTTTTGGGCTAGCGTCTCCTTTCAAATGTGCAGGATAAATCCCAAGCCTAACCCATAATAAAGAACAGTTTTTCCAAAGAGGGAAAAAAAACCCACAAAAACTGGTCCTTTGTTAATTAAGAAAGCTTTTCTTAATGGAGGGAGGAGATAGTCGCCTCCTGCCTGCAGGAAAATCTTAAAGAATGTCGTCAATTTACATCTGAAAAGACCAGGGAGGCCAAAAACCTGTCTTGCAAGGCTCGAATGTGGTTCTCCAGAGCCGCTTGAAAGTAAAAAGTAATTTGCCTCATGAAAAATCTAGAAAACCCTGCTTTCCTTAAACTAAGGACAATTAAAGGTTATGTCAAAGTCTTTAAAAGGATTTCAGGTAGAAACTGTGGTTTCATACTGATCTTAAAGGGCTCCAGTTACCTTGCCAACTCAGTGTTTGGGAGACCCAGGATATGCCTAAGTTTAACCTAGGTTCTAGATAATGTGTTTACTTAAATATGTATCTTTGTTGTTTAAAATTGTTTAACTAGTGCTAATCACCTAAAAATTAAGGCTAAAAGTTCTAGCTACCTGGAAAGCATGGCCTTGGTGTGATAGGAGGAAAAAGAAATGTTACATGGATGGTAGACCAGTGAGCTGGGACTGGTCACTAATGGTGAATTGTGAGAAGGGCTGAACGTGGCCTAACTTCTCTTTCCTTGGTACCCCTGAAACGTCAGAGGGTACTTCTGGCCTTGGTTTTCCAATGTGTTTAATCTGTCAATTTTGTTGTTTAGCCGAAATCCTCTTGAATGACATTGAATGATTCTTTCCTTCCTCTTTAACTTTTGGGGGATTGTGTGAATGGATTAATGGCTTCTAGATGGCATTCACCATCTCTGAGACTTCCAGAGAGAAGTCAAAACTCGAACTGGCTACACAACTGAAACTGATTTGTTGGTATTTTGTGGTATAAATGTGGACCGTTTCTATCTGGATGAGTCCTGTCCTAGGATGTGAGAAAGGGAGGCCTCCACATCTGTTCCTGTCTGCTCAAGATCCCAAGACTGTAAAGGTACTTGTTCACTAAAAGGGTGTAAATGTTTATTTGATGTTTGTATGTCTACTTGGGTATAATTATTTGTTCATATAAATGTGGAAGTATATTCTGTGCTAGGTTGGGATTTTGGAATTTTGGGGTAGATTTAAAAGGTATTTGTGGCTTTTGTAATCTGATTGGGACATTTAAGGGTGGGGCTCACAGTTCCTCAGGGCAGAGATTCCATGGGCCCTTCCCCCTGCCTGTGCTGAATTAAATAATGCAGGCCAGTGTCATTTAGCTTGCTGGTTAAAGGAAAACAATGGGCCTTAGAATCTGTAAAGGTGGGCGGGAATGAAGCTGGTCTAATGTACTGAAAGGGTTTGGTACCTGTTGCTGCTAGCAAAGGAGGGGCTGATACCCACTTCTAGCACACTCCCTTGAAAGAGGCCTGGTTGCTGCTCTGCCAAAAAGGGAACTGGTAGAAAGACAAGAAAGCAGAGCCCTGTAACTGATAAACAGGGTTCCATCAGGACTTTGAAGTTCTCCAAGAGAGGAGGACTCTTTCCTTGAGAGGGCTCCAGAGGGCGCACGAGGACATTTGGTCGCGCCTCCGCGCCATCTATGGGACCAGCCCAACCCCAACTCCTCATCAGCACAGACCAGGAGATTGGGTCTACATCAGAAGGTACTGCTGGGAGACCCTAGAGCCACGTTGGAAGGGTGTGGTGCTGAAGACCCCCACCGCTCTCAAGGTAGACGGCGTCACGACCTGGGTCCATCCGGAAAGACTTCATCACCAAATAGAGCGTCGATCGAGATCCACGCAACCCGCTCAAGCTCAAGCTACGGCGTGCTCGACCTGCGTGATGCTGGTAACATTAAATAGATTTAGATAATGCCTGCGCCTTCATGGACACGGCTCCAAAATGACAAGGACAATTCATAGGATCACATGTCTAGTATCATGTTTTATTGTATTGATATGTTATATTGACCTTTGATTCTTTTGCAGGTTTGACTGTATGTTGGCTGTCCTGGAAGGGAGCTGTGTGGGGTGACCCCCAAAAGTAAAGGGTGTCTAGCTGCCAAGAGGACAAGTGCCCAACTGGGCAGGGAAGGGTGCCCATCAGGTTTTGGTTTCTGTTGAGAGACAGCTAACAGTTGACAGCCTGTAATACTGTCTTGCAGGCCTGAGTCACCATGCCCATGTCAGGGGTAGTAAAGCTGGAAAAAGCCTGTTTAGATTAGAAAGTCTGAGGCATGGACCAACAATTACTGTTTTGTTTTAAATCCATGAAAAGAAATTAGCAAGGAAAGTCAGAAAATCTTAGAATAAATCAGTATGTTTTTCTCCTTATGTAATTCCTCCAAAATCTGGCAATGCTAAGTAAGTACGTTTCTTTGCATAGATTCAGTAAGACTGGTGCCTAGTAGTGGTTTTATTAACGGAAAACTTTGACTGGAGTATCATGTTTTAAAGAGCCCTATCTGAGCTCTAAAGACTTGAAGCCACTAAGAATGCCACGAAGAAAGCCTGGTATCCTGCCTGGGAGCCCTGAAGACGGCTGGCGCTGGAGCGTCAGGCCCATGCCCTACCATCACTGGCGGTTGGTAAGAGTAGAAGGGGAGCAGTAAAGATGCCTCTGCATCCCTGCAGAACCCCCACACACTCTGGGCCGCAACGAGTAGGAGGGCTACTGAGATGGGCCTTAAAGCCTGGAGCATGGGCTCAGGTGGAGTTGCTACAGGTGAGGGATTCACCTAACTCAGCAGATACTGCAGGCAGGCCTGATGGCAGCTGGATGGCTTGGCTTCCTGGCCCTACGGGGCACATTAAGGTTCAACCATGAAATTCCAGCAAAGGTAGTCAGTTACCATTCTTGTTGTGTTTATGCAAACATCAGGACAGTAAATAAATTAATCTTTATTTGGCTTTTTAATAGCCATGGAGGAATTTTAAGAAGAAAAATCCTATTTCAATAGAAGTTGTTAAAGCTAAAATGGTTTCTTTCCCTTCCACCGGACCATTTGTTAAGTGTATAAAATAGCTCAGTTGATAGTTCTGTGTGCTCACTACGGGCCCCTAGCGACGGTGAAATAAAAGTGCAGTCCGTCTCATGATTGAGCCGGAAGTTCCAAGACAAGGGGGGAATGATGGGGCAGAGGCCATGCGCTCAGAAAAGTGCCTTCTTCCCGAGCCCAGGCCCCTGCTGGCCACGCCCAGGATTTAACAAGACCCGACTTGCGCCTGGCCAATCGGCAGGGCCCACAGCCGGCTCCCCTCCCCTCACTATTCTCACGGGGGGCACTCGGTTTCCGGTCGCTGCGTCGACTGGAGGTCCGGGTCGGGTTAGCTAACTCAATAAAGGACCCTCTGCTTTTGCATCGGACTGACTCCCTGGCATGGTTTCTTGGGGATCTTGAATTCTGGGCATAACAGTCTCCAGCAGATGTATCTACTGAGGAGGTCCAATCTGACCCCAGGTCTGGGGGAGAAGGTGGAAGAGGGCCAGGATGACCAGTCTGCGGACAGTGGAACAGCTGACAACCTAATTTCGTGGAAAGAAATAACATGTCAGGTGGAGAGCCAAAATACTGTCCCTACTGTACCACATTTTACAGTGTAAAGCAGAGTGGAGAGCGAGGATCTGAGTACTTAGGGGTGGGCGGGGCGGGAGGATACCTGATACTATTCCTGCATCTGCGGGAAGTCCCTGCTTAGTTTGAAAAGAGAAGGAAATGGCTCTGACGCTGGCTCCCGCTGCTGGTGATGCAGGACTTCCTGTGGGGGGTGAGATGGAAACTGTGGAGAAGGCCAGGTTCCCACCTGCTGGCTGTCACAGGGCAGTTTGAGGCATCATATTATCACACACGGATGAGTTTGTCCTAGTGAAGCAGTGCGTCTAGGTGTATTACCTCTCAATTAATCATCGTGACAGACCTGCATATTTTTTAGCCCTCAGTAAATATTTGATCAATTCATTAAAAAGTGAGTAGGATAGATACTAAGAATTGGTGACTTTAAGAAATAAGAGATTGTAATTATTAGAATTCAAATCCAGTTCTAAGTCCAGAATCTAGGAATTAAATTTATTAGTTTTTCTGAGATCAGAAGAGAATCTGGGATAAAAATTGACAGCACCTTCACTTTATAAATTTTACACCCCTTGACTTACTATTTTCTCTTCCAATATAAATTACTCTGGAGCTCAGTTAGTGAATGTGTATTGTTTGGAAGGAAAGCACTGTGTTCATTGTCCTGGGATCAGAATTCTGGCACCTGATGTCCATGTTGATCAGTGATTTACTCTTTTGAGTTTCTACTTCATTAAAATTAAGGGCTTCAATTACATCATTTCCCAGGTTAACATCTAACTGGTTCCTGGGATTTGATAAATATTAATAAATATGTAATTTTGTATTCCACTGTCATGGATTATTTCAGTAACTGAAATTAATTACAGGAAAGAGAAGGAAATGGCCTGAAAATCGACTTCAACAAAAATTAGGATAACATTTTTAATTACCCAGAGGAAAGTAATTTCTCAATATGGCCAAACAATGTACTAATAAAAATATTAGTCCTTTTGGAATTCTTTTTCAAGCATCCTTTATAGGTAAGGACAGGACACTATTTGTTGAACCTATTCTTGGGGTAACTGTGCTCATGGTAATTCAGAAGTTAGCCAATACACTGCTAGTGTTCTTAGCTACTTAACACAGGATTATGGAATAAGACCTTCACTCTTTCACATAAGATATAAAACATTTGTAGCTTTACAGGGTGCACTAGAGGAAGTCCCTTGGGCGAAAGCAAGAACTGGAGATGGTAACTTGGAATCATATAAACAAGGAGCACTACTAACGGTAAGCATGTGATTATAAAAGACTCTATAAAAGCATACTTTTCTCAATTCTCAAAAGGCAAGTGTATAAAATAAATACATATAATGTTCTAGGGAGTCTATAATATAGAGAAATGTATGTATAATATATTTGCCAATAACAACACAAAGAAAATGGGTGGGAGCAAAGCTACAATGAGCTAGGAAATGATGATAGGTGATAAAGTAATTGTTACAAAAATATATTGTGTTTGTAATATTAATACATGCACTGCATATAACAACAATGCCACATACAGAGGGGAAGGGAAATAGAGCTTTATAGGAAGAACATGTCTATATATTACTGGAATTAAGCTACCATAATACTGCAACTGATTATTTGAATTTAACATATATATGGTAAACCCTAGAACAATCATGTATTTTTTAACTAAAATGTTATACTAGAAACTATTTACTCAAATGTAAAAGTGTAGTGAAGGTGCAATAGAGGAACAAACGATCTGAGACATAGAAAACAAAAAAAGGAAATGGCAGATGTAAATCCAACTATATAAAAAATAACATTATTTTTTATTGTATGTCTCTTAAATCTTTTTTATAATTGTTACAGTATTACAGATATCTCCCGTTCCTCTCCATCTTCGCCCCCCTCCACCTGACCTCTGACCCACCCCGGGCCTTCATCATACTATTGTCTGTATCCATGGGCTCTGCACATATGCATATATTTTTCTTTTATGAATCTCTTCCTGTCCCCCCTCCCGCCACATCACTCCCCTCTAAGATCTGTCAGTCTGTTCCATGCATCCATGTCTCTGAACCTATTTTGTTCATCAGTTTAATTTGTTCATTAGATTCCACATAAATGTGAGATTATGTGATATTTGTCTTTCTCTGACTGCTTATTTTGCATAGCATAATAACTTTAAATGTGGATGGAGTAAATAATCAATCAAAAGGCAGAGATGGTCAGCCTGGACAAAGAAAATGACCCAACTGTATGTTGTTTATAAGAGACACACTTTATATTCAAAGATGTAAATAGATTAAAAGTAAAAGGATGAATAAAAGGTACATTACACAAGCAACAACCACAGGAAAGCTAGAATGGCTATACTAATAAACAAATATACTTTAAAATGGAAAATCTTACTAAGTCAAAGAAGAACATTTTTATAGTATCTTCGTGACATCATAATTTCTGGCAGATATAACAATTACAAACATATATGCACCTAATAACAAAACACCAAAAATTGGGCAAACAAAGATAGTTGAAGACTTCTATTTTCAATAGTCAATAGACCAACTAGACAGATGATTAACAAAGAAGTAGAAGATTTAGATTACACTGTAAACAAACAACCAGACCTAACCAGCATAACAGAACATTATGCTGTAGAACATTTCACCCAACATAACAAAATACACATTCTTCTCAAGTGCACATGGAGCTTTCTTCAGGGTGGACCATGTGGGAGGCAGTAAAACAAATGTCAACACATTGAAAAAACAGAAATATTACAAAACATATGTTTTCTAACCCCAATGGAATTAAATTGTAAATTAAACAGGGAGAAATGTGGAACAACACATTCCTAAATAACCAATAACTCAGGTAAGAAATAAAAAAGAAAATCAGAAAATACTTTGGGTGAATAAAAATATTAAATTAAATACAATTAAATATTTAATAAATAAATATTAAATTAGATACAACTAAAACAATGCTTAGAGGAAATTTTATAGCTGTGATACTTATACTAAGAAACAAGTAACATTTTTAAAAATCAATAATTTAACCTTGTACCTTAAGACTCTGAGAGGGGTGACATCAGTAAGATGGAAGGCTAGGCCCTGACCGGTGGGCTCAGTTGGTTGGAATATCATCCCCTACACCAAAAGGTTGTGGGTTCAATTACCAGTCAGGGCACATACCTAGGTTATGGGTTCGATCCCCAGTTGAAGTGCGTACAGAAGGCAACAACCTACCAATGTTTCTCACATCAATGTTTCTCTCTCTCCCTTTTTCTCTTTCTGATAATCAGTAAGTATATCCTTAGGTGAGGATTTAAAAAAAAAAAAGATGGAAGGCTAGAAGGTACCAATTCATGTCTCTCCTGCAAAAACAATAAATAAATAACAGCAGACCATTGAAAATAGCTCAGAGAAAGTCCTGGAATACAATTTTTAAAAAGCAGCAAAAATCTGAGGAATTCAAAAACCAAGGATGGCCACATAGGAAACTGCAGGAAGCATTCTACTCATGTCACCCATTCCCCCACTTGGTGCCAGGGGGCATCGCTCAAAGGAATTGTACTCCACGTGGAAAGGAGAGCAGGAAAGCCCTATTGGCCTCATCGCTGTGGACGTCTGCAGCCTTTGCTGCGGAGTCTCCCACAGTCTTCAGCAAAACTGGTCCTGTCTGACTGCGCGACCTGGAGTCCCGCTGCCCCATTTATCCCTAGGGCTGGAGCTGTCCCTAAAGTGAGACCTGCCTTCTGGGATCCCCATCACTGCAGAGTCCCACTCTCTGGGATCAGGATAGCACAGCACCTCTGCAGCCCACCCCCGCCCGGGGTCATGGCTTTGTCCCGTTATCAGGGAAGCCCACTCTGCCCTGAGCACCACCCACTGTCCTGGCGGCCTCTCTGAACCATCATAATAGGCAGCACTGCTGTGCCCTGAGCCCCCAGCCCGCCTGTCCTGACATAGGGCTTCAGGGGCACCACCTTGTGTTGTTTGTGTCCTATGAGTCCCTCCAGGGCCAGCGTTAGGAGTCTGACCCACCCTCAGGCTGTGCTGATCCCGCACCCTGCCTGCCCTCCAGGTTCAAAGGACTGTTGTACGATGTCATCCCAGAACCCATGCTGCTGCTGTGTTACCCACTCCCACCCCTGAGCTGCCAGAGTCACTGCAGAAAGCTCTGAGACCCAGATCCCAGTTTCTGGATCCACACACATCCACGCCTTAGACACCAGTGCCACTGCCTCAAAATGCACACCTGTGACCAGGACCCAGCAACTGCGGTGGTTCTTTATCCGGCTGATTCCAGGACCCGGGCTCAGTCACAGAACAACATAGTAGATGTCAACAGGGATCCCTAGGCCAGAACTTCCACCCACAAGACAGAAAAGAGAATAGGGAGAGCCCAGCAGTGCTTGCCTCTGAGAATTGCCTAGTCCTACCTGCCACCGCCACCCACAAACCTCTGAAATCTTGGCCACAGACAACCACCACAGAATGGCTGACATTGAACTAAGCTGACAGACCTGCATGGGGACTTCCCACTGTGCTTTCCAAGGAACCAAGATGCTGCATCCCACTCACCTGGCACCAGCTCCCACTCACATGGCACCTTCCCATGAAAGCCCTTCCCCACTGAAGCCGGTCTGAAAAGACTGAAACTGCCAACTGTGTCCTCAAATGTGCAGACATCAATACAAAACCATCAGGAATGTAGAAAAGCAAGAAACATGATCACCAAAGAACATGATAATTTTCTAGTAACTGACACCAAAGGAATGGAGACCTGCAAGTTACCTGAAAATGATTTCAAAATAATTATTTTAAGGAAACTCAGTGAGAGTCAAAAGAACACAGAAATAATTAAATGAACTCAGGTAAACAACACATAACAGAATAAAAAGTTCAATAAGGATATGGAAATCAGTTTTTAAAAGCAGTTCACTCTAAAGCTAAAAAATACAATGAATGAAATGGAGGAGGAAAAATGCAATAGAGAGTCTCAATATCAGGCTCAACCTGGCAGGAGAAAGAATCTGTAAACATAAAGACAGGTCTATTGACATTATATAATCAGAGGAGAATAAAGAAATTTAAATGAATAAGAATAAAGAAAGTTTATTATGGTCCTAGCCTGTTTTGCTCAGTGGATAGAGCATCAGTCCTTGGACTGAAGGGTCCCAGGTACAATTCCAGTCAAGAGCATGTACCTTGGTTTCAGGCTCAATCCCCAGGGACATCCCAGTTGGGGCTCATTTGGGTAGCAACCAATTAATGTTTCTCTCTCTGCCTCTCCCCCTCTTTTTCGACTCTCTTTAAAAAAAATCAATGGAGAATTATCCTTGGGTGAGGATTAACAATAACAACAAAAAAAAGTCTAATATGGTTATGGGGTACCATCAAAAGAAACAACAGCAGCATTATGGAAGTTCAAGAAGAATGAGAGAGAAAGGGACAGAAAACTTATTTAAAGAAATAGTATCTAAAACCATCTCCATTCCAGATCAAGGTGGACTGGAATTATGTGAGGACAGACTGGGTTGTATGGCTTCAGGGAGAGAGCTGAAGGGTCAGCCACCAGGGTCCCTGCGCTGAGTTTCTCTCCTGCACCACCCACAGAATCCATCCTTCCTGGGTGGAGCAAGCCCCTCTGTACTGCATTAGCCTGGATGAATGTGCTAGCCCCAACCACCACCACCCCCAACTCCCTACCACTACACCATGCTAAGCTCACACCCTGCAGAGGAGTCTCCTGCTCAGCTTGGAGTGTAGATTTTCTTAAGGGACTCTAGAGAGTGAACTCAGGGGGAGCCAGAGACAGAGTTGTGAAGTTCTGGGCAGGAGCCATTCCCCTCCCCCCTGCCATGCACCAAAGCAAAGGTGGCTGAAGCCCTGCCAACAAGAGCAGCAGCCCCCACCACAAAACACCAGAGAAGTGGCAAGTGGCATCTTGCTGCCTCCCCCTGCCCCTCCCCACCACCCCCATGAGCGTGAGCTGCAGTGCCCTGCTCCCCATGCTGGAAAACCCACTAGGTCCAACATAGGGGGACCACTAGCTCCACCTTCCCAACTCCTGATGTCTCTGCACCACTGAGCTGTCGCTCTGCAATATTTTCAGCTGGCTGTGGCCAGTCTGGTCCCACAGTATAGAATTTTTTGGAGGACTCTCAAGGAGGCCCAGGCAGACTCTAGGAAAGACTAAGTTGTGTGGCTCCAGAGCCATCCCTTCACACAGGCAAATTCTGGTCTGCTTGGGTCTGATGAACTCTGGCCTCACCCTGACGACTCCCTGAGATCCCGCCCCAGCACAAAGGTCTGAGGGCACCCAGAGGCTGGCAGCTGGCCTTGGTGTCCCCGGAGAATGTTGCTGAGTGGCCCAGACCCAGCAGTGACACCAAGTTTGAATCTGCATTAATCTGGTGAACAACCTGGTGACTCACTGAAAACCTACCTCACACAACTCTCCTACTGCCAGAGGCTCTTTTAGTGACTGAACCTAACAGGCAGCTAACATAGAAAACTGGATTATAGGAAACCTTGGGCCTTCGGCTGACCGGTCCCTGGGCTTGGTGATGGTTAAAGTGGGCCTTGGTGTGCAGCTTGGTTCCTCCCATGCACACCTATGCCCAGTAGAGGCAGCCTCAAACTGTGGATCCCAATGTAGCTCCAAGCAGGTAGCCCAGGACCAGTCACAGGGAGCACCTCATATTGACTGGCAACAGGGTTCCCCCAATGGCTACATAACTAAAACACCAGGTTGGGGAATTCAGACCACAACAGAGTTCCACAAGTGGCATAACCAAAGTGAGATCTCAGCTGGCACCAGACCCTCCTGGGCAAATTTCACTAGGTAGGGTCAACCCCACACAGCAACTCAAATATAGGGTCAATTCTCATAGTCAGCCAACCATAAGGGCAACCCCACACAAAAGCCAACAGCAATAATGACTCAAATGCAACAAGAGGGTTCACATAAACCACACCAGGGATGTTCCTGGAGCACCAAGCTCAGATAATCAAGGAGACTGCACCACTGAGCCCCACAAGGTACCTACCATGTAAGACAATCATATCAAGACTAGGAGGCATAGCGGATCTACCTAACACACAGTAACAAATACAGAGAGGCAGCCAAAATGAGGAAACAGAAAAACATGGCCCAAATATAAAAGCAGGAGAAATCCCCAGGAAAAGATCTAAATGAAATGGGAGCAAGCAAACTATCAGATACAGAGTTCAAAAAAAAAAAAAATGGATATAAAGATGCTCAAGGAACATAGGGGAAGAATGGGTGAACTCAGTGAGAACTTAAACAAAGAACTAGTAAATCAAAAAGAAAACCTAGAAACCATAGAAAAGAACCAATCAGAAATGAATAATACAATATTTGAAATGAAGCATACACTAGAAGAAAGTTAAATGAAGTAGAGGATCAAATCAGCAATTTGGAAGACAAGGTAGCAGGAAATGCCCAATAAGAGTTGCAAAAAGGAAAACAAATTCAAAAAGAGAACAGCCTAAGGGACCGCTGGGACAACATCAAGCATAACAACATCTACATCATAGGAGTACCAAAAGAACAAGATAGAGAGAAAGGTATTGAGGGCTTATTTGAAGATATAATGACTGAAACCTTCCCTACCCTGGTGAAGGAAAATGGCACACAAGTCCAGGAAGCACAGAGAGTCCCAAACAAGATGAATACAAAGAGGCCCACACTAAGACACAACATAATTAAAATGCTAAGGGTTAAAGACAAAGAGAGAGTCTTAAAATCAGCTAGAGAAAGACAGTAACCTACAAGAGAGTTTCCATAAGACTGTCAGCTGATTTCTCAACAGAAACATCTCAGACCAGAATGGATTGGCACAAAACATTTAAAGCAAGTCTATAACCAAAACTACTCTCCCAAGTGAGGCTATCATTTAAAATTGAATGGGAAATAGAGAGTTTCCCCAAAAAGAAAAAGCTAAAAGTTCAATACCACCAAACAAGTATTATAAGAAATTTTAAAGGGTCTTCATAAAAAAAAGGAAAGAATAAAAAAGAAGAGCAAGAAATATGAACCTACCAATGATCACTTTAAATGTAAATGGCCTAAATGCTCCAATCAAATGACATAAAATAGTTGAATAAACAAGAAAACAAGACCCATATGTATGCTGTCTACAAGGGACACACCTCAGAATGAAAGATACACACAGACTGAAAGTAAAGGGATGGAAAAAGGTATTTCATGTAAATGGAAATTAAAAAACTTGGGATAGAAATACAGCAGACAAAATAGACTTTAAAACAAGGCAATAATAAGAGACAAAGAAGAGCATTACATAATGATAAAGGATATAACCCTTGCAAACATTTATGCATTTAGCATAGGAGCACCTAAGTATATAAAGCAAAACTTGGTGGGTAGAAAGAGAGAGATCAACAGTAATACAGTCATAGGAGGGGATTTAACACACCATTGACATCAGTGTAGAGATCTTCCAGAGATAAAGTCTGCAAGGAAACAGTGGTCTTAAATGACAAACGAGATCAAATGGGTTTGATATTTACAGAGCATTAAACCCCAAAGCAGCATAATATGCATTATTTTCAAGTGCACAAGGAACATTTTCCAGGATTGGCTACATGGTAAGACATAAAAGAAATCTCAATACATTTAAAAAGATTCAGGTCATATCAAGCATTTTCTCTATATACAATAGTATGAAACAAGACATTTATTACAGGAAAAAAACCTGAAAAACCCATAAACACATGGAAGCTAAATAACACATTATTAAACAAGGAATGGGTTAACAATAAGATGAAGGAATAGATCAAAAGTTACTTTGAGATGAATGAAAATAATAACACAACACAAAATCTATGTGACAGCAAAAGTAGTTCTAAGAGGAAAATTCATATCAATTCAGGCCTATCTCAAAAAGAACATAAAGACAAAAACAAAACAAAAAAAAAAAAAACAAGCACACAAAAGAGCCCTCAAACAATCTAACCATATACCTAAAGGAAACAAACAAACAAAAATCCCAAAGTGAATAGAAGAAAGAAAATAATAAAAATCAGGTTACCAATAAATGAAATAGAGCCTAAAAAATAATGCAAAATATCAATGAAACCAAGAGTGGGTTCTTTGAAAAAATAAACAAGATTGACAAACATTTAACCAGACTCATGAAGGAAAAAAGAGAGAGGACCCAAATAAATAAAATCAGAAATAAAGGAGGACAAGTAAAAACTGACTTGACATAGATACAAAGGATTGTAAGAAAATATTATAAACAACTATATGCTAGAAAAATGGACAATCTGAAAGAAATAGATAATTTTTAGAAACATACACTCTTCCCAAATTAAATAAAAAAGAAACAGAAAATCTGAAAAGATAATTACAACTAATGAACTCAAAGCAGTATTCAAAAAAGGACTTAAAAAAGAACTCAGACAACTTACCACCAAAAAAACAACCCAATTGAAAAGTGGGGAGAAGACCTGAATAGTCACTTCTCCATGGAACACATACAGATGGGCAACAGACCCATTAAACATTGCTCAACATCATTTAAGAAATGCAAATCAAAACCACCTCATACTTGTCAGAATGGCTATCATCAACAATCAAAAAACAACAAAAGCTGGTGAGGATATGGAGAAAAGTGAACCCTCGTACACTGTTGGTGGAATGCAGACTGGTGCAGCCACTGTGGAAAGCAGGATGGAGTTTCCTCAAAAAATAAAAAATAGAACTGCCTTATGACCCAATGATTCCACTTCTGGGAATTTATCAAAAGGAACCCAAAACACTGATTCAAAAAAATATATGTACCCCTATGTTCATTGCAGCACTATGTACAATAGCCAAGATTTGGAAGCAGCCCAAGTGTCCATCAGTAGAAGAGTGAATAAAACAGCCATGGTACATTTACATGATGGAATACTACTCAGTCATCAAAAAGGAGGAAATCTTACCTTTTGCAACAGCATGGATAGATCTGGAGAGTATTATGCTAAGTGAAATAAGCCAGTCAGAGAAAGACAACTACCATATGATTTCATTCATATGTGGAATCTAATGAACAAATTAAACTAACAACCAAAATAGAGACAGACTCATAGATAGAGAGCAGGCTGGGACCTCTGGGGAGTGGGGGTAAGAGGCCCTGGAGGGTGGAGGGATTGACCAAAAAAAGAAAAAAGTGAGAAAGAACTCATGGATATAGTCAGAAATGCGGTGATTGCAGGGGCGGGGGCAATGCTAATCAAAGCCACCATAAGATACCACCTCACACCTATCAGAATGGCTATCATCAATAAATCTAAAACAACAAGTGTCAAAGAATTTATATACTTACTAGGAACCCAGTGCACGAATTCATGCATGGGTGGGGCCCCCAGGGGGTGGGGGCTGCGATCGGCCCTCCAGGCAGGCGGTGGAACGCCCTTGCCTGCCCTGGATCCAGATCTGTTCCTCTGACATTCGTGCCGGTTGTCAGGAACCACCTGGCGGCCGCTTTTATAGCCTTTCTTCCTTGCAGAGCGTGTAAGGAAAGGAAGCAGCACAACCAGAGAATGGCAGGACACAGCCACCAGGGCTGGCTGGGCATTGATTTGGCCACTGACTGACGTCCATGTGCAGTTATACTGTGTGTTACATTTGTAGCAAAGCAGGGCAACCCACTCCTGCTGCTGCCTCACCTTCTAGGCTAAGAAAGGCCTGCTGATCTCCATGTTTCTCCTCCCGTCTGGAACCAAAACCTCTTGGGAAGGAATGATCCCAGCAATGGCCCCAACACACGCTCAGTGTCACTGTCACAGACATTCCCAGTCATTGCAGCCTATTCCTCAGCCCGCGGTGCCCTGCTCCACCCACTGCCACTCCTCACCTGTCACCCCCTGAGGACCACCTTATGTTATCCTATCTAAAATGTGAGCAAGATCTCAAATGCCCCTCTTTCAACAGCTCCCTTGACCCACCTTTCTTCCTCTAAAAAACTTGCATTTTAAAAATTTATATTTGATTGATTTCAGAGAGGGAAATAGAGATAGAAACATCAATGATGATGGAAAATCATTGATTGGCTGCCTCCTGCACATTACAAACTGGGGATCGAAACCTCCCCTGGCCCTTCCCCCATCCCTCCTCCTGCCAGCAGGGCCCTGGTGGAGGAGCGGAACCAAGGGGGGGAGGAGGCGTGGAGGCGGGGAACCATGAGGTGGCAGGGCGCTGAGGGCAGCGTTGGTGTCTGGTGTCTGTTCATTCCACACCCAGCCCGGTGACAGTCACCCCGCCGGGGCCTTCAGGCCCTGATCGGCCTGGCCCTGATAGGTCCCCACCAGGCCTAAGGACCACACCCAGGCACGAATTTCATGCACTGGGCCTTTAGTCCTATATAATAAAAGGCTAATGTGCAAATCGACCAAACGGCAGAACGACGGGTCACTATGATGTGCACTGACCACCAGGGGGCAGATACTCAATGCAGGAGCTGCCCCTTGGTGATCAGTGTGCTCCCACAGGGGGAGCACTGCTCAGCCAGAAGCCAGGCTCATGCTAGCAAGCGCAACAGCAGTGGCGGGAGCCTCTCCCGCCTCCATGGCAGTGCTAAGGATGTTCAACTGACAGCTTAGGCCCCCGGGGAGCAGGCCTAAGCCATCAGTCGGACATCCCCTGAGGTGTCCCAGACTGTGAGAGGACACAGGCTGGGCTGAGGGACCCCCACCCCGAGAGCATGAATTTCATGTACCAGGCCTCTAGTCCAGTGATGGCGAACCTATGACACAGGTCACCTCTGACATGCGAACTCATTTTTTTGGTTGATTTTTCTTTGTTAAATGGCATTTCCTATCTAATAAAAGACAAATAGGGTAATTAACCGTACCTCTGATATGCTCCCCATTGGCTAATCAGGACGATATGCAAATTAACTGCCAACCAAGATGACGATTAACCACCAACAAAGATGGCGGCTAATTTGCAAACTTCAGGCAGGGCAGGACAGCGCCATCCCGCCTGCCCCGCTGCCATCCAGGCCTGCTATCTGTGACCCTGGTGGCAGGCGGCCCGTATGGGACCCGACCCAGGGCTGGCAGGCAGGACCACAGCAATCCGCCACCAGCCACGCCCGCAAACGGCCCTCCCGTGGGGATCCAAGGCTGGCAGGTGCTAAGGCACTGATCTGACACCGGCCACGCCCACTCATTCACTCACTCATTCATTCACTCATTCACTCACTCAGCAAATCCTCTCAGGTCCATGGCACCAGGCCAGGCACTGAAGTTGATGCAGGATAAGACAGAGCTATGTCCTCAAGATGTTAGTAATTCAGTATGCAGCCAGGAGAGGGGCGCCAGGTGCTGGGAGCAGGGAGGGAACTTTCCCGGGGTGGGCTTCAGGCACCCAGGAGTGGGGCGGGAACTTCTGCCGTGTTGCCATGGCAACACGGCAGAAGTTCCCACCTAGTAGCTGCTTGCTCATTCACTTACTCGCTCATTCATTCACTCATTCACTCGCTCATTCATTCACTCATTCACTCACTCAGCAAACCCTCTCAGGTCCCTGGCACCAGGCCAGGCACTGAAAGTGAAGCAGGATAAGACAGAGCTATGTCCTCAAGATGTTAGTAATTCAGTAGGGTGAAGCAGGCACATGAACGAGGCAGTTGTATGCACAGACGCACTGTACTGGGTTCAGTGAGGGCTGTAATTAACACTGACTTTGTTCTCTTGATAAAATGGGGCCTCGGGAGCCAGGCCACCCCAAGCCTGTAGGCCTGTGCCTAGGCCAGGAGTGGCCGGGGTCCCGGAACATGACAGAGGGTGCAGGTCGGGCTGAGGGGTCTGGCCCCACTCCTCACCCCCGATTGCACAAATTTCTGTGCACCGGGCTACTAGTAAATATATAAAATAAATATCAAAAATATAAATCTTTGTTTTACTATGGTTGCAAATATCAAAAAATTTCTATATGTGACATGGCACCAGAGTTAAGTTAGGTTTTTTCAAAATGCTGGCACACCGAGCTCAAAAGGTTCGCCATCACTGCTCTAGTCTATATACATAAAAGCCTAATATACTAACTGTCTCTCTGACTGTTCGACCATTCAACCAGCTACTATAATGCACACTGACCACCAGGGGGCAATGGTTCAACCAGTAGTTTAACTTACTACTGGGGTCCTGCCAATTAGGACTGGGCAAGATGGGCCAGACATACCCTGGAACCCTCTCACAGTCCCTCCCCGGCCCTGATCATGCACCAGTGGGGTCCCTAGGCCTGGCCTTTGCCCTCTCGCAATCCAGAACCCCTCGGGGGATGTCAGAGAGCTGGTTTCAACCCAACCCATGGGGAGTGGCCTAAGCCACAGTCTGGTCTCCCTCTGCGAGAGGTAACCGGGCTGATTAGGGGAAGGCGCCATCCCCATCACCCCACCGCTGCTGCCACTGCTGGCCACTGTGGCTGCCTGTCCTCTGCCCTCACAGCCACCCTTGGCCCTCACAACTACCACAGTTTTGTCCAGAAAGACGTCCAGAAGGATTTTCGATGTCCGGTCTAATTAGCATATTATGCTTTTATTATACATATATATGTATAATATATATGTATATACACACACATATATATATACATATATAATATATATGTATATACACACACGATATGTATACTCACATATTTATAAAAATCCTGCCAATTGGATGGAATTGGAGGGCATTATTTTAAGTTAAATAACCCAGACAGAGAAAGATAAATATTGTGTGGTATCACTTATATGTGGAATTTTTTTAAAAGTCATTTTTCATAGAAACAGAAACCAGAATGGTGGTTGACAGGGCTGGAGGAAGTGGAAATGGGATTATACAGGTCAAAGGGTACACATTTTGAGTTATAATAAAAATAAGTTCTACGAAACTAAAGTGCAACATGCTGTATATAGTTAATAATATAGTATTATTTAATTGAATGTTGCTGAAAGTAGATTTTAAGCATTCATTAATACACAGAGTTAGCTATGTGAGGTCATGCATGTATTAATCACCTTCATCTTGTTAGCCTTTCTACAATGTATATGTACAACAAATCATCATGTTGTAAACTTTAAATATATAAATTATATTTGTCAATTATTTCTTAGAAATAAATTTAACAAAAGATGCAAAACTTATACTTGGAAAACTACAAAATATTGTTGAAAAAAATTTAAAAAGATATAAATAAATGGAAAGACATCCCATGTTCATGGATTGGAAAACTTAACATTGTTAAGATGGTAAGACTCACAAAAAATGATTTACAGATTCAACATAATTTCTATTAGAATTTTAGCTGAACTTTCTGTAGATGTTAACAAGCTAATTCTAAAATTTATATGGAATTGCAAAGTACTAGAATAGCCAAAACAATACTGAAAAAGAACATTAAAATAAGAGGTCTCATACTTTCTGATTTCAAAACTTACTACAAAGCATTGGCCATCTAGACAGGGATAGACAAACAGATCATTGGAATAGAATTGAAAGTGTAGAAATAAACCCATACCTCTATGGATAGTTGATGGTTTATGTGTGGCAAGACCTTAATTGAGTTTTAAGCAAATGGCACTGGGACAACTAAATAGCCACATGTAAAACTATTAATTGGACCATTACTTCAAGCCACATACAAAAATTTACTAAAATTGTTCAAAAACTAAATGTGAGAGCAAAATTTATAAATATTTAGAAGAAAACATAGGAGTAAATCTTCATGAAGTTGAATTTGCCAATGAAATCATAAATATAACACCAACACAATTAACAACAGAAATAATAAGTAAATTAGACCTCATCAAAACTAAACACTTGTGCATCAAAGGACACCATCAAAATTTAGGGGGCAGGAGGGAAACCAACCAAAAAAATGGGGGAAAAACTTTTATTGATCATATATCTAGTAAAATACATGTATGAATAATACATAAAGAGCTTATACCACTCAGAAAGAAAAGACAAATAATTCAACTAAATAATGGGAAAAGTTTTTGAGTAGACATTTCTCAAAAAAAGATAAACAATAAACACATGAAAAGAAGCTCAACAAGTCATCAAGGAAATGTAAATAAAAAACACAACAAAATACAACTTCATATGCACTAGAGTGGCTAAATCAAAAAGTCAGATAGTAGCAAGGATGTGGAAATTTTTGAAATTTTTATAGTCACTCTGAACTTTTGTTTTCTGAACTTTTTTTTTTTCATCAAGACTATATTTGTAGAGCAGTTCTATGTTCACAGCAAAATTGAACAAAACGTAACAGAGATTCCCATATATGAGCATATGTGTTTTATTCCACATACTGCAGAGCACAGATAGTGCTTTTTTTGGAGGATAAATTGAAGTTTTGTGCCACTTAGTGTATGGCAAGTCAATCAATGCCATTTGTCCAATATCATTGCTCACTTTGTGACTCTGTGTTACATTTTGGTAATTCTTATTCATATTTCAAACTTTTTCATTATTGTTATATTTTATGGTTATCTGTGTTCCATAAAACAGTAATTATAATCTATATATATAAAAGCCCAGTGACCGAACAGCAGAATGACCAGAATGACTGATCGCTATGACATGCACTGAGGCGGCCAACAGGCCCAATTCGGGCCTCGATCAGCCTTCACCAACCTCCCCTGACCCCTCCCCCTGCCAACCGCCCACAGCCCCTCCCCCTGGCTAGGCCCACCCCAACTCAGCCCCCATCGGGGTGGGCCAGCTGGACCCCATCAGTGCATGAATTGGTGCACCAGGCCTCTAGTTACTATTATAATTGTTTTTGCAGAACCACAAACCATGTCCATGTGAGATTGCAAACTTCATTAATGGCTGTTGTGTGTGTTCTGACTGCTCTACTGACCAACCATTTCACTGTCTCTTTTGGGTTCTCAGGTCTCCCTAGTCTCTGAGAAACAACAATTTTGAAATTAGGTTAATTAATAACCCTACAATGGCCTCTGAGGGTTCAAGTAAAAGAAAGATTTGTGCATCTCTCAATAGAAAGCTGGAAATGATTAAGTGAGGAAGGGATGCTGATAACTAAGCCCGGCCAAAAGCCAGGCCAATTGTGCAAATGATTAGCCAAGTTGTAAATGCAAAGAAAATGTTGTTAAAATGGTATTAAAAGTGCTATTCCTGTGCACACAAGTGATAAGAAAGTGAGAAGAGTCTTATTGCCGATATGAAGAAAGTTTTAACGGTCTGGATAGAAGATAACGAGCGTTGGTGAAAATGTGGGAAAGGGGGAACCTCTGGACACTACTGGTAGGAATATAAATTGATACAACCATTTTGGAAAACAATATGGAAATTCCTCAAAAAATGAAAAATGGAACTACCATTATCCAAAGGAAATGAAATCAGGATCGTAAAGAGATATCTGTACCTCCACGATCAGTGCAGCTTTATTCAACATAACCAAGATATGGAAACAACCTAAATCTCCATCAACTGAACAGTAGATAAAAAAAAATATTTATATAAAGAAAATGAATAAATATCTAAGAATTCAGCTTTTTAGATTTCACGTACAAGTGAGATCATGCAATATTTGTCTTTCCGTCTCTGGCTCATTTCACTTAGAATAAGTGATTCTTCCATGTTGTAGTAAATGATGTGAACTCCTTCTTTAAAAAAAAAAAGTGGAATCTAAAATGTTGAACCCATATGAGCAGAGAGTAGAATGGTGGTTGCTAGAGATGGGATTGGGGAGATAGGGGATGCTACAAAGTTTCAGTTATACCAGATGAGTGACTTCTAGAGATCTAATGTAAAGCATCAGGACTATAGTTAATAACACTGTATTGTACACTTGAAATTTGTTAAGAGAGTAATGTCCTTAAGTGTTCTCACCACAAAAACAAAACTGGAATCTATGTACTTGATTGTGGTTATCATTTTGCAATGTATAAATATATTCAAATATCAATTTGAATATACAATTTGGTTTGTCTATTATGCCTCAATAAAGCTGGAAAATTTTTTCAAAAGACTAAACATGTTATACACACAAAGGAACTCTTAGGTAAGATTGCTCCCAGCTAGTTATCCGCTCATTATCAGACTTGAGTAAATAAGGGAGTGGTGGTTCAGGGATAGACCTACAGGCAAAGAACAACAGAGGACCTAGAACCGACCCTTTATATGTGGAAATGTTATATATTTTAGAGTTGGCATTGGAAAGTATATGGGAAACTGTGCAGTGTTTTAAAAAAGTATCCTAAGACAATTCAGAGGGAAGACTTAGCATTGGATCCATACATATAACATCCATATAAAATCAATTCCATGCAGAAAAATCTTAAATGTGAACAGGAAAAATTTTTACTTTTAAGGAGAAAATTTAGATTATCTTTATGAACTTGGGTAGGAAAGCATTTCTTAGCAGGGATACAATAGCAAAAACAATCTATAATAATAAAAGCATAATATGCTAATTAGGCCGGACGTCCTTCCAGATGACCTTCTGGATGAAGCCAGGGCTGCAAGGGAAGCCCGGGTCCCGGGTGCCAGAGGGAAGCCAGTGCCAGCAGCCGAGGGAAGGAAGGCCTACTCTTGCACAAATTTTGTGCATCAGGCCTCTAGTTTTTAAATATTGATAAATTTACTTTATTACATATTTCTTAAAATTATATCAATATTAAGATACTTAAAAATGTTATAAATTAGGGAAAATAATTGTAATACAAATAACTGGTATAGAAAATTGATATTGTAAACACAAAAACCTAAATCCTATAAACTTATTTCTAGCTATCCATATGTATATTTTTATATTTATAAAAATAATAAGGAACTTAATGTCCCTGGATGTTCTAGAACTAGATTATGAAGGAAAAAAACAGTAGACCAATATGCCTGGGGAAGATTCCCAACCTTATTAGTAACCAGGAAAATGCAGTTTAAAACCACCAGGAGGTAACATTTAACACTCAACAGCTTAATACATTTGAATGCCAAGGATTGGCAAGAGAGTTTATTACTGGGGATAATTACACATGGAGCGATAGATCCTCCCTCCCCACAACTGGTGGGCGGAGTATGACGTAACCCGCAGCCCGGAAAAACCTGAGTGACTAACCAGGTACCTTATATGGACTATACATCGGACCACCAATCCACACCTGCCAAATACCCTAAGCCCTTGTCCTATATGGACAATGCAGTAAGACACCAATCAGCGTGCGCCGAGTACACTAAGCCCCCACCCCTTCCCATTCCGCCCCTCAAAAGGGGTGCCCACCTCTGCACGTGCTGCTGTCCTCCCCTGTGAGACAGCCCGGCAGGTGCTTCTCCTCTAATAAAGCCTGTAGTCCTGGTTTTCAGCCTCTGTCTGATTTTTCACTTGTGACCTGCAGACTCACAGCTGATGGGAAGATCGGTAAATAAAGAAGGTACTAGAGGTGCTGTCTTTCAGTGTTAAAGTGACGGAAAGGATTCCTGGTCTTAAATGAAAATTTAGATCGAGAAAATGCCCTGGAAGAAAAGGTACAAGCTGCTGGGTGATGCCTCAGCAAGACTGAGGAAGATACAATAAACTGTAAGAGAAAATCCAAGAGGGCTGGATTTGAGCATTTTATGGCACCAATCTTCTTATAAACTCCTTAGATTTTGAGTATATCTTGATTCAGCACTAGGAAAGAGCAGGTATGTGAATGGGCAGTGGGACACTTTATCTGTTCCGGGTACATTTACATTGCAAATGATAATCCTTCTCTGCCACTTAAGTTACCTTTTGAGTCAATAGCAGTCTAAACCTCACATTATCAGCCAGCACATTCAGCCAGTTCTATCATGCAAAGCAAATTAGCGCTGACATCAGATTTACCACTGGGCAGGCTGAAGGGAGGGCCCTGGCTCCTCCAGCCCAGGCCCTGAGGGCTCACTGTTCCAGAAAGTACACTGTGCCCTTACTGAGAACCCCGCCCTGCACTGGGCTTGAGGCTGGCCTCCAGCAGGGGGCTCTCTTACTGCCTCGACCCTCGCTGACAGTCAGCATGGCTCCAATCTCTGTTCAGATTGGACTCCACAGATCCAGCCCCTGGTCAATGCCGTCCTCACCATTTAAGCCCAGTGTCTTTCAAATATTGAGACCGTCGTCTTTATTCTGTCTCCCTGGCCCACAGCTGGACACTGTCCTCACTACAGACAATTTCAGGTCCTTCTCACTACAATGGGTTTACCAAATGCTTATTTTCTTTTGGGGAAACTTCTACAAATTACTAATATGTTAGATTCAGATACCCAGACAGTGTCCTGTAAAATATAGTGCCTTATTAAAAATTGCCTTTGGGTTGGGGGTATTAACCTACACTCCTTTGATATTCTTATTTATAGATTGTTCTTTCTTTTATTCTTCACATTTTGTGTGTGATGATTCTTCGGGGTTGAGCCAAGACTATATTGCTTGTTTAAACTGATATCGAGAGAAACTAGTGGCACATGTGATGCTGGCGGGAAGGAAAGAGCCAACTGGGCAAGGGAAGTAGTTACTAAACCATGGTTGTGTTTGAAGAGGAAGGATGATGGCAAAAAACTTTGCTTAAACCACAATTACATGTAACCATGATATATCCTGAACTACTTTCCCTTCAGCCAATAAGGCAACAGGGGGAAGGCAGCATCACTTGTCTCTGGCAGACTCACCCATCAGGAAGGCTACCCAGCACCATGGGGGCGGGCAGGGCTGGACGCCGAGAAATGCAGTCAACCACTCAGTTCAGTGAAATTTGTAGATAAACGTGTGTGTGTGTGTGTGTGTGTGTGTGTGTGTGTGTGGAGTGCTGGGTAGAGTTCCTGAAGTTGCCTGCCCGTGCTGTCCCCAGTGTCTATTCTCTGCCTTCCTCCTCTTCCCGGGATGAGGGTCACAAAGTTTCCAAATCTTAGTTGAGTTCTCAAGCCCACTTTTCTTCCATCCTTTTACATATCCTTGGTCATCTCCACTTCTCATTTCCTGGAACCCAGTGTTCTTTTTATAACCACGCCCTTCATGGAACTAAAGTAATGATCACATTGTATCTCACAGGTAGAGAGGAGAGGAAAGACATGAAGTCTCCCTAAATCTGACTGCCTTGAATTCTGACCCCATGAACCCATGGCATAGAGTGAGCAGAGGGAAGCGCACCACTTCTATACTGAGGCCCACTCTCTCCCTGTGACCGGGAACTTCCAGGAGAAATGTCCGGTCTGCAGGCGGGTCCAGCAGCGCTGGGTGGGTGCCTGGGTTGGCACAGGCCGGCTCTTCAGCCCCCTCCATGACGGCCCCAGCTCAGGAACATCCTTTGTTTTTTGATGAAGCTGGAAAGTTCTGTTATCCTCAAAGTACTGGAACTTGTAAGATTTCTAAGTCTGACTGAATAAAAGTTCAGTCTTCAGCTGATCATGAAGATTCCAAAGTGTATCATCTCCTCAGGCATCCAGGTAAGTTATCCGGGACCTGACGGGGATTGATCACCCGTGCACGGACGCGTGTGCACGTGGATCAAATGTGTCAGGTAGGGCCTAGCCCGTGTGGCTCAGTTGGTCGAGCATCATCCTGTACACTGAAGGGTCACCAGTTCGATTCCCAGTCAGGGCACATACCCGGTTGTGGGTTCAATCCCTAGTAGGGATGCAACTGATTGATGTTTCTCTCCCTCTCTGTTCCTTTCTCTCTAGAATCAGTGCAAATATGTATTTTTAAATGCTGTCGGCAGGAGAACTGGCGAGGAGGAAGAGCTCTTACATCCACGAGCCCCAGATGAAGGCTCCTGCACAAATGCAACTTCCCGCCTCAGAACTCGCCCCCCGGAAACTGCCAGGGGAAGTCAGCCGAAGCCAGTGGCCGGTTCCCTCGCAATGACTTCCGAGAAGGACTAAGTGGGGGCCCGGGGCCCAGTGCCTGTTAGGGGAACCTGCACCAGCTTCCCTCTGCCTCAGAGCTGCACAGACCCCTCTGACACACCTGAGGGAAGGCTGCTGGGTTTGAAATCCAGTTCCACCCCTTCCCAACGGTGTAGCCTTGGGTGAGGATCCACCCCTCCGCACAGCTCTCTGGTAAAGCGGGGAGAGGAAGTAATAATAATAACTGGCCTCAGGGTATTGTCATAAAGATTAAGTCCGTTAATACAGTAAAAGCACTCAGAACAGTGTCCAGCAGTAGTAAGCACTCAAGAAATAGCCAGCTCTATTATTATCTTTATCATCAATTATCTTTATTTTTATGACTGGTGGGTAACCTAGCAATGTCTCCATTCTCTCATCGCCCGGCTGATAAGGACCCAATATGTCTGGGGAGAAAGTCTAAAACAAACAAAAACAAAAAACAAAGAAGCCTGGTTTTCCTTATATCGAGTGGGAACTGGGGAAGGAATCCCAGAGGAACAGCCACTTCTTGCTTTAGGCTCTGACGTGTTCCGGAAACTAACCAGCTCCCCGACTCCTGGGGAAACAGCAGGGTCCCTCCCCTACCTCGTCCTGATTTCCTCCCATCACTTACACATCCCAGCATTTGACTCTAAAATCACAAGTCAGGTTCACACCTGTAGGTCAAACTCACAGTTGATTCGCGGGTTTAGTAACCGGAGCCTAGGCCACGACATAGCTGGAACTCACGCGGGACTGCGTGGACACACAGAAATTTCCAGAACTGGAAACATTCAAGATGTTAGCAATCCTTGTCCTCTCCCTGCACACCTGTGCGTGTGGGCCCACCGTGGGTGTTAGTTCCAACGTTGATTGTGACCGAGATCACATAAGGGTGATACGAGCTCTCTCATCTGACTGCCGAGCCCCCCCGCTTCTCTGCGCATGCGGAACATTTTCCTTCCCAGAGAAGCAGAGCACCCATGTCCTCACCCCAGACCCCAGCTCCACAGCCCAGTCCTCTGTCGCCAGGCCTGGGAGACAAACAGCCTTTGCGGAAGCTGGGCTGACATGAAACCAAAACAAGACATTGGATACTTCCCCTCAGGCAATTCAATCGTATGCGAGGCAGCTTCATTTGTCTCTGGCAGCCTAAGCCAGGAAGGACTATGAGAAAAAAATATTTAATCATAGGAAAAAAGTATCTACTAACAAGGGCAAATTTATATACGTATAATAGTGTCATACATTTAACAAAGACTAGAAAGAATCATCCGAGAAAATATTACAAAACTGTTCTGAGACTGCAAAAGATGAAAACGTGGAGCAAAATGCAATATTCCCAGAAAGACTATACCACACAGACGTGATGCAGTTTCAATCAACAGCTACATGGGATTCTAAAAACTGATATTATGTTTCCAAAAGCCAACAGAAAAGTAACTATATATACAAGACTGTCACCGTATTGAGCAATTCTTTTTTAAGTGATTGGCTTTCTTCTTCACTCTATTGCTTATTCCTCAAATGTGCTGTTTCTTTTCTGTATGATTTTGATCTTATATGGAGGTGATTTATTCCACATTCGCTGATGACAATGTTAATAATTATAGTTTTGGTGTAAAGAGCTAAATTCTAGGGACAGCTTCCGGACATCAGGGAGGAAAACCAGGGGCCTCTAGCGTGGTTCTGAGCTGCCTTTCTCTGCTCAGCACCAGCCCCACCCCCACCTCGTGCCCTCAAAGAGCATGAGCTAACCTAGAATTCCCCGACAAAGAGCGTTTGCAGTAAGCCTAACCCGCATTGAACATATTCTCTGCAGCCAATCAGGACCAGGAGTAGGGCACCATCACTTGTCTCTGGAAAACTAGGCCAAAACTCACAGACAAAGAGCTACTGTGTCTAGAAATACCAACAAAACAATACATAACAGCACCTGACTGATTTATTCAATGTAACATGAAAACCTGATGTCGCGTGAAAGTCTAACATTAACAATGTGATTCTAAAAGCCAGTGGGGGTCCCCTCCCAGCCCTTGGTGCTTTACCAACAAGTCCCTGGCGACTCAGAAAGGGAAATCATGTGGGAAACGACGCTGGGGCTGCTCTGCTCTAATCATTTTAGTTAAACAGCCCAGAACTTGGCCAGGGGGCCTTGGACTTGGAGATGGGTCCCCTGAGGTCCTTTTCTTCTTGTAAATAACAGTGATTTGGCCCTGGTTAGTGATGCTTGCTCAGTGGTTAGCGAGTCAGCCCACACACCAAAATGTGGGGGGTTTGATTCCCCATCGAGGGTACATACCTGGGTTGCAGGTTCACTCCCCATCCCCAGTTGAGCGCATGCAAGAGGCAACCAGTCAATCTCATTCTCTCTCTCTCTCTCTCTCTCTCTCTCTCTCTCTCCCCCCCCCCCCCCCCCACTGGGTCCCTCCCCCATCCTCTTCCACTCTCAGAAAAGGAATGGGGCCAAAAATATCCTCTGGTGAGGATTAACAGAAAAATTTTAAAATAAAATAAAAGTCAGTCAGAATGATGAAGTAGGCAAGACTAATGAGAAACACTTTTCTCTTTTGCTGAAGTTACTGTAGGGAAACACAAGCACAGGTAATTCCCTGGCCCTACACTCCCCACCAATAGGAACGAAGACAGGCAGGACTTCATGTGTCTGTGTTCATCATGGACGTGACCTGGACACTTGAGGACAAGTCTCATGTCAGCTCTGGTTGTAAACCTACAATCCCTTCACCTCACAGCCAGCAGTCATGTCAGTCGTGTGTGTTGAGGGATTTGAGAACTACGAGGCTGCCTACCAACCTCCCCAACGCCTGCGAGGGCCTCGGGGTGCTCATAGCCGGACGTGGGCCCTGAAAAACACCCCTCTCTCCACAACAAAGGCTCGGCTGCCACCTTCAAAAACTCGTCTCATCCATCTCTCCAACTCCAAGGCTTTTTAAAGAACTTCGCTCCACCAGGCTCATGCCAGCCTGTCCTGAAGGACCAAGATGCCCCCTTTCCATCCCCAACTCCTGCAGCTCTGAGGAAAACGGAGCCCCTTGCATTTGTAGGAAATGTAATGGGATGAGTAGGAAATAAGTTTGCACATTACAGCCACAGTAATAGCAATGTGGTTTAGGCAATGAGGACCCAGGGAGACTAGAGAGCAGTGGGTCTCACTTGGGGGCAACCTCCCTGGACCCTCACCCCCAGAGGGCATTTGGAGACACTCCTGGTGTTCACTGGCATCTAGTGACATCCTTCAGTGCACAGGACAGCCCGCTGCAAAGGGATCCTGCCCCAAAAGTGGGACGTGCATGGCTGAGAAGCTGCTCCAGAGCCTGCACTCGAAGTGCCACCTGCGGCCTCAGGAGCTGGTGAATGGCAACCGCCAGGATCCACCCACACCCACTGAATCCTAGAACTGCCTTGTAACAACACCCCAGATGACTTGGGTGCACGACACAGTTCTGGAACCCTGCTTCAGAACGGGGGCCTCGCACAGAATGCACACAGGCCCCCCAGGCCCGGCCTCCTTCCTAGCCAATCAAATGAGAATATCTGAGAGAACTTCTCCGGCATGTTTAAAGTCTCCTCCAGGTTATCCTTCTGCCCACAGGTCAGAGGACCACTGCGCTAAAGCCATGAAAATGGGTACAGCGTGCAGCTGCATAGTCAGTCAGAGGGGAGGAAAGACCCTGACCCGCAGGCGTGGGGCTCCAGCGAACACATCAGCAGACACCGGGGCAGTTTCCTGTGTTAGGGCAGGTGCAGTCACAGCCGAACAGCAGGGAAGGAAGGGCATGGGCAGGATCCTGACCCCAGGCTGGGGAAGCCTGCCTCCTAAAAGGCTAAAATAGCACCTCAACCAACCCTCTCCCTAATGTGCAAGTTCCATAGGTTCAAGGCAGTTGGAAGGACAAGACCAGCTACATGGGGCCTAGAACGACATAGAAAAGAGTAAAGAAGAAAAAGCAGAAGAATTAGAAATAGAAAAACATATTCTTATTTTCCTTCATGGCCAAAATAAATGAGTTCTCTCTTCTCTCTCTCTCTCTCTCTCTCTCTCTCTCTCTCTCTCTCTCTTTCTCTCCATATACACATATATATCTATATATATAAAAGCCTAAGCAACCATCGCAACCAAATGGATGACCGAACAGGCTGCATGGGGCGACCAGGCTGGCAAGGGGTTTTTGTGAGGGATGACCAAATGACTGAGCAGCAGGCTGCAAAGATGGTGGTGCCCACAGCCACAAGATAGCTGGCAGGGGAGGGCAGTTAGGGGTGACCAGGCCAGCAAGGGAGGGTAGTTAGGGGTGACCGGGCTGGCAGGGGAGGGCAGTCGGGGGGATCAGGCCAGCAGGGGAGGGCAGTTGGGGGCGATTTGGCTGGCAGGGGAGTGGTTAGGGGTTGATCAGACTGGCAGGCAGAAGTGGTTAGGGCCAATCAGGCAGGCAGGCAGGTGAGCAGTTGAGAGCCAGCAGTCCTGGATTGTGAGAGGGATCCCAGATTGAAGAGGGTGCAGGCTGGGCTGAGGAATACCCCCTGCACCCCAGTGCACGAATTTCGTGCACCCGGCCTCTAGTCTATAATAATAAAAGTGTGATGTGCTAATTAGACTGGACAGCCAAACAGCAGAATGACCATCCAGACAATCTTCCAAACGACCTTCAGGACAAAGCCAGGGCTGCCAGGGCAGAGCCCTTTGCACGAATTTCATGCATCGGGCCTCTAATATCTATATAATATTCTTTTACAAGTACAGTACTAATAACTTTGATTATCATGAACCCATTTGGGAATAAGTTGCTAACCCAGTGCCCTTGAGTACCTTAGTGTGTATTTCCTACAAACACATACATTCTCTACATAGTGACAATACAGCCATCAAAATTGAGAAATTGATACATAACTACAGTCTAATTTTCAGAGCCCATCAATTAACCCAATCACTGTCTTTATAGCACAGAATCAAATTCAAAATCATGTTGCCTTTAGTTGTCAGCTCACTTTAGTCTTCTTTAACACAAAACTGGTATTTCCCATTCCTAATATCAATCTTCCAGTCAGTGGAAGGGCATGAGCAAATTCTCTTAGCCTTTAAAGGACGTTTCTATCAGAGGCCAATGTGGCCCTGCTGACCAGGGGAGGGAAATGAGAGCTCACTTTCCAAAAAAAATAATATTCCACCCCCCTCTGTTTTAATATTCTCTCTTGTGTAGGAAGATTAAGTCCCACATTTTTTATCAATTATTAGGTTTTCTTTCCTCACCCACCACACACCTCCTTCCACTACATGGTTGGAGAAGTCTCCTTAGACAGAGAGCATATGCACAGCACCGGATTTTTCACTTCCATTTTGGGGTTTCTATATTTCTAATTTGGGAAATTTTGGCCTCAGAATAAAAACCCTAATATGTCTCTCCGAGAGCCTGAGTTTACTCACTTGGCTTCAAGCCCTGAGTGTCAATGTTTCTACTATAACCTGATGTCGTTATAGGAAATATTAAAGCCAAAGTGAGGTGTAGAAAAGACAGGGAGGTGTCCGACTATTCCCCTATTATGACTTCATGTAAAGGAAGAAAGGACCAAACTACACCTTTGGGAGAGCAAGTGAGTGAAAGGAAGAGGAGGATAAATTTCTCAGGAGGCATGTCCACTCCTTGCCCAGAGGCCACCTCCCACACACCTACCGTAAGGGGGAAAGTGCATTTTAATAGTCGGTGAAAGGATTCCCATGTCTCCGAATGCAGTCGGAATGAAAAGATACTCCTGCCCTGGCACAGGGAAGGTCCGTGCTTGAACGAATCCCAGCTCATCCGTGCCATCAGGGCACTACATAGGAAGCAGGGGTACGTAAAGGAGAGTTCATAGCCTAGCTACTACTACATGATTGTTTCAGTTGTTTCCTTATTGTGTACACCATCCATGTGTAAGGAACCGCCTCTCACTCCATGATCCAGGGACAGAGACACTTACCTGCAGAGGGGGTCGTCCTTTGCATCAGCCGGATCCAGTAACCATGCTGAGGCAGGGCTGTGCCCCAGATGGGCATTGGCTCCTCTCCATTCCAGTAGTCTGCCTCTGGACGAGCCAGCATAGCAACCTTTGGGGAGGAGCCATGAGCACGTTGTGGTGTCTGGACTCTGTGTTAGCCTGGGTGATGATTAATGCAGACAGCACTGTGGGGAGCAGCAGTCTGAGGAAAGGTGAGTGGAAACATTAGGCAAGTTGGCAAGTTTCTCCATGGGGAATGGGCCCTCCCTGTGAAAAGCAGCATGTTCCGTAGGGTTCTAGCATTTCTAGGGTTCATGTCTAGAAATCCTGGGCTTGTTATTAAAGGTTTGAGTATAATCACATCTTGACACAGTTCCTCAGGGTCTGTAGGAAAACCCGTTATGTATAGTTAGTCAGGTGAATAATTATTAAACAACTGATTCTATTCCTAGTACATGCCCTTCCCCTATTAGCACCACAATCAAGACATAGAAGAGGTTTAGGTTCCAGTACCGCATGGCCACATAGGAGGATCCTGAATTCACCTCCTGCCACAGATACATGGAATCTAGCTACATATGGAACAATTTCCTCTGAAAGAAACCCCAAAACTAGGTGAGCAAATCCTACACATTGGGCAAAAAACAAAAAGCCCTTTGAAATAAGTAGGAAAGGCCCTGGTTGGTGTGGCTCAGTGGTTGAGCGGCATCCCGTGCACTCAGAGGTCAACAGTTCAATTCCCAGTCAGGGCATGTGCCTGGGTTGTGGGCTCAATCTTTGGTAGGCAGCATGCAGGAGACAGCCAATTAATCTCTCTCTCTCTCTCGCTCTCTCTCTCTCTCTCTCTCTCTCTCTTCCCTTCCCTTCCTCTCTCTCTAAAATCAATAAAACCATAATTTTAAAAAATAAGTAGGAGAGCTGAGACACAATTTTTAGGGGCAGAAATAGAATATTTGGGACTAGCTATAATTATAAGAACTATTAATCATGCTCTCTTAACTGTGATGGTTCTGTTCTGATTAGAGAAAACACATTCTAACTTGGCTGGGGGTTGTATGCCCTGGGACATGGGAGCTCACATCGGAATGCAGTCATCCTTCTTTCCCAAGAACTGCCTGTCATTATGGAAAGATTTACAACCTCATGGCTGAAACAATTTAGTCCCAGAGGCATCCATCCTTTGTAACCCCCAGCCCCTATTGCCTGCAATCTGGTCCTGGGGCACCTGCAACCCACCCCCTCCACCCCCACATCCTACCTAATAATAGACAAACATGGTAATTAACCATACCTTCGCTACCATCACCACTGGCTGATCAGCATGATATGCAAATTAACTTCCAACAAAGATGGCGGCTAATTTGCATACTGCAGGCAAGGCAGGACACTGGGAGCCGCCATCCAGGCACCCGTGTGTGACCCCAGGAGCCGCTGGGCCATAGGCAAGGCGGCCCCCTGGGACCCAGGAGCCCATCAGCAAGGTCTGCAGGCGAAGCAGCGATCTAGCTATGAGGGAGAGGGTGGGGGGCGGAAGGAGCTACAGGAGCAGCTCTGACGGGAAACTGAAGACTCCAGCTGTGCAGAGCGAGGAGCAAAGACTGAAGGCTCCAGCCACAGCGAAGACTGTGTCCAGAGCGAAGATGGAAGGCGGTGGCCAGAGTGAAGGTCTGGGTCCTGGGTGCCAGAGGAAAACTGGTGCTGGCAGCCAGGGGAAAGAAAGCCTATTACACAAATCTTCGTGCAATGGGCCTCTAGTTACTTATAATCTGTAATGATTATCCTGTGCCTACTTTCCCATGCCTGTAATTCCTACTTTCCCACCTGATCTTTGTCCTCTACACAGTATAAACAGCTGGCTTATGGGGAGGGCAGAACAGATTTTTGTGGATGACCTGCTGCTCTCCCGTGCTTCTGGCAGTGTTGGAATAAACGTTCATATACGATTCAACCCAGTCTCTGCTTTACTGGCTGAAGTAGTGACAGGCAGCCTGGACCCCCTTGGTGCCCAGTTACATAATCTCATAATAAGCCCCAGGCCTGGTGCAGCAGCCCACTGTCAGGAGGGAACTTACAACCTTGAGTTTCTCCTGGAGGAGAGAAGAGAGTGACCCTCACATCTGCCACCCCAACTTTTAAGACCTGCATCTGACAGACATGACCCCAAAACATCTAAGTGTGAATGCCAGTGGGGTGTCTGTCCATGAGACCCACAGGCTACAGCAAACTGAGAAACAGTTCATAAAGAGGGCATGGGGCCTGGCCAGTGTGGCTCAGTGGTTGAGCATCGACCTATGACCAGGAGGTCATAAGTTCGATTTTCAGTCACAGCACATGCCTGTGTTGCTGGCTCCATCTGAAACCAGATAATCAATTGTGGATGAAGGGGCCACATGCTAATCTGACAAGATCAGGGAAGGCTTGCGTGACAATTTTGCAAACTCAAAGACCTAAAGTAACCGTAAAAGATGATCTGAAATTAAACTTTCTTTTTTTTTTTTTTTTTTTTTTTTTTTTTTTTTTAATTAAATCTTTATTGTTCAGATTATTACATTTGTTCCTCTTTTTTTCCCCCCATAACTCCCCTCCTCCCAGTTCCCGCCCCACCCTCCGCCCTCACTCCCCACCCACTGTCCTCATCCATAGGTGCACGATTTTTGTCCAGTCTCTTCCCGCATCTCCCACACCCCGTTCCCCCCAGGAATAGTCAGTCCATTCCCTTTCTATGTCCCTGATTCTATTATAATCACCAGTTCATTCTGTTCATCAGATTATTTATTCACTTGATTCTTAGATTCACTTGTTGATAGATGCATATTTGTTGTTCATAATTTGTATCTTTACCTTTTTCTTCCTCTTCCTCTTCCTCTTCTTAAAGGATACCTTTCAGCATTTCATATAATCCTGGTTTGGTGGTGATGAACTCCTTTAGCTTTTCCTTATCTGTGAAGCTCTTTATCTGACCTTCAATTCTGAATGATAGCTTTGCTGGATAAAGTAATCTTGGTTGTAGGTTCTTGGTATTCATCACTTTGAATATTTCTTGCCACTCCCTTCTGGCCTGCAAAGTTTCTGTTGAGAAATCAGCTGACAGTCGTATGGGTATTCCCTTGTAGGTAACTGAGTTTCTTTCTCTTGCTGTTTTTAAGATTCTCTCTTTATCTTTTGCTCTTGGCATTTTAATGATGATGTGTCTTGGTGTGGTCCTCTTTGGATTCCTTTTGTTTGGGGTTCTCCGCGCTTCTTGGACCTGTAAGTCCATTTCTTTCACCAGGTGGGGGAAGTTTTCTGTCATTATTTCTTCAAATAGGTTTTCAATATCTTGCTCTCTCTCATCTTCTGTCACCCCTATAATTCTGATGTTGGTACGCTTGAAGCTGTCCCAGAGGCTCCTTACACTATGCTCGCATTTTTGGATTCTTTTTTCATTTTGCTTTTCCGGTTGGGTGTTTTTTGCTTCCTCGCATTTCAAATCATTGACTTGATTCTTGCGCTCCTCTGGTCTGCTGTCGGGAGTCTGTATGATATTCGTTATTTCAGTCCGTGTATGCTTAATTTCTAGTTGGTTCCCCAATATAAGATCGAGGGTCTTATTAGTTTTATTGTAGATCTCATTAAGTTTATCGGCGGCTTCTAAACAGTTCTTGAGAGACCTTAAAAGTGTGGTTCTGAACTCTATATCTTCCATTGACAATTTTGTCCTGTTTCTTTGTCTCCGCATTTTGTTATGCTTCCTTGGTGCACCCCCTCGTGGTCTTTGTTCGCAGTCTTATAGTTAAATCTTAATTGTTGTAGCTAATTCCAGGGAGGGTTTGACCTCCAGGCCAAGTGGCTATGAGAGTCAGCTGTGTCAGCAGTGAGAGAACTTCTGTCCTCTAGGGAGGTGCTAATCTAGCCTTTGCCTGAGGCTATCCGGCAAATGCCTGTGTGCAGGGCTTGGGCGGGGCGGGTCGCACAGGATCAACAGGGTGGGCCGGAGAGAGCAGTTATGGCGGCTCTCAGTCCTGTCCCCAGGGGCTCTGCCTCTCTGAGTCCCAGCACCCGCTGCAAAGCTCAGAGAGAAAGCTGCACTCGCTCTGACTGAAGCCAGACAGTCCCGCTTCTCCCGTTTGAGTCTGGGTCCCTAAAGACTCGCCCGTATCTGGAGCTCAGAGTCTGCGACTCCCTCCAGGTTGAAAACGCCAACCGCGCCCTCCGCCGCCAGCCCGCTCCGCGCACTCCGCACCTCAGAATTTGACTTCAGCACTGCGCCTCCTCTGAGTGTCCGTATGCGTTTCTCTTTCCTCCTAGTTGTAGGACTTCCACTCAGCCAGCGTTCCTGTGGTTCTGGGTGATGTCCCTTCCGTTTTTTGGTTTCACTTTTGAAGTAGTTGTTCAAAGCAGCAAACTCCGGCGTTAACCTATGCCGCCACCTTGGTTCTCCTGAAATTAAACTTTCACTAAAGCAGTTATGGTGGGTAGTCACTTCCTAAGCTGGTATCTTCCCTGACAAAGTCAACCTTTCCCTTAACTGAGCTTATTGTCTTTTTTGCATCTATGATAACATATCATTGAAATGTCAGGGTAACCTGTAACTTCCCTTTTTTCCAGACTCCTCAGGGCACAACCAACTGTGCCTGGGTACCAGGGTAGATACCACAAAGTTCTTCATTGTTATTGTTATCATGTTGTTGACTGTTATTCTGTCTATCATTTTACTCTTTATCCAATCCCAGATTTCTACCCCTCCCCCACTTTGCTTTCTCCACTCCCTAATCTATGACCAATGGAGTTCATGCAGCCCACTTACATCTCCTCTTTTGGTTGTAATGTATAAAAGAAGGTTAAAAAACTGCCATTCTTCAGGGCGCTATCTCAATACATTGAGATTCTGCTTCCCGGCAATTGTTGACAATTTGGCTCAAATAAATTCACAAAAATTCTTTACAGGTTTGAATGTTGTTTTTCACATTAGCAAGAGTATCTTATAATGATTTCTTATAACTCATAGCTAGTCCCCAATATTCTATATCTTCCCCTAACAGATCCCCACTAGGGAGCATGCAGGAGGCAGCCGATCAATGATTCTCTTTCATCGTTGATATTTCTATCTCTCTCTTCCTCTCACTTCCTCTTTGAAATAAATAAAAATACATTTTTTAAGAAGAAAGAGCCATGGGGACTCACCACTCAGGGCCAAGCCCAAGGCTGAAAAGCACCCAGACTTTCTGTGAAAGAGGCTTATTTGCTCTTGTTGTAGCATTGGCCTGAGGGACAGGCATCTAACTAGTTACTAAGCACAAATGTAAGGACCTACTGAAATGCTCTCCAAAACTGGAGGCATGCTTGCACACTCCCTCTGCCAGGCTCCTGGTTACCAGTGTTGATTTCAGAACTTCCAAACTTGGCCCAGTCAGTGTTGCTCAGTGGTTGGGTATCAACCTATGAACCAAGAGGTCATGGTTCAATTCCTGGTTCCTGATCAGGGCATACACTCGGGTTTTGGGCTTGATCCCCAGTGGGGGGCATGCAGGAGGCAGCCAATTGAGATTCTTTCTCATTGATGTTTCTATCTCTCCTTCTCTGAAATCAATAAAAATTTTTAAAGAGAACTTCCAAACCTATAAAGAATTTTTATAAAACTTTATTTGAACCAAACACAGGATACATCTGTAATCAAGATCTCAACAGACTGAGAGAAACACTCCAGAGAATAACAGTTTTCAATTTCTTCTATACATTTGAGAGTAAGGAAGGAACATAGTGAAGATTACATGAAGGTCAGAGAAAGCAAGGGGGGCATCAGATTGCAGGACAGGTAACAAGATTATGGCTCTTTTGGGGGTGGTTAAGGCTTATTTCAAAGGTATGTTAACCCAGATGCACAGAAACAATGGACAGGGCTTGCTTAAGGCAAAGGTAAACCTTTTACTAAAAAGTTACGTGCATGGGGTTTGACTACTCACTGTGACCTGCCCAGTTAGGGATTGATGATCAGATCACTCTGTGAGGTTACTGTTTATAGAACCCCTTTTATCATCCACAATCCCTACCCAGTATTTCCCAGAACGAGTTCTGTGAACTTGATATCAAACCCAGGCTCAGCTGCCTGCCTGTTTCTCAAGAGCCAACAATAGACAGGGGCTGATGGAAGTGATAACCAGAATGGCGAGCTGAGGTTTTTTCACGGGGGTCGTGTCTCAAGACACTGAAGAATGAGCTCCTTGGACCAGGAGATTTATGCAAAAACGTGAAAAATTTATTACAAACAGGTTCAGACTCCCAAAAGGGGAGGGCCCCAAAAGTGGGTTTCCAGTGAAGCTACTCAATCTAGGGGTATATATGTGCTACAAGCCTGCTCTATGTCTACCTGTATCTCCACCTGATTGATTACCTCATTGTTCTTGCCCAGCAAAGGACCTGAACTTTCCCTGCTCCTATGTGTCAGTACACCTTGCTGCTACAGGCTCTACCTGCCTCCAGCTCTATGTCCAAAAGCATTCCATTATTGTAGCACTAGAGAGTCCCTACCCCTGGTCAGCGATCAGGGCTGATCAGAGCCTTCCTTCCACTGGCTGCTGGCTGCTGGCTGCTGGCTGGGGCCTTCCTTCTTTCCGCATCGCCCCCTGGGGGTCAGTGCACATCATAGGGAACGGTGGAACTCCCAGTCAGTTGAACTCCTGTGGGGACAATTTGCATATTAGCCTTTTATTATATAGGAAGGTTGGCTCCTGTGATTAGGCTGCTCAAACTGCCGTGTCTGCCCTGCCTATGTTCCACCTGCCTTTGTTTTCCCTGGATCCCTGCCCTGTTTGCCTGCATGTCAAGCTTCAGAAAAATAGTTTATTCCAAAGCCAGCAGCTTGAGAAGATGGGGAGCTCTCATCACAAAGACCATCTAAACATCTCAGTCAGGCAGGGGTTTTTATGAGAGGTGGTAGGGGAAGGAAAGCGAGGGGGTTGTGGGCTCTGCTGAGGTGCTGTGTGCCAGTCAGCACAATCTGCTTCGATAACCGTCCCCAAGCAGGTCAAGGGTCTGGCTTTTGTCAGTCCAAAGTGAGCAAAGCTCTTGGAGATAAAATGCCTAAAGGCAGAGTCTGCTTCCTTTGAGGTTAGCTCCTAGAGTTCTTTAAGCAAACAGGCTGTTGGTCCACAGCTGCATGTGAATTTACAAGTCATCATTTACCGAAACAATGTGATCAAACATCTAGTCCCCTTGGTTACATCTGGGTCCTGGTTTTTGTGGGGGCTGCCTAGGGAACGCCCCATGATCACCTGGCTCTTGTGGGGCTTGCGTTTATGAGTCCCGACTGACTGCAGCAAACAGACAGTTGTTGGCTGACTAACACCCTCAGGGCACAGCAGACAGCAGACTGAGACACACTTGGCCTCTGTCCTGAAAGAGGCCCATTTGTTTGCCTCAGCTCTTCCACCTGAGGGGCTTGCTTCTGGTTTGGCACACATACAGTCAGAGGCCAGCGTGCACCTCTCTGTGCTTGCCCTCTGCCTCGCTCCCAGTCCCAGTCCTGAGGGAGCTTGTGCACTCTTCTGGAGCCCAGTTTTGCATCTGCCACCCAAGGAACACCTCTTGATTGCCTGTCTCTGGTGCCCACAGTGTTTGTGTAACATGGGATTCGGTGAGCAGATTCTCCTTGTAGGTTCTTGTCTCACAAAATTTGGAGAATAAAATTCACAGAATAAAATGCCTTATGACATTTCTCTATCCTCTGTAGAAGTAAGATAAGCATTCTGGCGTCTTGGAGCTCTCTCTGCCCTTCACATATGCATCCCTCTCCAATGGACCCCCCGTTTCCCTAACACTGCCTGTCCATCTCTAAAATCCTTTCACTTGCACTCGGTCCTGTGGGACTGTAGGAGCTGGGGGGGGGAGGTCCTAGCCTACTACACCCCGGCACAGCAGAGAAGCAACAGACTGATACGCCTAGTGTTTCTGTGAAAGAGGCCTGTTAGCAAATCTCCAGAGCTGTGGCCAGAGGGGCGGGCTTCTAATTGTTAGGTTAGGTGGCTCAGGAGGCGGCGCAAGAAATAGAGTCCAGTGAATAAGAAAAGAAAGGAAAGGAAAAGGTTTATTCTGTGTCCCCGGGAGACCCACGTACCCCAAGGACAGGGCACGTGGATTCACGCCAACAGGGAGGGGGGCACTTTTTTTATACTGCGGTTGGGTGAGGGGCGGGGACATGAGCTGAGGGATTCTCTGCTGCAGGGGATGGGCGGGGGTATGTGGATTAAGGGAGAAGAAGCCTGTATCTGTGGCTGGCACCTTGATCTGTGAGAAATTCCAGGGGAAGTCCATTATCTCATCACATATCTGCATGCATCCAAACCTGGGCTCTCTCTGACCTAACACTAATTAAACACACATCCAAGGGCTGACTTACCCTTTCCAGAGACCCTGGAGGGCAGGGCTACCTCTGTGCTCTCCCTCTGCTGTGCTCCAGAATGCCAGTGCCTCCTAAGGAAGCTTAAACCGGCGTCTGCTGCAAGTTTTTATGTCTGATGCCCTGGGTTTTGAATTCCCACCCAGTGACCTTTGACCACCTGGCTCTGGAAGCCACAGAGTCTTGCATTTCTGGGACCCACAAAACAGTAACAAACGGAGACAATTCTTGGCGGGCTACCAATTTGAAATTCCAGTTGTGGGTATTTATCCAAAGAAAATAAGAACAATAACTCTAAAGATATATATATATATATGCACCCATGTTCATTGAGGCATTATTTACAATAGGCAAGCCATGGAAACATCATAGGGTATGTAAATGTCAAATCACTATGCTATCCACCAGAAACTTATCTAATATTGTAGAGTAATTTTAAAAAATAACTAAATAAAAATGTTTTAATAAATACAATAAAACCAAAGAGGGGAAAAATTAAAGCACAAGAAAGGAAAAATAAGTGTTCAAGTGGCCAGTTGCCAAAATCAGCCAGAGATCTCTAAAACAAAGGAAACTTCCGGGTGGGGTGGCCTGGCTTCTCCTCCAGTTGAGTAGCTAGTTTTTATTGAGACAGCTGCCTTTGAAGTGACTCATGGGCACTTGACAGCATTATGCCAGGCACTTGCAGTACAATAAGAAAAAAAGCAACTGTCAGGGATATACACCACATGCTAGAATAAAATAAGTCATGGAGATGTGATGTGCAGCATGGTGACTACAGTTAATAATACTGGACTGTGTATTTGAAAGTTACTAACGCCCTAGCTTGTTTGGCTCAGTGGATAGAGCGTCGGCCTGCAGACTGAAGGGTCCCAGGTTCAATTCTGGTCAAGGGCACATGCCCGGATTGTGGGCTTGATCCCCAGTGGGGAACATACAGGAGGCAGCCAATCAATGATTCTTTCTCATCATTTAATGTTTCTATCTCTCTCTCCCTCTTTGTTCCTCTCTGAAATCAATAAAAATAGTTTTGTTTATAAAGAAAGTTACTAAGAAAGTAGATCTTAAAAGTGCTTATCACAGGAAAAACGTAACTATGTGAGGAGATGGATGTTAACTAGACTTATTGTGGTGATTATTTCACAGTATTTAAAATATCTAATCATTATGTTGTATGCCTGAAACTAATATAATGTTATATGTCAATTATATCTCAATTTAAAAATATATTTTTTAAATCAGACAGGTAGGTACATATTATTTGTAATCAAGCAAAACTAATTTTCAGTAAAATGAATCATATCATAGGTTATTTGCAATGGAGGAAGGAGGAGGTTGAGTACAAAGGGGCAGAGGTACGTTCCAGGGTGACGGAAATTCTAAATCTTGATCAGGAAGGTGTTCACACAGATGTTTATATTTGTCAAATAATATTGAACTGTACACTTAAAATGTGGTATCTTTTCCTCTATGTGATGTGTATCTCAATAAAGTAGATTTGTAAAATAACATAATGTATAATAATATACTGGGCAAATAAATTAGGGGTTATTGTCACAGCATTCAGAACAGAACATATTAAGCATAATTAAGATGGACATTTTATGATGCTTAAAGTCATAATTCACAAAGAGCACATAACATTTATTGATATCTATGCATCAAATAGAAAAGCAGCAACCTGAAGACAAATTTAAAAAGAGAAGATTTTGCACACCTAGAACTATCAAAAACAATAGACACAATAATAAGAAATTAGGAAATTAAAAGACCATAATCAGTAATGTAAAGTTTATACATATATTTTTAAGGTTTTTTGGGGGGAGAGGGGGTGTTAATAACAAAGTTGTTAAGTTTTATTTATTTATTTTTTATTGCATTTTAGAGAAAGAAGAAGGGAGATGGATAGTGAGATAGAAACATAGATAAGAGAGAAACACCGTAGCCTGCCTCCTGCACGCTCCCTGCTGGGGATCAAGCCTGCAACCCCAGCAAGTGCCCTGACCAGGAATTGAACTGGAGACCTCTTGGTTCCTGAGTTGTTGCTCAACCGCTGAGCCACAACTCTGTACACCTATAAGAGAGAAAATATATTCTTTACAAATGCTCATGAGATATTTATGAAAACTGACTATATATTATGTCACAAAGAAAGCCAGGATGAATTTAATAGCATAGAAATAGCACACTGTATTCTCTGTATACACAGTAGAAATTAGAAATTAATAACAAACAAACAAAAAAGCCTAAGGGTCCTGTTGCTTAGAAATGTAAGAGCCTCTGAAAAATAAATCTTGGTTCAAAGGCAAGTGAAAAGTAACATTTTATTTCTGCAGAAAATTATAATAAAAACATGACATACATGGTAGTATTTAAAGCAGTGCTTAGTCTAAAATTAATGATATTCCTACACCATAAAGCAATAATCAAATTTCCAACTCAAAGGCTACAAAATTAATAACACCGTGAGCTGAAAGAGAGTAAGAAATTAATATGAAACAGATGCCATCTCACCCCCACTCCAAGTTTCCTCAGTGTGGCCTCTGTGTCTGCCGCGAAGCTCTCCTTCAGCAGATCCCGGGGTAATGAAGGGTAACATACCCGTCCCTTGCCAGGGGCTCTGGTATTATTTTGAGCTCCTTTAGACCTTCTCTTGGATCTGAAATGTAGAGAACTGCTTCTCTTACTTCCAGCCCCTTTGCACCAGGAAGAGTTTCACAAAAACAGAATTCCAGAGATGCTCCTTCACTTACTAGAAAACTGTCTCCTCTCGTGCGAGTGCGTCAGCTCCATCTGCTCTGCATTAAAGAGGGTCCTTAGGTTTCTGCAAAGGTGTTTTTCCGAAGATGGAGAGGACAGGCGAGAAAGAGAACTAAGGTACGAACTAATGCCTGGCTCTCAGGGCCAGGCGGGGAAGAGGCCACCTGGGCGTGGGCGCACTCCCTGCCTCCACCTCTGTTCAGCGCACACTCTTTACCTCTCATGCTCTGCCATCTCTCAGGTGAGACATCGTCCCTGCCCACATAGGGCTATAGATTTTTTTAATGGCTAGTTTTAGATATATTCACTAATAGTAATTTATAGTCAACTTCCATTTTAAACACAATTTTATAAGACCATTCTTTTGTTTGAAGTATTTTTCAAAATTTCCAAACTTTACATAGATGTGGGTTATTTTTATCTAGTATAGCCAATACTTGAAACATTAACATTCTAATTGTTATCATTTTTATTTTTAAAGTTCTGGTTAAGTCACAATTAAATTTTTTTTGGTAAAATGCTCTAAGTGTATATGTTGCCATTTATTTAAAATATGTCATTTATTTTAAACTAGAGGCCCGGTGCACAAAAATTTGTGCACTCGGGGGGAAGGGGGGGTCCCTCAGCCTGGCCTGTGCCCTCTCCCAGTCTGGGACCCCTTGGGAGATAACGCCCTGCTGGCTTAGGCCTGCTCCCGGGTGGCAGAGGGCAGGCCCAATCCCTAGGTGCAGCCCCTGGTCGGGCTCATAGCAGGGCCAATTGGGGTGTTGGGGCACCGCCCCTGTCATGCACAGAGCAGGGCAGATTGAGAAGTTGGGATGCCACCCCCAATCAGGCTCAGGGTAGGGCCGATTGGGGGGTTGGGGCACCATCCTGTCACACTCAAGGCAGGGTCAATGGGGAGGTTGCGGCGCCACCCCCTGTCACACACAGAGCAGGGCCCACCAGGGGGTTGAGGAGCTACCCCCTGTCACTCAGAGAGTAGGGCCGATAGGGGAGTTGGGGCACCGCCCCCTGTCGCCCACAGAGCAGGGCAGATCAGGGGGTTGGGACACACCACTCTCACACTCAGGGCAGGGCCAATGGGGAGGTTATGGCTCTACCCCATCACACACAGAGCAGGGCCCATAGGGGCGGGGGGGTGGGGTGGGGTGGGTTAGGGCGCTGCACCCTGTCACACACAGAGCAGGGCTGATCAGGAGGTTGGGGTGCCTTCCCCCGTCACAAACAGAGCAGGGCGGATAGGGAGGTTGAGGCCCCACCCCCTGTCACACACAGAGCTGCAGGGCGATCAGGGGGTTTGGGCACTGCCCCCTGTCATGCTGATCCCGGTGCCGGGAGGCATATTACCCTTTTACTATATAGAATAGAGGCCTGGTGCATGGGTGGGGGCTGGCTGGTTTGCCCTGAAGGGTGTCCTGGATCAGGGTTGGGGTCCCCACTGGGGTGCCTGGCCAGCCTGGGTGAGGGGCTGAGGGCTGTTTGCAGCTGGTCACACACCCTTCAGGGTGGGGGTCCCCACTGGGGTGCCTGGCCAGTCTGGGTGAGGGGCTGAGGGCTGTTTTCAGGCTGGGACGGAAGCTCCCAACCGCTCCTTTTTTTCTTTTTTTCTTTTTTTCTTTTTTAATTCTGGGCCAGCTTTAGCTCTGAGGCTCCAGCTCTTAGGCCTCCGCTGCTGAAAGTAGGTAATCGAAACAATGTATAACTCCAGCTCTGACTCCAGCTCTGAGATCCCGGCTCACTGAAAGCAGGTTTCCGGAGTTTTTTTAGCTTCTATATGTTACTATGTTTCAAACTGCCCGCCCAGAGGCCTGCAGCGGCAGGCGGGGAACGTTGGTGTCCACCGTCACTGAAGCAAGCAAACCTCATGTTTAGTTTAAGCTGCCTGGCTGCCGGTCGCCATCTTGGCTGTCAGTTAATTTGCATATCTCGCTGATTAGCCAATGGGAAGGGTAGCCATGTTTCTCTTTTATTAGTGTAGATTGCTTTTATAAAATTTCTATGTAATGTTTTTTTATTTGCTTTACTGACTAGTGCTAAGTAGATATTTCTGTACAATGACTGCTCACTTTAAGTACATCAGGATTGGAGAGTTCCTGGGAAGAGACCCAATCACCACTGGGCACAAGGAACGTCATCTGTCTCCAGGCAGGCAGTTCTGTAGCTGGTTCAGGTGAAAGGAGAGCTTCAGTTCAGCTCACAAGCATCTGTTGGTTCTACGCCATAATCTCAGCACAAAGTCCTCATCAAATAACCTGCTCAGTTTAGCTGAGGATTCCCTTGGGCCAAGTGAAAGCAGACCTGTACATAAAGGTAACTTTGCTTATTTTTTCATTGAAAAACCATTAGGAAGCAGTTTATTTCAACATCATTTAAAGCCCCTAGTTCATACACACAGTAGCTGCTGGTGACAAAGAACCGGTGGGAATGATATTTAATGAAAAGCAGAATCACTGTCTTTGCAAGGCCCATCTGCTTCCTTAACTTGATCCTTGTGAGAGGCCATGTGACCAGACATTGGTACATGGGCCTTTGCATCACAACAAGGTAGTCCATGACCTACAGTTCTCCCAGCTTCTGTATTTGCAGCTGGAATACCATGGATGACCTTTGTGTGAGAGTATGGTGTGCACACTGGAAGCTCAGCAGACCTGAGTTCAGCTTCCTTGAGAAAGCTGCGCTGTGCTGTCCATGGGGATAAAGGGAAATGGAGACAGAAAGGCAAGTAAGATCCATGCCAAATACGGAGGCACTCCAACTCTCACACACCAAACCCATTTACACCCACTCAAAAACCAGAGAACACTGTGCAAATTGCAAAAACAGCCATGAATACTTTGCAGTCTGTTAAGCACCTCCTGATCTGAGGTGGTGTGGGACTTGCTCTGACTAACAGGAGGGAGTGGAAGCAATGCTGTGGGTACTAGGTTAGACTTAAGAGGCCCTGCACCAGAGAGCCTTCCAGCACCTTCTGAATGAGCCTCAGTCAGCCTGCTGGATAGCGAACCCACATGGAGGGAGGCCTGGCAGCCCCAGCTGACCCACTTGAGGCTGCAGACCTATGAGGGAGCCCACCTAAGGGCACCTGAGCCCAGCCCATGGCATGAAGACTGCCTGAGTGGGCCCAGCACACTTTACTCTCACAGAACCAGGAGAAAACCATTAAGTTTTGGGGTAGATTGTTACATAGAAACATACGCCTGATGCCACCCTCTTCAAAGAAACCCCATTTCCGGGTGGTTTCCAGGGCTCCTGTGGCCACAGGCATGACTGCCCCAGGGAGGAGGCCCCAATGCAGGAGAGGAACTTATGGGCTGTCACTGGCCTAGGCATGATGTTCTCATACCATTATCTTTAGTGATATTTGTTCTCAGTACCATTATCTTTATTAATAGTAGTTCATCTGAGAATACTTGCATGTGCCAGGTATTGTACTGTATTCAAACCTTGTAACTTGTAAATATTATAATTTCATGTCATCTTAGTAACTATAATGCATAGTTTTCACCCCGTTTCTAGGAAAGAACTCTAAGGCTCCTGTATTTTGAGGACTTGCCCAGGCTGACGCAGCAGATGAAATCAGAAGCAGTCTGAGTACTTGGTTATTGATTACAAAGTCCGTCTTCCCTGTACTTTGCTTCTCTGGGCTCTGCCTTGTTGTGAAGCATCTTTAATGACTGCGATGGTGGAGGTCTTGGCCTTTGGAGTAGAAGCTCCAATGCTTCATAAGCAGGGCTGTATCGGGGAAAAGAAGCTGGAAGTCAGAACTAAAGAATTTGAAAATATACAGGTTTTTAGAGACTGTTATAAATGTTAATTACAACAAACCTGAGTAGTGTCTAAATAATTTCTTAGAGGGACCTCCAATGTTGTAAATTACAATGGTACAGCACATTCATATTGACAATTTTAATTATTAAATAAATAGCATGTAAATCAGTACTTTTAAAGAAAATTGTTTGGTAAAGTCATATTTTAAACTCTAAATTTTATTTCCACCATTGATTTATACAAGGGCCTTTAATTCTCTTATTAGACAAAGGTAACAAATTAGTTTTTTTTGTCTAAATGGTACACTGTTTCTCTACCTGAATCTAATTCACTAATAATTTTACTTTATGTTAAAACTATGATCTGAAAACAGAAGCAATTTGAACTGTTTCTAATATGACACCTGGAGAAGCAGGAGGAGAGACAGAGGTGGGTTTGGGGACAGAGCTCCTCTGCCATCTCTTAGCTCCTGACAGTATGTTCTTGGACTTTCACACATTCCACAGGATGTGATATCAGAGGCTGGACCTTCACCTCCTCATTCAAGATACAATTTTGATCCTGCATGTTTAACACTCTAACTTCCTAATTTAAGTTGAATTTTTTTAAAAAAACTGTTATATTAATAGGTGAACTTTTTGAGCACCATGAAGAAAGGTTTTATTCATTTGCCAAGATCTCGAGCAGTTTCTGCCAGGTACAGGGCAGGTAAGTCTGGATCCGGGACAAAGCACGGGAACATGTGATTTACTTTGAGAAAGGAGGTACTACCCAGTAAATGGAGCACCTCTCAAGTGGAAGCTCTTTCTTTATTTCTCAATGTATTTTTATTGATTTCAGAGGGGAAGGGAAAGGAGAGATAGAAACACCAATGATGAGAGAGAACCATTGATTGGCTTCCTCCTGCACGCCCCACAACCTGGGCATGTGTCCTGACTGGGAATCGAACTGTGACCTCCTGGTTCATAGGTCACTATTCAACCACTGAGCAATGCAGCCGGCTCAAGTACAAGCACTTGATTCATAACAGCAGACCCCTTCCAAAAAATGATAAGACAATCTGCAGGTTCAAATATCTATCCTAATTTTTTGAGGACACTGGATTCTGAATCCACACAGAAGGAGACCTCTCCCCAACAAAGATTCATGGCTTGCCTCGTGAAATTTTATCTCTGCCACTTACCAGCTGTGTGAGCCTGGGCACCTCACCTCTCTGCTTCAAGGTCCTCCTGATAAAATAGGACAGGTATTAGAGCATGGCAGGTATATTTAAGGAGTCCTAGGAATTCATTCCAAGTGCAGTATGTGTATATCCTCACAACAACCTAATGGGGTGCAGTCAATGCCCCCAGCCAAAGGCACCATGGGGAGCACACCTGGGGGTGAACAAGCTGTTGTTGTGTCATCGCAGTGAGGGAGACACTCACTTTGGGGAATTGTGAGGCATCTCAGTAAGAGAGTGTTGGAATTAAAAAAGCAGAATCAGGAGGAGACGTCTATTCAGAGAATTATTGCAGGACTAGTTTACACAGTTGTGGGGAACTGGGCAAGTCCAAGATCCACAGGGCAGACCACTGTCAGGAGGGGCAGCTGGAACTCTCCGCACAACCCAAACTGCAGCCCAGAGCGGAATCCACTCCCTCAGGGAAGCCTCACTCTGCGCTGGGACTCTTTAGCAGACGGATCCAGCTCAGTCACATTATCCAGCATGACCTCTATCACTGTCAATGGTTTGTGGACTTTAATCACATCTATAAAATATCAACGTTTGATTGACTATCCGGGGCCTATAACCTAGCTGACACATAAAACTGATCATTGACCTCAGTGTTTGGGCTTGAGGTGATCTTGAAAGGATTTGAGAAATAGAGACTTTGTCCTTAATTGGATTCTGTTAGGAAGTGGGTGCTGGGGTGGGTAGTTCTATAATTGGGCATCTTAATACATTTTACCTGGAAGGAAGGAAGGCGATACTGAAGCTAGAACCCTAATTGGCAGAGAAGCAGCAGTCAGCTCTGGCCGGGTAGTCTCCTCTGGATATGCCAAGGTTGGGGGTTCAGTCTCCGGTCACATGCAAGAAGCAACCAATGAAAGCATAAACACGTGGAACAACAAATCAGTGTTTCTCTTATATTCTCTCTCTTTCTGTCGCTCTCCCTCTCTCTCTCTCAAATCAATCAATTAAAAAATAATAAAAAGGAGCAGCAGTTATTCACATTACCCTGGAGAGAGGTGTGCTCAGAATCCAATTAAGAACAAAGTCTCTTGGCCGTTTTTGTGGCTCAGACAATGCTCATGTTCTGGTTATTTAGGTCTGTGAGAACCAGCAGGCACACACAGGAGAGGAGATTCTGATTTCTTACCTTCCCTCCTTTCATGGAGAATTCCCTCAGGTCTAGTTGGAGTGGAGGCTGCATCAGAACCTCAGAACCTGGGGATTTCCCAGTCCCTGCCAGGCCTCCTGGTACACACTCTTCAGCTGGCAACAGAAGTGTCATCACAGGGGTGGTTTCTGATTGGCTACAACCTGACCTGCAGGGTTTGGTTTGGGTGTTTTTAGATTTCTTCCTCAGCTTGGTCCTCATCATTGCGCTAATACTCAGAGCAGCAAATGCTGAGACCACCTTGAGAAGAAGATGACCCGAAATAGAGCCCTGATTTGGGGGGCCCTCACCCTGACCACCGTGCTGAGTCGCTGTGGAGGTGAAGACATTGTGGGTGAGTGCTCTGCTGAGTGACATGGGGACTGGACTGGGGAAACAGAGTTGGAGGATAAAATAGAGATTTGCATAGAAATAGTAGCCATTCCTCAAAGGCATCCTCAATATTAAGCAGATCCAACAATTATGGTCCTTCCTCCTTTGGGAAACCAGAGTCCCCATCCAGTCTCTGCCACCTGAGCCGTTGCACACTGCACCACGGCCATCATCCTGGTCCTAATGTTGGATCCATGAATATAACCCGAAGGCTCTACAGCATCCATGCATGATTGCCTCAAAGATTAGGTGTTTTCACAACTGTTACTAAAATTCATGAACCATTGCTCCCAAATTTTTCTGAACAACTTTTGGAGCTTTATGAATATTTCTCCTGTAGTTTACCTTTTGGTAAAGAGTTTCATGAATTATGTGTACTATCTATATATATAAAAGCCTAAGTGACTGGCCGACTGGCCGACCTTTCAACCGTCCAACCAGTAGCCATGACACACACTCACCACCATGGGGCAGATGCTCAACACAGAAGCTGCTGAGCGACAGCAACTGTGCAGAGTGCCTTCTTTCACTCTGGGACCCCTCAGGGGATGTCGGACTGCCAGTTTCAGCCCGATCCCCACAGGTCAGGGTGAGGAGCCCCACCTGCCCGAGGGACCCTGCTCACTCCACAGACACCCTTTGAGCCCTGGAGCTGCCCCAGGTGGAGCCAGCCAGGAGGGACCCAGGGAGGTTGGCTCCAGAGCGTGTCCAGCTCATCTCGCCCAGTGCCACCCTGCCAGCCACTTTCTAATTAATTTACTTTCAGTGTGCATGAATCCATGCACCAGGCCTCTAGTGTAGATATTAAGAAGGGTTCTTTGCTTTCTCTCAGATTCACATACATTTCCAAGCTGAGAACTGGCATGGGTGGGGAGCGGGTAAGCAGCCCAGTGAGGGCCTTCAGACAAGTCATTTTATCATGTGGTTTTCACTTAATCTCAGTTACCGCTTATGAGTCACCTTACAAAAAATCAAGTAAAGTAGGTATTAGATGTGCTTCCCAAGTAATGAAGACCATTAAATGTCAATGATATTTTAAAATTACTACTATTACAGGTATAGCTGTATAATTTTTCTTTAACAAAGCAGGGAATATCTTTACTTTTATTTTAAAATTGAAAATTTTATGATGAAACTTGGTGAATTAAATTACATTAGTCTCAAATGGTCAGCCCAAAAGGCCTGTCCTTTACCACATCTAAGGAAGCTCTGCAAGGAAGATTGGGCATCCAATCATGGTTTGGTCCCCTGGGCTACTCCGCCTCTGTTGCTCACCTTTCCACCCTCTCTTCATCATTCCTTTACCCTCCTTTCTTTCTAGGGCATCTATTCCTACTTCTTTTTCCTGTCGTTTTATTGGCATGAAGAGTAGGTTCATAAAAGCCAAGTAGAAAAACCAAGCACTGTAGTCCAAAGGGAAATGAACTAAAGGTTACTCTGATCTTCAATGATGTTATTAACCATGGCTGCTCCCAGGTTTCTTGGTTTGGTAGGAAAGTTTTGTCTGCTTCTCCAGAGCACGTCCAAGTCCCCTTTTCTCAATGTCACTCCAGAGTACCCTGGTCCAGCTCAACGTACCCCCCACAGTGGGCAAAGGGCCAAGGGCCTACAATGCCTGTAGGGCCCCATGAACATGTTTTACTTTCTTCTAAAATTAGAAGAAAAAATGAACTTTTAGAGTAGAAGAAACTATTTTAATTTAGCCTGAATTATATTTGCCTTTATACCAATATGTTCATAAAATATTATTTTTTAATATTTTATGGAAAAATAAAGGCTCACCTAAAAACAGTGCTTAGGGCTTAGGAGTCATAATACAGTCATCACCACTGAGTCTAACTTTCACAGGATGCTGCTACCTTCTTGTCTGTCAGTCTTCCCCAAATCTCTGTCGTCCTGGAGAATAGCGCTGACATTTGCTACACAGTTTGAGCACCAGGAGCTCAGTGCTGGGACTCAGATGAAGAAACATGCTGTCTGCTCCAGAAGGAGCTCAGATTAGCGATAGGACAACCTGGTACCCAGAGCAGGGCAACTGCTGGGCAGGACAATGGGCCCAGCGAGGCTGAAACTGAAAGTGAGTAGTTCCAGCTGGCATAGCGAGGTCCGTCAGCAGCAGCGTGCAGCCAGGACACGTGCAGATGAAAAGAATAATCACATATATTCATGTTTGAAAATGGAGGCTTTGATGGGATGAGGAACAGATAAACTTGCAAAGAGGACATTTGCATGGAGGGGCTGGAGATCATAATGTGGTCAAAATTATGCTTAATGAGAAGACTTAGCTAAGAAGTTGGTAACTAAGCAGACACTTCAAGAGTGAACTGGAGGTGTCCAGGAAATCCTGGAAGATAATCTGAGGGAGGAAAACAGACCCTTGTAAAGACCAAGGAGCATGAAAGGGTGACGTCTGGTTTGATGGGCAGGTGAGGTATTTGTGGAGGACTCAGCACAGTACACCTATTGGCTCCTTACTCACCGGACTCCCCTATTCATTAAGCTCCTCGCTGGCAGAGACCATGCATGGTCCGTGTGTTACTCCTCGCTCCTCACAATGTCTGAAACCTTGTTGATACTCAGGAAATAGGAAGGGAGGGAAGAGGAAATGGTAAAAGGCTCAGACAAGTTGTCCAGTCAGGCCCACCTGGGCGGAGTCAGCTGTGCTGGCTGCCTTCTGCTTTGGCGTCACACCAAGTCCACTGTCCATTCGAGGAAAGGGCCAGAGTTTTCCTTGAGTCCCCAACAAGGTAAGTGTTGAGTCAGAAAAAGGAGAGGCTTAGGAACGTCCTTCAAGAAAAGAAGAGGGTGGGAAATGACAGGAATCCAAAGTCTAATGAAGTTTCCAGTTTCATTTCAGAGGAAACCAGGTGCTCTCCTCTAAGGACCACCCTGTTATAGAAGCAGAGACCTTAGCCCTGGCTTGTGGCTCAGTGGTTAGAGTGCTGGCATGCCCATGGAAAGGTCATCGGTTTGATTCCTAGTCAAGGACAGGTACCTGGGTTGCAGGTTCAATCCCCAGATCTGCCTGGGAGAGGCAACCAACTGATCTGAGATGTTTCTCTCTCTCTTTCTCCCCCCTCCCTCCCACTCTCTCTCTAAAAAAAAAAATTAATGGAAAAAAATATCAGGTGAGGATTAACAAAACAACAAAAACTGAAAAAAGCAAAGACCTTAGAAGCATTGTTTACCATTTATGTGTTTTGTGATATTGTCACTGCCCTTATCCTACTCTTTCTTATTCCCTAAAATAGAGGCAATTCTTTAAAAATGATATTGGGTGTGCTTTTCCTTGGTTAAAAAAAATAAAAGGAGGAAGGAATCCTTGCATAGAACATGTTCTGTTCTGAGCCAGTCTGAGGGGAGAAGACCCACAATGAATGTGTTATTAACCGATGAAGAAATCGAGAGAGAAAACTTATGAGGCAGAGGGAGGTAAACTGAATCTCTGGGAAAGAAAGCTAAGGCCATGGTCATTCATTCATTCTTTGCTTTGCCCATTTCAGTATTTATCTTAAGCCCATGAGGTGCCGGGTGCTGAGCTAAGCAGGCAGAGAACAGCAGTGAACAGACCTGTGGAATTCTGTTCCTGTGACAGGAGCGAATGTGGGAGTGGAGAGGCAGCTGGATTCTAACAGGACAGCCAGGGGAGGGAGCAGGCACTGGGACTGTCTGCAGGCTGTGCCGAAGGTGCAGCCCATGTTTGCACGTCCGTTTCTTGTCACTTGTTTAACGAGATCCTTTCTCTCCTGTGTTTTGCACCTCCCTGCTCCCACCGCACTCACCAGCTGACCACGTTGCTGCCTATGGCGCATTGTTCTCCCAGTCTTACGGTCCCTCAGGCCAGTACACTTTTGAATTTGATGGAGATGAGGAGTTCTACGTGGACCTGAAGAAGAGAGAGACTGTCTGGCGGCTGCCTGGGTTAAGTGAATTTGGAGGTTTTGACCCACAGGGTGGACTACAAAGCATGGCTGTTGCAAACCAAAACCTGGACATCATGATTAAAAGCTACAACTCTACCGCTGCTATCAATGGTATGTGCCCACCATCCTGTCTCTTTACTGACTCTACCCTTCACCGAGCCTCACTCCCTTCTTCCCTCAGATAGATTCCCTTCACTCTGTAAATGCGCTCCTTTCCAAGGAGTCCCAGATCTTCTCATGGAATTTGCTGAACCCTCATCCTCTCCCTTCTTACAAATCACATATTTCCATGAAATAGATCCTTGCTCCCACACTGCAATCCTCGACTCCTTCAAAGACAGGTCCCATAGACGTCCTCCCCTAACAAGGGGCCCACAGAGAGAAGGGCGTGGGGATGACGGGCGGGCAGTGTACAGCGGCTCACAAGCAGAGGGAACAAGAGCATCTCCTCTCTCCAATGGGGAAACGTTGGTGGGAGGCCCCTCCAGGACGCAGGGACCCTCAGGGCAGAGCTGCCCATGATTCTAAACCCAGTGCTGTTTCCTCACCGCAGAGGTTCCTGAGGTGACAGTGTTTCCCAAGGCTCCCGTGGAGCTGGGCCAGCCCAACACCCTCATCTGTGCCGTGGACAACATCTTCCCTCCTGTGATCAACATCTCGTGGCTGAACAATGGGCACTCAGTCACACAGGGTGTTTCTGAAACCAGCTTCCTGTCCAAGAGGGATCATTCCTTCCTCAAGATCAGTTACCTCACCTTCCTCCCTTCTGCTGATGACGTCTATGACTGCAAGGTGGAGCACTGGGGGCTGGACCAGCCACTCCTGAAGCACTGGGGTGTGTATGAGCCCCATGCCTTTTGGTGCCTTCTTTTCTCTGTCAAGTCAGACACTCTGCCTTTTAGCTCTAAATCTCATGGCCCAAAGCCTCTTTCCTACACTTCAAGGATTTCTAATGGTAGACTTTATTATTCTCCCTCAACCTGGAGCCAAGTCTTTGTAGACCCAACACCACCCCTCCCACCCCATCTTGCACACATGCTGTGAGCCAACCTTCCGCATTCTGACCTCCATGACCTCACTCCCACAGAGCCTGAGATTCCAGCCCCCATGTCAGAGCTGACGGAGACTGTGGTCTGCGCCCTGGGGCTGGCCGTGGGCCTCGTGGGCATCGTCACGGGCACCATCTTCATTATCCAGGGCCTGCGCCCAGCTGGTGCCTCCAGACACCAAGGGCCCTTGTGAGGCACACTCCAGAAGGAAGGTAAGGATTCCCATATGTTAGAGCTGGGACCGGGAGACACAGCACAGGAGGAAGGAGAGTGGGAAGTGATTGTGGACACAACTGTGGTTGAAAAGTCAAGTAGAATTGGGAAACAGCATGAAGATAGCACTGAGCCCCTGAGACCTATGAATCTCATGTCTGTCCTGTTACTGCAGGTGCGTTGCCAATCTTAAGAGCAGAAGAGTGGACATGCTAGGTGACCTGCACTATTCGCTGGCCAAGTCCATCATATGCCTTCTCTCTTCCAATGCCTCTCCTGTCATCTCTTCTCTGGGACTGAAGGTGCTGTGTCCTCTCAGAGTTCACAAACCCTTGGAATTCTCCCCCCTCACTCCTGACATTTTTTATTTTCTCAGCCATTACCTACTATGGAGATCCCTGGGATATGGCTCTGATCTGATATCTCCATGGAAATAATAAATTCCCTTTATGAGGTCTTTTATTGAATTTTTTCCTCTCTTTCATCTCAGGGCTGAGTAGGACCATGGCTAAGAATGGCAAACCCTCATGCTTCAGGCCCCTTTCATTTTACAGATCATATTTCATGTCCAGTAACAAAAGAGCAACCAAATATAGCCTGATTTCTTAGATGAGATTAAGATTTCTCTGTTCATTTGGTTCCCACCCTTGGCCACTGCCTCTCCCCCACCCCCAATTCAGGCATCAGTGAGGATCATATATACCCTCTGCCCTTGGCGCAGTTTAGTTCAGCAGAAATACAAAACCAAGAAGGAAGTCCATACTTACTATAATATAGCTTTCAAAAGTTATGACAGGAAAGTTAAGGGAAAGGAAATTTGAATTTCAAAAGTACCAAAAAGTGAAAAAAAAATTTCTCAAAAATTTAAATTTGTAAAGTTAATGATGATATTAGAAACTTTCTCTCTTCTCTTTACCTTTGAGGAGATAAAAATTCTATAGGCAGGAGAAGAAATGGAAGTCAGTCAGGAGGGCGTTAGAATGAGACAATAATGCTTTGTCCTTACTTAGGGTTAGTAACCAGTGGGGAAGGGGTGGGAGTGTAGCTCTCCTCACCTCCTGGATGAGTCCTGCTGGCTAACCTGTGGATTTGCCTGTGCCGCCCTGGCATGTGAGGGACACGGGGTGAATGTGGCTGCAGGGTGTGTCCAGGCAGGTAAGCCCCATCAGCATCACCGGATCCTGTGTCCCTGTGCACCTGGGAGTAGCAGAACAGCCTGCTACCCCCACCCTGCCCTCTGCTCCTGGCTAAGGAGCAGGAACCTGTGAGGGAGAAAGCGCCTGGGTCCACAGGGATGCGATCATGCAGCAGCAGTGGTGGGTGCTGGCCTGCTCTGGATTCACTGTCTCCCAGTAGAAACCCTGGCAGGGAGATGGACCCACAGAGGGATGCTCTGGCGCTCCCGGTGCGTCCAACACTTCACTCGTGAGCGTGTGTGTGACCCAATGTGGAGCTATTGCACCCTTTGCAACTGTGTTCCCCGAGTAGCCTCAGTTGTTCTGCCCCGCATGACTGCTCCACACATTGCACCTTGGATGGCCCGATGGAATACCCCAGGGTGTGTGAGGCTGTCCCTGTCTGTGCCATCTGCCTCCGGGAGCTTAAAATGTAACTGAGAGAGACAGATACTAACAGAATAATTGATGCAGCATAATTTGGTTCAAAGAAACCTAAATCCAAATCCAGTGCCTTATAACTAGTTTTTTTGAACTGTGTAACACTAGGGTTAAGTATCTAACATTCTGAGCCATATTTTTCTTAACTCCAATGTGGGAATGATACTTACTTTGTAGAAGTATTGACAGAATTTGAATAATCTTGATATACAGGCAGTGCCTGAAGCTAGTGTACAAATACCTTGCTAGTGCTCCCTTCAGCAGCACATATACCAAAATCGGAACAACACTGAGATTAACATGACCCCTGCACAAGCATGACACACAATTTAGTGAAGCGTTCCATGATTTTTTACATAGATGCCTAACCACCGTGCTGTACACCTGAGACTAATATAAAACAATAGTGACTGTCAACTGTAATCTATATATATAAAAGCCTAAGCCAGCGGTTCTCAACCTGTGGGTCACGACCCTTAAAATACATCCTGCATATCAGACATTTACATTATGATTCATTACAGTAGCAAAATTACAGTTATGAAGTAGCAACGAAAATAATTTTATGGTTGGGGGTCACCACAACATGAGGAATTGTATCAAAGCATCATGGCATTAGGAGGTTGAGAACCACTGGAACAGTCGCATCCAGAACAACCAAATGGAAGACCAAACAGGCTGCGTGGGGAGACCAGGCCAGCAGGGGGGTTAGTGAGGGCCAACCAAATGACTGAACAAGCAGGCTGTGTGGGGAGACCAGCCTAGTTGGGGGGTGGGGGCATGAGTGGTGACAAGGCCGGTAGGGAGAGCAGTTGGGGGGGGGGCAGGCCAGCAGCAGGGACAGGTAGGGGCAACCAGGCAGGTAGGGGGTGCAGTTGGGGGGTACCAAGCTGGCAGGGAGGGCAGTTGGGGGCAATTAGACTGGCAAAGAGGGCAGTGAGGGGCAACTAGGCTGGGGGGGAGTTGAGGGTGACCAGGCCAGCAGAGGGGTTAGTGAGGGATGACCAAACGACTGAACAGCAGGCTGCGTGGGGTAACCAGGCCAGTGGAGGGACCATGAGGAGTAACAAGGCCAGCAGGGGGGCAGTTGGGGACGACCAGGCTGGTGAGGGGTTGCAGTTGGGGGTGACCAGACCGGCAGGGGGAGCAGTTGGGGGTGACCAGGCCAGTAGGGCAGGCAGTTAGGAGCGACCAGGCTGGCAAGGAGGGGACAGTTGGGGGCAACCTGACTGGCATTGGGGGACAGTTAGGAGTGACCAGGACAGCAGGGGAAGCAGTTAGGGGCAATCAGGCTGGCACACAGGGCAGTGAGGGGTGATCAGGCCAGCAGCGGAGAGCAGTTACGGACAACCAGCCAGGCAGGCAGATGAGCGATTAGAAGCCAGTGGTCCAGGATTGCGAGAGGGATGTCCAACAGCCGGTTTGGACCCAGTCCCACAGGGATGACCAAACCCTGTGGGATCAGGTCTTAACCGGCAGTCAAATATCTCCCAAAGGGTCCCAGATTGGAGAGGGTCCAGGCAGGGCTGAGGGGACTCCCTCCCCCCCATGCACAAATTTGGTGCACTGGGCCTTTAGTTAAAAATAAAAATTTTGCTAGTTATAAGCATAATTTATTTATTAAAAATAATAGATCATATTATATGAAAGTCACTTTTGTGTTTTGAGCCATTTAATGATTTAGGAGATTCAAATGTGAAGCTCTGGATAATTTTCATTTCATACATAATTGAAGGATTTATTTTCCTCTCTAGAATGAGACAAGTTGAGATTGGGTTAGGCCAGTGGTTGGCAAACTCATTAGTCAACAGTGCCAAATATCAACAATACAATGATTGAAATTTCTTTTTTTTTAATTAAATCTTTATTGTTCAGATTATTACATTTGTTCCTCTTTTTTCCCCCCATAACTCCCCTCCTCCCAGTTCCAGCCCCACCCTCCGCCCTCACTCCCCACCCACTGTCCTCATCCATAGGTGCACGATTTTTGTCCAGTCTCTTCCCGCATCTCCCACACCCCTTTCCCCCCCAAGAATAGTCAGTCCATTCCCTTTCTATGTCCCTGATTCTATTATGATCACCAGATTATTTATTCACTTGATTCTTAGATTCACTTGTTGATAGATGCATGTTTATTGTTCATGATTTGTATCTTTACCGTTTTCTTCTTCTTCCTCGTCTTAAAGGATACCTTTCAGCATTTCATATAATCCTGGTTTGGTGGTGATGAACTCCTTTAGCTTTTCCTTATCTGTGAAGCTCTTTATCTGGCCTTCATTTCTAAATGATAGCTTTGCTGGATAAAGTAATCTTGGTTGTAGGTTCTTGGTATTCATCACTTTGAATATTTCTTGCCACTCCCTTCTGGCCTGTAAAGTTTCTGTTGAGAAATCAGCTGACAGTCGTATGGGTCCTCCCTTGTAGGTAACTGAGTTTCTTTCTCTTGCTGCTCTTAAGATTCTCTCTTTGTCTTTTGCTCTTGGCATTTTAATTATGATGTGACTTGGTGTGGTCCTCTTTGGATTCCTTTTGTTTGGGGTTCTCTGCGCTTCCTGGACCTGTAAGTCTATTTCTTTCACCAGGTGGGGGAAGTTTTCTGTCATTATTTCTTCAAAGAGGTTTTCAATATCTTGCCCTCTCTCATCTTCTGGCACCCCTATAATTCTGATGTTGGTACGCTTGAAGCTGTCCCAGAGGCTTCTTACACTATCTTCGTATTTTCGGATTCTTTTTTTATTTTGCTTTTCCAGTTGGGTGTTTTTTGCTTCTTCGCATTTCGAATCTTTGACTTGATTCTTGCGCTCCTCTGGTCTGCTGTTGGGTATCTGTATAATAGTCTTTATTTCAGTCAGTGTATACTTAATTTCTAGTTGGTTCTTTATCACAACATCCAAGGTCTCATTAGATTTCTTGTAGATCTCATTAAGTTTATCGGCAGTTTCTAGAAAATTATTGGAAGACCTTAAAAGTGTGGTTTTAAGCTCTATATCCTCCAATTCTGACATTTACGTCCTGTTTCTTTGTCTCCGCATTTTTTATGCTTTCTTGGTTCAACCCCTAGTGGTCTTTGTGTGCAGTCTTGTTGTAGTTAAGCCTTGATTGTTGTAAGCAATACTGGGGGTGATTTGACCTCCATGCTAACTGGCTATGAGAGTCAGCTGTGTCTGCAGTGGGAGAGCTTCTGTGCTGGATCTCTAGGGCGGTGCTAATCTAGCGTTTGCCTGAGGCTATCCGGCAAATGGTTCTGCGCAGGGCTTGGGCGGGTCACAGGGGATCAAACAGGGCGGGCGGAGGGAGCAGTTATGGCTGCTCTCAGTTCCGTCCCTAGGGGCTCTGCCTCACAGAGTCCCAGCAACCGCTGCAAACCTCGGAGAGAAAGCTGCCTTCGAGTTCCCACCGAAGCCAGACAGTCCCGCTTCTCCCATTTGAGTCTGGGTCCCTAGAGACTCTCCCGGCTCTGGAGCTCAGAGTCTGTGACTCCCTCCCAATTGAAAATGACAACCACAACCTTCGCCGCCAGCCCGCTCCGCACGCACTCCGCACCTGAGTATTTCACTTCAGCACTGCGCCTCCTCTGAGTCTGGGTGTGATATTCTCTTTCCTCCTAGTTGTAGAATTTCCACTTAGCCAGCCTTCCTGTGGTTCTGGATGATGTCCGTTCCGTCTTTTAGGTGTATTTTTGAATTGGTTGTTCGAGGCAGCAATCTCCGGCGTTAACCTATGCCGCCATCTTGGTTTCTCTGAAATTTCTTTTGAGATCCAAATTTTTTAAACTTAAATTATATAGGTAGGTACATTGTTATTAACTTAATTAGGGTACTCCTAAGGCTTAGGAAGAGCCACACTCAAGGGGCCAAAGAGCCGCATGTGGCTCACGAGCCACAGTTTGCCGACCACGGGGTTAGGCTGAGGGAACAGATAGGGTATAGTAGTCAGTGACGTGTTATTGGTGAAGGGGTTACGAGAACTCCTAGAGTAAAAAGTTGTAATAAATGGCTTTAGGTTTTACTCTCTAATAAAAGATATCTCCCTGCTGTATGGCCCATAAAATTTAGTCAAGGAATATTATATGCAACATATTTTTATGTATGCCTACTTTTGGGAGGAGGTGGGAAAGATTCAAGAGAAAAAAGCTACCTGGATAGAAGTAAGAGAATAATTAAAAATGTACATTAAAATTAACACATGCAGGGTATCAGAACCAGAGCATCGTGACAGTGTAAGTAACAGAGCACAGAGCATTTTTAGGGCCATAAAGCAATTCTGTATGACACCATAATGGTGCACACATGTCATTACACCTTTGCCCAAACCCATCTAATGTACAATACCAAGAATGAACCCTCATGTAAACCATAGGCTCTGGGTGATAATGATGTGCAATGTAGGCTCATCAGTTGTAACAGATGTACCACTCTGGTGGGAAATGTAAACGATGCAGGAGGCTGTGCCTGTGAGGGCAGGGTGTACACAGAAATTTTTGTATTTCCTGTTCAATTGTGCTGTGAGCATAAAATTACTATGAAATAAAGTCATTGAGGAAAGAAAACAAAAGATCAGCACTTATGATCCCAAGTGTATAAAATAAAAATGTTAATAAGGAAAAGTTTATAGGTAAACTGAAAATGCAGAAAAGTGCTCAGAAGAGTTTTACATTTCAATGATTCATGAGGTAAGAACTCGGCATTTTGGAGGTGTGTGTGTGTGTGTTACTGTAATATAATAAGGGTTATATTGAATATCATTATGACCAGTGTCCCAGAAATATACAAATGCTGCCCTACTCAGACTCCTTCCCCATGAAGTACTTGGAAAAACAAACTTATTGTTAGTTGCATTTTACTAAAGGGATTCATTTTCTAAATTTTCATATAATTTTAAAAGTAAAATTAACTCTATAAATGAAAGCAATTATTTTTTATCATCTAGAAATTAAAAGGAGAATCATCATATAACATTACTATAAGCAAAGTTGGAAATCAGTCCTTATTATTTTGAATTATGTAATTTTTGTAAATTATTTGAGTTATTTAAATTATTTTAGATTTTGTATAAGAAGTATGCCTTTATTAATAAGTACTATCATACTACTTAAAGGTCACATGATTTTAAAATTACATCATGTTTGTATTTATTGCATAGAAACTAGGGATTTTGAAAGATTAAATTTTTTCTTACACATCAAACACTTTAAATGGCACATCAAAAGGTGTTAATAATTGGTGTTAGTATTATTTTCTGGAGCCCATGGCACAATTTCATAGTGCATGACATCACAGGGATGCCACTAACAAAATCCAGAACAAGGCCAGTTCCACTAGGCAAACAACTGTTTCTTCAGCAAATAGCTTGAAAGGAAGACTAGAGAACAGAGAAACCACACATTTGACAAACTGAAGATGTATCAACCAAATGCTAGGCTTTATTTGGACTCACATTCAAGCAAAACAACTGTTACAAAATGTTTCTGAGTCATAAAAACTAAACACTTACTATGTTAAAGGGTTTTTTATCTAATTTTAAGTGTCGTAATGACATGGTGCTATGTTTCTAAAAAGCCATTATATTGTAGATTTTTATAATAAAATATTTATGAGCAAATGATATGATTTCTGAGATTATCATTGAAATAATGCAGTTAGCATGTAAGATTAAATAGTGGACATACAAAATTGCCCATGAAGTGGTCATTGTTAAAGCTGGGCTGTTTATACATGGCACTATTCTCTCTATTACTTTATATAAGTTAATTTTCCATAGTTCAAAAAATTTTTAAGTATTCCAAGAAAGCCAAAATATAGGCAGAGAAGCATTCTGTTTGAAGATATGTTGGTTTTGAAGGTTTTCCAAATTTCAACACACTTAGGAAACCCTGAGTATCCAAATTCTACTCTGGACCATAGAGCCTCTCAGAAACATAACCCTAACAAATGCGTATGCTGCCCTGGCCAGGTGGCTCAGTTGGTTGGAGCATCATCCCATGCACCAAATGGTTGCAGGTTTGACTCCTTAGTCAAAGCACATAGTTAGGTTGTGGGTTTGATCCCCTGTCTGGGTATGTGCGGGAAGCAACCAATCGATGTTTCTCTCTCATCTCTCTCTCTCTTTCTCTCTCTCTTTCTTTTCCCCCGTCTCTCTACCCTTTCCTCTCTCTAAAAATAAATTAAAAATAAAAGAATGTGTATGCTACAAGGAATAATAGCAAAGAATATCAAAGTCACATTCTCTTTATTATTGGCTGGACTCAGCACCAAACTGTGTCAATATACTCACTAATTCAATCACTAATGCAAAAATGGTCATTGAATACCAGTGTTGTGACACATACCATACTATATGTTCTGAGTGTATTTACATAATGTGAAAACAAATACATTCATTGTCTTTACAAAACTTACACTTTCAGGGGGAAATATACATGTATATGCCACATGTATAAAATAATTTGACAAACATAAAATTATAAATTCTGAAGAATTTATAAAGGAAAAGAACAAGGTAATGTGAGAGAGAGCATTGCACAAGAACCAAATACAGTATAGTATAGTTTAGAGAATGCTTGAATAAATATCTGTTGAGATGAAATAAGATGGTGTATAGTATCTGTCTGACAAACTTGTTCTTCACAAATGAAGGAGAGTTAGACTTTTCCAGATAAAAAAAAAAAAAAAAAAAAAAAGCACTAATGGGGTTAATTACCAGGTTAATTACCACTAGACTTGCTTTACAACAATGCTGAAAAGAGGTCTTCGGGCTGAAATAAAATGGCACTATTTAATAACATGGAAATATACAATGCAGTGGTAAAAAATAAGCATGCAGTCAAATTCAGAATACTGTAATACTGTAATATGGTGGTGCATTAAATCTAGTAAGGGTAGAGGTTTGGTACATAATTAAAGTTAAGTTATTATCAGTGTAAAATAGACCTGTATACCCATAAGATGTTTTATGTACACCTCATGGTAACCACAAAGCAAAAACTTACAACAAATACACAAAAGATAAAGAGAAGAGAATCCAAGCATAAGACTATAGAAAAGGAAGTCAGAAAGTAAAGAATAAAGGAACAAAAAAACTACAAAACAGCCAGAAAACAATTAATAAGATGGCATTAATAAGTCCTTACCAATAAATACCCTAGACATAACTGGATTAAATTCTTTAAACAAAAGACATAGAGACCTGTCTGGTGTGGCTCAGTTGATTGGAGATTGGAGTATCATCCCATAGACTGAAAGATCATGGATTCAATTCCCAGTCAGTACCTAGGTTATAGGTTAAAGAAAGAGATTGGCTAGTTCATTGATTTTTGACTGGTGTGCCACAGCAGGCACACTGGTGTGCCACAAGAATTTTTAAAACATGCAATACCTAACTATTTAGTCAGGGACACTGACGTTTTTTCCCTTAGATTGTCAAATAAAAACATAACAGCCCAGCTGATGTGGCTCAGTGGTTGAGCATTGACCCAGGAACCAAGAGGTCACTGGTTCAATTCCCAGTCAGGACACATGCCCAGGTTGTGTGCACAATCCCCAGTAGGGGGCGTACAGGAGGCAGCCAATTGATAATGTTTCTATCCCTCTATCCCGTCCCCTTCCTCTCTCTGTAAAACATCAATATAAACATTTTATTTAAAAAACAACAACAACAACACATGACAATAGCCAACAGAACAATAGCCATTCAGTGTGAATGAATCAAAAGTATACCTATTTTTGTCAGATCAGCAAAAAATATAACATTTTTCAGTGTGCCACAGAATCTTAGTAGTTAGTTTGTGTGCCATTAGATGAAAACAATTGAAAATCACTTGGCTGGATAGATTTTTTTTTTTAAAAAAAAGGCCCAACTATATGATACTTACAAGTGACTTCAACTTCAACTTTAAGGACACACTTAGGCTCAAAGTGAAGAGATGAAAAAAGATATTCCATGACCATGGAAACCAAAAGAGAGCAAGAGCAGCTGCAGTTATAATAGACAAAATAAATGGTAAGCCAAAGACTATCAAAGAGACAAGGTTACCTAATTTAATAAAAGAGGAACATGCAAATTGACTGCACCTCCACTATGCCCAAGCCATACCCACCAGCCAATCAGAGTGACTATATGCAAATTAACTGAACCAAAATGGTGGCTGGCAGCCACCAACCTGGAGCAAGCAGGAGGCTTGGTTGCCCTGGCGATAGAGGAAGCCAAGCTTCCCACCTGCCCTGGCCGGCTGTGGCCTCTGCTCAAGACAACAAAGTTTCAATTATAGAAGATAAATAAATCCCAGATACCTGCTTCCAGCCAGCCTCCACTGGGAGCTTGGGTGGCTGGGGGCCGTGGCCAGCCTGCAAACAGCCATCAGCCCCTCACCCAGACTGGCCAGGCACCCCAGTAGGGACCCCCACCCTGAAGGGGCTGTGGACAGCCTGAAAACAGCTATAAGCCCCTCACCCAGACTGGCCAGGAACCCCAGCGGGGACCCCCACCCTGAAGTGGCTGTGGCCAGCCTCCAAACACCCATCAGCCCCTCAACCAGGCTGGGCAGGCACCCCAGTGGGGACCCCACCCTGATCCGGGACACCCTTCAGGGCAAACCAGCCGTCCCCCACCCATGCACCAGGCCTCTATCCTATATAATAAAAGGGTAAGATGCAAATTGACCCTAACAGCAGAATTACTGGGAATGACTGGTCACTATGACACACACTGACCACCAGGGGGCAGACGCTGAATGCAGGAGCTGCCCCCTGGTGGTCAGTGCGTTCCCACAGGGGGAACTCTGCTCAGCCACAGCCAGGCTGATGGCTGCCAGTACAGCGGTGGTGGTGGAAGCCTCTCCCGCTTCCTCAGCAGCCCTAAGGATGTCTGACTGCAGCTTAGGCCTGCTCCCTGCTGGCGAGTGGACATCCCCCAAGGGCTCCCAGGCTGCCAGAGGGATGTCTAACTGCCAGCTTAGGCCCAATTTCCTGGGGAGTGGGCCTAAGCCAGCAGGTTGTCATCCCCCAAGGGCTCCTAGACTGCGAGAGGGCACAGCCAGGGCTGAGGGCCCCTCCGAGTGCACAAATTTTTGTGCACCGGGCCTCTAGTTATATAATGATAAAGGAATCAATTTATCAAGGGATATATAATTAAGAATAAACTAGAGGCCTGGTACACAAAATTCATGCATGGGTAGGGTCCCTCAGACTGGCCAGCCATCAGGGCTGATCAGGTTGCCTGCCTCCCCATCTCCCTGCCTCATCCTTCCCTCGTTCCCTCAGTGCCCCGCCACTGCCACTGGTTGCCTGCCATGTTCTGCACCACCCCCTGGTCGTCAGCACATGTCATAGCGAGCAATCGAACCCAGTCTCCTGGTCGAACTTCCAAGAGGACATTTTGCACATTAGCCTTTTATATAGAGAGATATGCATCCAACACTGGAGCACCTAAATATATTAAGCAAATACTAAAAGATCCTGATAGTGATGGCAAACCTATGAAACGCCTGTCAGAGGTGACACGCGAACTCATTTTTTTGGTTGATTTTGCTTTGTTAAATGGCATTTAAGAACAGGGTCTGGCCTATAGAGGGATTTTCAATCCCAGCAACAACACAGCACTGGTAACTCTTACGCAGCCAGCTCTGGGCAGTGAACTTCCACTGGACAGAGAGGCCCTGTAGCCTCAGAGGCCAACCCCAGAACACTGCCACCCAGAGGCTGACCCACAAACTGACTCTTTGCTAAACACAAAATAAGGCAGTCTGGGAAACAAATGCGGCTTGCTTTAAAATAAGGACTGTGGTTTACAACACAGAGGAACAGTGTATCGCAGGGAAACTCAACACTCTCCTGAATACCTGGCAGGTCTAAGGCGAGCCACACTGAAGAATAGAAGAACCGAAGGACCTTCACTACTGCAATATTTTTTTTTTTTTCACCTTTTAACTAAGAAACCAATTTTTTTTCTTTTTTTTTCTTTTTTTTTCTTTTCCTCTTCTTCTTCTTTTTTTTTTTTTCTTCTTTTTTCCATCACCTGATTTTACCCTTTTAATTACTACCTTCTTATTTTTAACCAGTATTATTACTGCTACCATTTTACCATTTTTTTTAAAGTGCCATTTTATTTTCTCTTTATTTTATTTTGGGATTAGTGTTCTCCATTCTATTTTCATCATTATATTATTGGTTGTTTCTAGTTTGCATTTATCTCCAGGGAGCTGTTGCTGGAATTTGTTGGGATTAATGGCTGTTCTATAGGAGTATTCTCCTCATATAAAAAGTCTCTTCCCCTCTTCCACTTCATTCTCTCTTTTTGCTCTTTTTTTTTCTTTTCCTTTCTTTTCTCGCTTTTACTTTCCCCCCTCCTTTTTCCCACTTTCATTTTTGCACTCCTTTTTTTGGTCCCTAATTTTCTTTTCTTTTTTCTCTTTTCTCTTTTTCTCTTCCTTTTCCTTATCCCCTAATTCTCTTAATTCAGGTGCTCACCTTTATTTGGGGTTATTAATATCGTGAATATATTTGTGTATAGTGCCTGGTACGTGGTGCCTTGTTGTGTTGTATTTTGTGCCTTTAAATCAACACAGCAGATCCAAGCAACAGCAAACTCCTGAGCACCACACCCTCTGCTGAGGAACAGCAGCTGTACGTGAAATCTCGCCCCACCAGCCAGAAGAGCCACCACAGCTGTGAACAGCACCCACCAGAGGAGTTGCTGCCAACTGAAGAGCAGCTGCTACCACAACCGCCCGAAGAGGAACCGCAGACCAAGGAGTCACTGCCACCAAGGGAGCAGCCACTGAACGACTCAACGTCTAGATATGTCAGTGAGATCAAACATGGGTAGACAAAGAAACCCCCAAAGGAAAGAGAAGGAGGACTCTCCAGAAAAGCAGCTAAGTAATACAGAGGCATGCAACATGACAGAAAAAGAATTCAGAATAAGGGTCCTAGAGTGCATAAACCGGATGGAGGAAAAAATCGACAACCTCAGCAAGAAGCAAGAAGAAACAGATGAAAAAATCGATAACATATGGAAGAAGCTAGAAGAAACAGATGAAAAAATCGATAACATATGGAAGAAGCTAGAAGAAACAGATGAAAAAATCAACAACTTACGTAAGACCCAAGAAGATATGAAGAGTGATATAGCTGCAATGAAAAACTCCATTGAAAGTATCAACAGTAGACTAGGAGAAGCGGAGGACCGAATTAGTGATTTAGAAGACAAGGAAGCAAAACACACCCAAAATGTACTGCAACTGGAGAAAAAAATGAAAAGACAGGAGGAGAGCCTAAGGGAGCTTTGGGACAACATGAAACGAAACAACATACGAATAATAGGGGTACCAGAACAACAGAAGGATGAACAAGGATTAGAAAACCTATTAGAAGAAATAATATCAGAAAACTTCCCTGAGGTGGGGAAGAAAAAAGTCACACAAGCCCAGAGAGTCCCAAACAAGGTGAACCCAAAAAGACCCACACCAAGACACATCATAATTACCATGGCAAATGTTCAGGACAAAGAGAGAATCTTACAGGCTGCAAGAGAGAGACGGAAAGTTACATACAAGGGATCTCCCATTAGATTGTCAAATGATTTCTCAACAGAAACACATCAGGCCAGAAAAGAATGGACGGAAATTTACAAAGTGATGCAAAGCAAAGGACTGAATCCAAGAATACTCTAGCCAGCAAGGCTATCATTCAAACTTGAAGGGGAAATAAGAAGCTTCACAGACAAAAAAAGGCTAAGGGAGTTTATCACCACCAAGCCAGCAATGCAAGGAATGCTAAAGGGACTGGTATAAAAATAAGAAATAAAAAGCTCAGAAAGAAAACAGCCACACAAAAACAGAAATGCCTACAAACAAGTACCTTTCAATAATAACTTTAAACGTAAACGGACTAAATGCTCCAAACAAAAGACATCGAGTGGCTGAATGGATAAAAAAACATGACCCATACATCTGCTGTCTACAAGAAACCCACCTCATTAGAAGGGACTCACACAGACTGAAAGTGAAAGGATGGAAAAATATCTTTCAGGCAAATGGAAAGGAAAAGAAAGCTGGGGTAGCAATACTTATATCGGACAAAATAGACCTCAAAGTGAAGGCCATAACAAGAGATAAGGAAGGCCACTTCATAATACTAAAGGGATCAATACAACAAGAAGATATAATCCTGGTAAACATATATGCACCCAATGCAGGAGCGCCCAAATTCATAAAAAAACTCCTGGAAGATATCAAAGGAGACATCGACAACAATACAATCATAGTAGGGGACTTTAATACACCACTGACAGCACTGGATAAGTCCTCTAGACAAATAATCAGCAAAGATATAGCAATCCTAAATGACTCACTAGATCAGATGGACTTAATAGACATCTTCAGAACACTTCACCCGAAAGCCAGGGAATATACATTCTACTCAAATGCTCATAGGACATATTCAAAAATAGACCATATATTGGGTCACAAGCAAAGTATCCCCAAATTCAAGAAAATTGAAATCATAAAAAGCGTCTTTGCAGACCACGATGGCATAATATTAGAAATAAACTACAATAAAAACAACCCAAAATACTCAAACACCTGGAAGCTGAATAGCATGCTATTAAATATTGATTGGGTTACCAATGAAATCAAAGAAGAAATTCGAAACATCCTGGAAACTAATGACAATGAAAACACAACAATCCAAAACCTATGGGACACAATGAAAGCAGTCCTGAGAGGGAAGTTTATAGCTCTACAGGCCTATCTCAACAAACAAGAAAAAATGGTAGTAAATCATCTAATTCTACAACTCAAAGAATTAGAAAGAGAGCAACAAGAAAACCCCAGAGTGAGCAGAAGGAAGGAGATAATAAAGATTAGAGCAGAAATAAATGACATAGAGACCAAAAAAACAATACAGAAAATCAATGAAACCAAGAGCTGGTTCTTTGAAAGGATAAACAAGATTGACAAACCTCTAGCCAGACTCACCAAGAAGCAAAGAGAGAGGACCCAAATAAACAAAATCAGAAACGATAGAGGCGAAATAACAACAGACCCCACAGAAATACAAATGATTGTTAAAAATACTATGGACAGCTCTACTCCAACAAACTAGACAACCTGGAGGAAATGGACAAATTCCTAGAAAAATACAACATTCCAAAACTCAATCAGGAAGAATCTAAAAATCTCAACAGGCCAATAACTATGGAAGAAATTGAAGCAGTCATCAAAAAGCTTCCAGCAAACAAAAGCCCAGGACCAGACGGCTTCACAGGGGAGTTTTACCAAACATTCAAGGAAGAACTAAAACCTATCCTCCTCAGACTACTACAAAAAATTCAAGAGGAAGGAACACTTCCAAGCTCATTCTATGAAGCCAGCATCACCCTAATACCAAAACCAGGTAAAGACAACACAATGAAAGAGAATTACAGGCCAATATCCCTCATGAACATAGATGCCAAAATCCTCAACAAAATCTTAGCAAATCGGATCCAGCAGTACATCAGAAAGATCATACACCATGACCAAGTAGGACTCATCCCAGGGATGCAAGGATGGTACAATATCCGCAAATCAATAAACGTGATACATCACATAAACAAATTGAAAGAAAAAAACCACATGGTCATATCAATTGATGCAGAAAAAGCATTTGACAAAATTCAACACCCATTTTTGATAAAAGCTCTCAGCAAGGTGGGAGTAGAAGGATCATACCTCAACATAATAAAAGCCATATATGACAGGCCCACAGCCAACATCATACTCAATGGACAAAAACTAACACCATTTCCCCTAAGAACAGGAACAAGACAGGGATGCCCCCTCTCACCACTCCTGTTCAACATAGTACTGGAAGTGTTAGCCATTGCAATTCGGCAAGAAGAAGAAATAAAAGGCATCCAAATTGGAAAAGAGGAAGTAAAACTGTCCTTATTTGCAGACGACATGATATTATACATACAAAACCCTAGAGACTCCATCAAAAAGCTACTGGACTTAATACATGAATTTGGCAATGTAGCAGGATACAAAATTAACCCCAAGAAATCCGAGGCATTTCTATACACCAATAGTGAACTTTCAGAAAGAGAGATTATAAAAACAATCCCGTTTACCATCGCACCAAAAAAATTAAGCTACCTAGGAATAAACTTAACTAAAGAGGTAAAAGACCTCTACTCAGAAAACTACAGGACGTTGAAAAAAGATATAGAGGAAGACATAAACAGATGGAAGAACATACCGTGTTCATGGATTGGTAGAATCAACATCATTAAAATGTCCATACTACCCAAAGCAATCTATAAATTCAACGCACTTCCCATTAAAATACCAACGGCATACTTCAGAGATCTAGAACGAACTCTCCAAAAATTCATCTGGAATAAAAAAAGACCCCGAATAGCTGCAGCAATCCTGAAAAAGACCAAAGTAGGTGGGATCTCAATACCGGATATCAAGTTGTATTACAAAGCCACTGTTCTCAAAACTGCCTGGTACTGGCACAAGAATAGGCATATAGATCAATGGAATAGAATAGAGAGCCCAGAAATCGGCCCGAACCAATATGCTCAATTAATATTTGACAAAGGAGGCAAGAACATACAATGGAGCCAAGATAGTCTCTTCAATAAATGGTGTTGGGAAAATTGGACAGATATATGCAATAAAATGAAACTAGACCACCAACTTACACCATACACAAAAATAAACTCAAAATGGATAAAGGACTTAAATGTATGACAGGAAACCATAAAAATTTTAGAAGAATCCAAAGGCAACAAAATCTCAGACATATGCCGAAGCAATTTCTTCACTGATACAGCTCCTAGGGCACTTGAAACTAAAGAGAAAATGAACAAATGGGACTACATCAAAATAAAAAGCTTCTGCACAGCAAAAGAAACCATCAACAAAACAACGAGAAAACCCACTGTGTGGGAAAACATATTTGCCAATGTCATATCTGATAAGGGCCTAATCTCCAAAATTTATAGGGAACTCATACAACTTAACAAAAGGAAGATAAACAATCCAATCAAAAAATGGGCAAAGGACCTAAATAGACACCTTTCAAAAGAGGACATTCAGAAAGCCAAGAGACATATGAAAACATGCTCAAAGTCACTAATCATCCGAGAGATGCAAATCAAAACAACAATGAGGTACCATCTCACACCTGTCAGACTGGCTATCATCAACAAATCAACAAACGACAAGTGCTGGAGAGGATGTGGAGAAAAAGGAACACTTGTGCACTGCTGGTGGGAATGCAGACTGGTGCAGCCACTATGGAAGACAGTATGGACTTTCCTTAAAAAACTGAAAATGGAACTCCCATTTGACCCTGTGATCCCACTTGTAGGAATATATCCCAAGAAACCAGAAACACCAATCAGAAAGGATATATGCACCCCTATGTTCATAGCAGCACAATTCACCATAGCTAAGATCTGGAAACAGCCTAAGTGCCCATCAGTAGATGAATGGATTAGAAAACTGTGGTACGTCTACACGATGGAATACTATGCTGCTCTAAAAAGGAAGGAACTCTTACCATTTGCAACGTCATGGATGGAACTGGAGAGCATTATGCTAAGTGAAATAAGCCAGTCAATGAAGGAAAAATACCACATGATCTCACTCATTCATGGATAATAGAGACCATTATAAACTTTTGAACAATAATAGATACAGAGGCAGAGCTGCCTCAAACAGATTGTCAAACTGCAGCAGGAAGGCCGGGGAGGGTTGCGGGGCAGGAGGTAGGGGGGTAAGAGATCAACTAAAGGACTTGTATGCATGCATAGAAGCATAACCAATGGACATAAGACATTGGGGGATAGGGGAGGCTAGGGGATTGTCTAGGGCGGGGGGATAAAATGGACACATATGTAATACCCTTTGTAATACTTTAAGCAATAAAAAAAAAAAAAAGAAAAAAAAATGGCATTTAAATATATAAAATAAATATCAAAAATATAAATCTTTGTTTTACTATGGTTGCAAATATCAAAAAATTTCTATATGTGACACGGCACCAGAGTTAAGTTAGAGTTTTTCAAAATGTTGACACACCGAGTTCAAAAGGTTCACCATCACTGTGATAGGATATATAGACAAGAGTATAATAATAATAATAATAACAATGGGTATGTCATAAAAATTAAATTCAATAAGAAAATAATTTACCTGAACTATTCTTTAGTATTTATGGACCTAACGTAGACACACAGAAATTTCATCCAAAAGAAATCCCGTCCAGCAGAATGCTCATTCTTTTCAAGTGCAAACATAACATTCTCCAAGACAGAGCACATGTTATAATGGTCACAAAACAAATCTTAAAAAAATAAGAGGATTGAAATCATATCAACTATCTTTTCTAACTACAGTGGTATAAAACTAGAATTAAAATACAGGAGGAATGTTGGAAAATTCACAAATATGTGGCAATTAAACAACACACTCCCGAACAACCAGTTGGTCAAAGAAGAAATCAAAATCAAAGAATAAATCATTTTATTCCAATCATAAAATGTCTTCAGACAAATGAAAATGGAAATACAACACGTTAACTTATGGGATGAAGCAAAAGCAGTTCTAAGAGGAAGGTTATAGTGATAAATGCCTACATTAAGAAAAACAGAAAGTGCCCTAACCAGTTTGGCTCAGTGGATAGAGCATCAGCCTGCGGACTGAAAGGTCCCAGGTCCCATTCCGGTCAAGGGCATGTACCTTGGTTGCTGGCACATCCCCAGTAGGGGGTGTGCAGGAGGAAGCTAATCGATGTGTCTCTCTCATCGATGTTTCTAACTATCCCTCTCCCTTTCTCTCTGTAAAAAATCAATTATATTTTTTAAAAAGTTACCAAAAAAGAAAAACAAAGATCTGAAAAAACACACACACAAAAACTAAGTATACAACAAGGAACTAGAAAAAGAAGAACAAACTAAGACCAAAGTTAGTACAAAAGAGAAAATAACAAAAGCCAGAGTGGAACCAAATAAAATAGAGGTTTGTAAGACAATAGAAAAGATCAACAAAACTAAGGTTAAGAGAAGACAAACAAAATTAACAAATCTTTAATAACATTAAGAATAAAAGAGAGATGACTCATTAGTAAAATTATAAACAAAAGAGGAAACATTACAACTAAAACCACAGAAATTCAAAATATCCTAAGAGACTACTATTAATAATTATATACCAACAAATTTATTAACCTAGAAGAATTATAAAAATTGCTGAAAACATACAACTATCAAGACTGAATCTTGAAGAAATAGAAAATCTGAATAGAGCAATAAGTAAAGAAATTGAATCAGTAATCAAAACCTCCTAGCAGCCCTAACTGGTTTGGCTCAGTGGATAGAGCATCAGCCTGCAGACTGAAGGGTTCCAGGTTCAATTCTGGTCAGGGCACATGCCTGGGTTGTGGGCTTGATCCCCAGTAGGGCGTGTGCAGGAGGCAGCCAATCAATAATTCTCTCTCATCATTAATGTTTCTATTTCTCTTTCCCTTTCCTTTCCTTTCTGAAATCAATAAAAATATTTTTAAAAATCCTCCTAACAAAGAAAAGCCCAGATGGTATAACTAGTGAATTCTGCTAAACCTTTAAAAAATAATTCATGACAATCTTTCTCAAATAAAGGGTATAAACTTCCACTTGTGCAATGAATATGTTCTTGGGAATCTAACCATAGTATAGTTAACAATATTTTTATATACTATAAGTTGCAAAGAGAATAGATATTAAATGATCTCATCACACCAAAAAAAAATGTTTATCATATGAAATGATAGAAATGTTAACCAATGCTCTGTGATAATTACTCCACAATATATAGTGTATTAAATTATCATGTTGTACATCTTAAACTTACACAATGTTATATGTCAGTTACATCTAAATAAAGCTGAAAAAAACCTACAAACAAACAAAAAGGATTTTCCTTATACAGTAGCTCCCCCTTATCCATGGGCAATATGTTCCAAGACCCCCCAGTGAATGCCTGAAACCAAACCCTGTATATACTATGTTTTTTTCTACACATACCTATGATGAAGTTTAATTTATAAATTGGGCACAGAGATTAATAATAATAAATAATAAAATAGAACAATTATAAAACATACTGTAATAGGAGCTATGTGAATGTGGTCTCTCACACTTTTCTCTCTCTCTCAAAATATCCTTTGAATTGCTTATTTCTGAAATTTTCAATTTAATATTTTCAGACCATAATTGTCTGAAGGTAACTGAAACTGCAGAAAGTGAAACCCTGGATAAGAGAGGCCATTTTACCTAGTATATCATACTAGTTCTCTCATTAACTAATCCTATATATGAAAACCCAGGGTCCCTAACGACCAACCGAAGGCTTGACTGTTATGCCCAGATTTCAAGATCCCCCAAGACAGACCACTAGGGAGCAGAGTCCGATGCAAAAACATAGAGTCATTTATTCAAGCCGGGACTTGGTCCCCCCCCTCCCCCCCGCCTCCATTACTGGATGCAAGAGAGAGCCCCGAATCCCAAGGGAACAAAGAATTTATAGGGCTTGGTGTCGGGGGGTGGGGGCAGACTCTGACCACTGATTTGGCCGATTCAAGTTGGTTGAGTGAGGGCCGGGAGCTAGTGACGCAAGGGCAGGGTCAGCTAGGGTCTGGTTACACAAAGACAGGGGGTGGCTAGCATACTCTTGGCCTTGGGCTAGTTTCCCCCGCTTTCCCATTGGCTGAGATAAGGGCAGGCTGAGTAACTGATACATTCTGTGGCTTTCCTGGGAGAGGAGTTAGAGACACAGCTATTAGTTCCGTCTGTCCCTTCATTCCCCCCTTGTCTTGGAACTCACGGCTCAATCATGAGACGGACTGAACTATCAACTGAATTACTTTTATATACTTCTTGACTAATTGGACTAGTCTGTTAATAATGCAAGGGCTGAAAGTCAACAGCATCAGGAGGATTACAAGGGGTTTGCCGAGGTCTGCTGTCTTCTTGAGGGTGATCTGCAGCGGGTGTGTCTGATTAGAGGTCACCTTCCACTCAGGCTCCCTGCTGTCCTGGGCACAGAAGGAGCTGGTCTTATGACCTGGCAGAGACAAACTATAACAAATGGTTTGGTGGAAGGGAAAGAAGCTTTAACAACTTCTATTGAAATAGGATTTTTCTTCTTAAAATTCCTCTATGGCTATCAAAAAGCCAAATCAAGACTAATTTATCTACTGTATTCAATGTGGCCTGATGTTTGCATAAACACAACAAGAATGGTAACTGATTATCTTTGCTGGAATTTCATGATTGAATCTTAATGTGCCCCGTAGGGCCAGGAAGCCAAGCCATCCGGCTGCCATCAGGCCTGCCTGCAGTATCTGCTGCGTTAGGTGAATTCCTCACCTGTAGCAACTCCACCTGAGCCCACGCTCTAGGCTTTAAGGCCCATCTCAGTAGCCCTCCTACTCGTTGTGGCCCAGAGTGTGTGGGGGTTCCGCAGGGACGCAGAGGCATCCTTATTGCTCCCCTTCTACTCTTACCAACCGCCAGTGATGGTAGGGCATGGGCCTGACGCTCCAGCGCCAGCCATCTTCAGGGCTTCCAAGTAGGATACCAGGCTTTCTCCGTGGCACTCTTATTGGCTTCAAGTCTTCAGAGTTCAGACAGGTTTCTTTAAAACATGATACTCCAGTCAAAGTTTCCAGTTAATAAAATCACTATTGAAAACCGGTCTTATTGATTTCATGCAAAGAAATGTATTGCCATGACTTATTAAGCATTGCCAGATTTCAGAGGAATTATATAAGGAGAAAAACATACTAATCTGCTCTAAGATCTTCTGATTTTTCTTGTTAGTCCCTTTTCATGGACTTTTCAGAGTTATAACAAAACAGTAATTGTTGGATTTCTTATTATATATATATAATTTTTCTAAATTTTATACTTTTAAATTAGCTTTTAAATCTTCTTTCTATGTCCTTTAAAAATGCATAACTATGCCTTAGACCTTCTATTCCAAACAGGCCTTTTTTAGTTTTCTTTTACAGTTGAGGTATGAGGTATGTACCACCCCAGACATGGGCATGGTCACGCAGGCCTGCAAGATAGTATACAGGCTGCCAACTGTTAACTGTCTCTTAATAGAGACCAAAACCTGATGGGTATTCTTCTTTACCTAGTTGGGCACCTGCCCTCTTGGCAGCTAGACATCCTTTACTTTTGGGGGTTCACCCTACATAGTCCCTTTACAGGACAGTTAACATATGGCCATAACAATGGCCTTTAGTATGGGAAACTGAACACTTGCCAGTTACTCCCAAAGACTACCAAGGACTGTAGACCAACACAGATCTACAGCAACTGCTAACAGCTACATTCAAACCTGCAAGAGAATTGAACGTTAATACAGCATATTAATACAATGAAACATAATATTGGCACCATGGCCGCTTCAGGCAGCCGAATCCTCCGCTACTAAACATGAGATATGGCAGGGCTAAACAAACATTTTAGGGAGGTGACTAAAGTCCATTCTTTGACATTTCTATATAAGGTAAAATTGTCCTTGTCCTTCTGAAGCCATGTCTATGAAGGTGCAGGCATCATCTGAGTCTATTATACAATTTTCTGCAGGTATAGTCCTTTTCAAGTTGGGGTGAGTCCTGGGGTTGTGAACTTCTTTGCCCACACTGAGTCCCCAGGCTGGAAAGGATGTACAGAGTCCGATGTGGCACTGGCAGGGCATCTCAAACAAGCTTATGGGTGGCTTGTAATTTCTGTAAGAGATCACGTCCAAGTAAGGGGTACAGGCATTCTGGCATGACTAGAAACGAATGAGTTACCGTGTTCTTTCTGAGGTCCACAGTCCTCTTTGATGTCCAAGGAAAAAGGCAGTTTGTCTGGTGGCTCTTAGAACTGGTGTCTTTTTAGATGTTACTGGTCCCATTGGCTCTGTCAAGACTGAATAGGCTGCTCCAGAATACACCAGAAAATTAACTGGGGGTTCTATTTATTTACAAATATTTATACCTAAGTAGACATATAAAAATTAAATAAACATCCACATTTACACCTTTTTAGTGAACAAGTACTTTTACAGTCTTGGGAATTTTGGCAGAACACTGCCCAAGTCTTCTGATGGGGGCCTGACAAAAACAGATGTGGGGGCCTTTGGCTGGGGGGTATAAAGTCTTCATTCTTCCTCTCTCGGCACTGCTAAGGACAGGATCATTGGAGAGGTCTCTTCACCTAGGCAAGGCTGTGCTGAGCCATCTGGGGTAAAAGTGGTTTCTGCTTCCATTTTGGCTAAAAGGTCTCTGCCCATTAGAGGGACCAGGTCAACTGGTAAATATAGGAATTCATGAACCACCTGATGGCCGCCTAACTGACATCGGTGGGGGCGGCAGGACAGTCTGCAGCTGTGGAACCGGTAGCTCCAATAATGGTGACTTCCTGTCCTGAGAGGGGAGCTACCTTCTGAGTAACTACCCAGTGCTCTGCTCCTGTATCACCCATAAAGTTCACAGTCTGGCCCCCGATCTTCATTTCGACCATCGGCTCATGGGGGCCCAGTTGGAAAAAGCCCAGTCTGTCCTAGTCAGAGTCAGCTGTTGCCAGTCCGAGGAGGTCTGCCTCAGGCGGCTCTGGCCAATAGCGGCTGGGTGGTTTGGATGGCCTTGCCAGCTTCTTCTGGCCTGCTCCTGCCTCTTCACTCCTGCTACTAAACTTTACTCTGTCCCTTCTTACACACGCAGAACTGGACCCAAGGCAGAGAAGTTTGAGCAATTTTAAAAATCCTTAACATACATTTTATCATTCATGTTGCAGGGAGGGACCGGGTTGGCTACTCCTGAATAAAAGAACTAATCAAAATAAGGCTTATTTTCCAACTTCATTTGCCCCTGGGTGTGGACAACAAATGACACTAATCAGATTGACATAAGCTATTTAACCTTTGTTTAGCGAGGCAATTGCAAGTGTCATTGGTTTAGGGAAGATAGGATTTCTGCTCAGTTTCCCTATTTTACTTGTCCCAGCTTACTGGTCTATCATGCACTCAATTTTCTTAAAATGTATTCTGGCACAGGAGAAAGTTGTTTTGCTGTACACAGGTAGCTTAACCCCTATATAACTGGGCTTGGACCTCTGCCCAGCAAACTGCAGTCTGTAAGTTCAATATGCAGCCACCGGTTTTACTAACCCAAGGAGGTTTCGGCCAGTCTCTGAGTCAGACTCCTCCTCTCTTGGAAAATTTCAAAGTCCTGATAGCTCCCAGGTCCAGGGAGAGTGTTTTTTTGTTAACCCTTAGGGCCCTGCTTTTTGCCTTTTTACCAGTTCCCTTTGTGGCAGAGCAGCAACCAGGCCTCTTTCAAGGGAGTGCACTAGAGGGGGATATCAGCCCCTCCTGTGAGCCAGCTGCTCCGCCTAGGGTCTCCCAGGAGCCCAGCCAGAGCGTCCCCCAGCAAATCCCGGAAGCTGCTGCCCTTTTGCAGTGGTATGGACTCAAGCAGGGGGTTCGCTGGATGTAGCTGGCAGCGAAGCGCTCGCTGGCTTCTGCCTGCAGCTGCTCGTGCCTGCAAGCTCTGCCCCACAGCATGTGCCGCACCATCAGCTCCAGCATCTCGGAGTTCTCCAGCTTAGCCTGCACCTCGGTGCCCGCCAGCAGCTGCTGCAGCTCCTGTAGGCTATAGTTGATCCGCGCGCACGCCGCTTCTTCTCCACCAGGGTCTTCCGGGCCTTGCGGGCAGCTCAGGCATTCAGCCCCCCCTTTCTTTGACCTGGCTCTCAGGGGCTGAGTCTGCCTGGCAAACAGTTCTAAATCACCAGGGGGGCTGTGGATTCCAGCTTCGTTCCTCCTCCGCTTTTCTAGCGGGAGTTTAATTGTTTTGTTTTTTATTCTTAGAAACCTTAATCCTTTAATGATTACCAAAGGTGAACATTTAGCAATTTTAGATTAATATTTATGAACATATTTTAAATGTACTTTTACTCTTAAGATATATCTAGACCTTTTGTGACAAAACTAAGAACAGGTCTCGGTCTGATTCAGCATTGGAGGGGTTAAAAGAATAAACCAGGGCAGAGAAAGACTGTGCTTACAGTTATTTTTTGTAACCTTGAAGTCATTGATAAGACCTGTTAGGTTTGCAGCCAGCAGCATAACTGCCAACCCCCCCGCCCCACTTCTCTCAGCCCAGGCTGCTTTTCCTCACAGATTTTTTTTTCTTTTACTCTTTTATAAGCAATCTCAGAACTAAGCAATCTTGGAATTACAGCAATTTACAACCCAGGTAAGAGCAACTGATAGACAGAAATTTATATTAACTAAGTGGGCTGATTCCTTCTGTAGTGGCAAGCAAAGGACTCTGAGAACTGCTAGAGATTCTTGCAGCCCAATCGCGGGTCCAGTCCAAACGTTCAGCCAGATGAATTAACAGAAATGCAAAGTAAATCAAAGTAACTTTCACTTCACACAGACTAGTAATGAGCAGCCAAAATAGATAAACACTCGTATTCACACTTTCAGTAGACTAGCCCAGACTGGAGCTGAGCAGATAAACAAAACAATGCCCAACTCCCCAGACGGGCATGGGGGGCACTCCTGGCACCCATGTCCCAGAACAGAATTCTTGACCGGTGAGAACCTACTGGAGGAGTTAAGACTGCGTCCAGTCCCCCGTCTCGGTAGCAAATTGGCTAGTTCCACACAAACAAACAGCTGTTCACTCATGCTTCCTCAGTGTTTTAGCATTCATTTTAATTTCACAATCTCTATTGTATCCCTTTTTAAAAATCTTTTTTAACATGTAATTAAGAACAGCAGGTTTACTTTGTCCCAACCTCATGATGATCGGTGACAAGAGACAGACAAGGGAGGAGTGACCTGTTTTCACAGATTTTCACTCAGGTACCCGCCTGACCAAAGTTGTGGAGCCACACAAAGGAGAGGAGAGGGCAGGCCCCCTCCCTCCACACTCGCACACTTTCACCAGACATTCATTCAGCAAAGGCATTTAGATACCACAACACACAGTTTTTCTCAATTCAATCCGAATCTTAAACTTTTAGCTGGCATTTCTCAATCAGTAACATTTTTTAAGAATAAACGTCAAAAATGCAAGACATAAGTTTTTTTATCATTTGAATTCAGTAAGCTTCAAGGTCCCAAGTTCCCAGTGGTTCTGGAAAACCACACCTGAGGCTGGCAAGCAGTTTGGCCCAGCCCTTGACTTTAAAATGACCATAATGCTTAAAGGAGTAGTTTGAGCCGAAACCAGTTTGGCTCAGTGGATAGAGCGTTGGACTGTGGACTGAGGGGTCCCAGGTTCGATTCTGGTCAAGGGCATGTACCTGGGTTGTGGGCACGTTCCAGTGGGAGATGTGCAGAAGGCAGCTGATCAATGTTTCTCTCTCTCATCAATGTTTCTAACTCTCTATCTCTCTCCCTTCCTCTCTGTAAAAAATCAATAAAATATATTTAAAAAAAAAAAAAAAAAAAAAAAAAAAAAAAAAGGAGTAGTTTGAGTCTGTCCCTTAGTGTCCGTCCAGTGAGTCCACAAAATCAAACAAAAGAACACAGACACCAAACAAACAAAGACACCTAAGAACAGCCTTCCGACCCCGCGGAAGAAAAACTGAAAACAGATGGGGCTTTTACACCCCGCCAGATGGGGCTTTTACACCCCGTCAGATGGGGATTTTACACCCCGCCAGATGGAGGTTCAAGGCGTCCCTTGACTCCTCCTGCCCGAGATCCGCCAGTGCGTCCACTTAGATCTTATCAGGCCAGATTGCAGAAGCGAGCTCGCATAGGACAGAACAGACAACACAGAGACACTTACCGCGGTCAGTCAGACTCTCCGGATCGGGGTCCCTCGTGAGTCTTGGGGGTCCGGCATGAGCCCCCAAATGTTATGCCCAGATTTCAAGATCCCCCAAGACAGACCACTAGGGAGCCGAGTCTGATGCAAAAGCATAGAGTCATTTATTCAAGCCCGGGACTTGGTCCCCCCCCCCCCGCCTCCATTACTGGATGCAAGAGAGAGCCCCGAATCCCAAGGGAACAAAGAATTTATAGGGCTTGGTGTCGGGGGGTGGGGGCAGACTCTGACCACTGATTTGGCCGATTCCGGTTGGTTGAGTCAGGGCCGGGGGCTAGTGAGGCAAGGGCAGGGTGCAGCTAGGGTCTGGTTACACAAAGACAGGGGGGTGGCTAGCATACTCTTGGCCTTGGGCTAGTTTCCCCCACTTTCCCATTGGCTGAGATAAGGGCAGGCTGAGTAACTGATACATTCTGCGGCTTTTTCTGGGAGAGGAGTTAGAGACACAGCTATCAGTTCCGTTCTGTCCCTTCATGACTAAACACCGTAAGTTAGTCCTGCAGTCAGTGCTGGGTTGCCGTGGTGACCCAGCACTGACTGCCGAGGGGGCTGCGGATCAGGCCTGGAGAGAGGCCTGGAGCGAGAGGCAAGGTCTGATCCGCAGCCTCCGTGGCAGCTGTTGGTCAGCACTTGCCTCTCTCTTTCTCTCTGGGCCTTGGCAGCAGCCCCGCCTCTCTTTCCTCTGGGCCTCCGTGGGGGCTTCTGATCAGCCCCACTTCTCTGATAAGGCCGGAAGATAGGCCCAGACACTGAATGCCATAGAAACCAACCAGTCTGAACCTAATCTGGGTGAACTGCGAGGAGCCAATGGCTGCCTAGGAGGCAGAGCTTCTGACACTGACTGGCATAGAAGCCGACCAATCAGAACCTAATCTGGATGAACTGCAAAGGCAGAACCTAAGGTGGGGGCTGAGGAGGGGTTTTAAGGGCAATAGCTGTTTGGTGTAAGGTATAAGAAAGCAGTTCAATTTTTTAATAACCAGTTTGACAGTATAGTGCATATGGCTGGCTATCAGTCCAGGTATAGGGATTATGTATTTTTGTCTGTCAAGAATATCTCCTCCTGCTGAAAAAGGCTTCCTCACTCCCGTTTAAGCAATTCTATCCTATATAATCTATTTATACTAATAAAAGGGAATATTTATCTATGCTAAATAGACCATGTTGACCCTAAATCTTCTGGACATCCAACTTCCTTCCAGACAAAGCCATGGTGGTGGGGGCCGAGGCAGAGGCAGTTAGGGGCAATCAGGCTAGCAGGGGAGTGCCAGAAGCTGGTCCATCCTTGCTGCTTGACACAGTCGCTGCAGGGAAGAAACATCTGCACAGCATATGTTTCAAGGGACCTGGCGTATATGGCATACTGTTCTTAATATGTTTGCTCCCCTTCTTAGCGCTATGTGTTTTAACCAAGGTCACCTCTCCGAGAATGGTTGTTTCCCCAGGTGGGATTTTCCCCTGGAGTTAGGGATTAACAGGACTAAGGAAGGGAATAAAACCCCTTAACTAAGTGCCAGGAGGGTAATTAATCACTTAAACTATGAACAACCACTTAGGATAATCTCCTTCAGTTATTTCCTTGTAGCTTAACAGAACAATAGAGTAGTGACTTTGGAAGGGAGATAAAAAATGCTCTAACCTTTGGAATAGAATGGATAGGATTAAAATCAACTGGTATAAATGCAGATGTAACAGGACAATAAAGACCAAACCTGGCTGGAGAACTTGGCTAGGCTGCTGATCAACTGAACTCTGTCTCCGTGTCATTTCTTCTTTGCCGACTCCGTCCACACCTTTGGAAACCCCTGGACCTGCTGGGGTTGGACCCCAACAATTGGCACCCAAACAGGGACCCCTAGGTAAGTCCCTCCCCTGCCATACTCAGGACGGATAGGACTGCACTGTAGGGTGTTGCAGAACCCCCTATAGAAGGTAAGTAGGGTAAGAGGGTGGATAGTACAGAACTTAAATTGAGAAGATGGGTCATACTGAGTCCAAAGAAAAAAGACTCTGTATTGATCTTTTAACATATATGCTTGCTAGCAGAGGAGTTAAGGTTATTCTCAGTCAGACAGAACGTTTTATACAAGAAGTATGTCCATGGCTTCCAGAGGAAGGAACTGTTAATTTAGAAACTTGGACTAAAGTAGGAGAGCAATTAAAGAATTATTACAGCTACCATGGATCTGAGAAGGTCCTGGCAGATACCCTTTCCCTCTGGAATTTAATTTGTAACACCTTGGCACCAGAGGCAGAAACGGTTGAACTTTCTCAAATTTTAAATAATCCCTTGGCTCCACCTAGAGAGGACACATCATTATTGTCTCCAGCTCAATCTAAGAGCAATTTAGCTATGCCTACTGATTGGCAGGAGAATAAATATCACAAACATGACCCTTGGTCCTTTCCAGTCAGTAGAGAGGAGAGAGGCCCTCCCATTCAAAACAGGCTCCCTAAATTAGAAAGGAAGCCTAAACCAGGTCCTCCAGCTCCTATGAGCTCCATGTCTAAATTTCAAAGGGCAATAAGAGAAGCTGAATCTAATGGAGATCTTGAATTCTCACTCTGCTTCCCAGTTGTGTATGAGAGTGAGGGGGACAAAAACCCCACCTGGGAGCCTATACTTTACAAAATACTTAAAGAATTAAAATTGGCCTGCTCTGAATATGGACCTCTAGCTGCTTACACACAAACCTTGGTAGAAGCCCTAGCCAGTAAATGGATGACTCCTTATGATTGGTCACAGGTTTGTAAAGCCTGTCTCTCAGGAGGCGATTACTTATTATGGAAAACTGAATATGTTGATCTTGCTAAGAGAGCCGTAGCCACTAGCAAAAATTCCAGAGGAGGAATAACCCTAGACATGATATTAGGAGAAGGTGATTTTATCACAGCTCAGGAGCAAATATATACACCCAAAGAGGCACTTATTAAAGTAACCAGTTGTGCAGTAAATGCCTGGAAATCCCTACCTTGTACAGTAGGAAAAACAACCACCCTTACAAAGGTTAAACAGAAGGTCGAGGAACCATATCAGGATTTCCTTTCTCGCCTCATACAGGCAGTCAAGAGAGTAATCAGTAATGAAGAGGCAGCCGATATCCTAATCAAACAACTGGCTTTTGAAAATGCTAATAATACCTGTCAGGCTTTATTAAGGCTGATTTGCAGAACAGGAATTATAAATGATTTTATAAAACAGTGAGCCAATGTAAGTCCAGCATTTATATAGAGTGTAGCTATAGCTGCAGCTCTCAAAGGGGAGACATACCCTCAATATGTACAGGGCATAGGACAAGCCAGCAAGAATACAGGTAATAAAAGAAATATGGCCGAAACCGGTTTGGCTCAGTGGATAGAGCGTCGGCCTGCGGACTGAGGGGGTCCCAGGTTAGATTCCGGTCAAGGGCATGTACCTGGGTTGTGGGCACATCCCCAGTGGGAGATGTGCAGGAGGCCGCTGATAGATGTTTCTCTCCCATCGATGTTTCTAACTCTCTATCTCTCTCCCTTCCTCTCTGTAAAAAAATCAATAAAATATATTTTTAAAAAATTAAAAAAAAAAAAAAAGAAATATGAACTGCTACTCTTGTGGCCAATCTGGGCACTTTAGCAGAGAAAGCCCAAATAAAAATAATAATACTCAGGCCAGATGGCAAGCTCCTCGTCAGCCTGGGAATACATCAGGGAACAATATTAATCCTCCAAAAACTGTTTGTCCCCGATGTCAGAAAGGATTCCATTGGACAAAGGAATGTAGATCAAAATACCATAAAAATGGTTGGCCTTTAAATTCTACAAACCTCTCCCAAGGAGGTTCTATCCCATTACCTCAATTGGGAAACTTGAGAAGGGGCCAGCCCCAGGCCCCTGCAATAATAGGGGCATTGACCCTCAACCCCTCTGCAAATTTCAATCAGTCACTGACCTCTTCAGGGCAACCCCAGGCAGTGCAGCATTGGACTTCCATTCCACCACCCACGCAATACTAACCCCAGACTCAGTAGCAGCCATTCCTACAGGAGTGTCTGGGCCGCTGCCTGAGGGAACTGTAGGTTTAATATTAGGACGGAGCTCCACCTCGTTACAGGGCATCTTAGTCATCCCAGGAGTTGTTGATGCAGGCTACACAGGAGAAATACAGATTTTACTTTCCCCACCCACCACCACTATACAGATTCATCCCAACCAGAGAATTGCCCAATTACTCCTGTTACTAATACATAAAATAGGGACAGCTGTCAAGGCAGCCTCAGTGTGTAGGGACCTCTTTAACACCTGGGAAGAGAATATCAACAGGAATCAACAGGTCACTATATCCATGGACAAGGAAAGCTCTCTCCTTGGAGAATTCTAGCTCAGCAGTGCCATCAGGTGACTAGGCAGGAGATAAGAGGTGAGATGAGTGTGAGTTAGCACCTCCAGCAATGCACCTGAGAAGCAGAGGAAACTGCCATTCATCTGTGGGGTCAACAGAAACTATCTCATATGCCACTCCATGGTGATGGGGTTGGAGGCTGGAGTGCTGCACATGGTGGGTCTAGGCACCTTCACACTGGGCAGTCATTACAGCATCACCAAAGATCTGGAAGGTCCAGTCCATGTTCTTACTAAAGGGGGTGAACGTAAGGCTGTCTGCATCCATGTACATGATGATGTTTTTGAGAGGTGTGCATGTTACTAAGGCGCAGTCAACCAGAATCTTTCCTAAAATTGTGGACACAGAAACAAAGATAAGTTGTGTGGTGATAAGAGAGATGCAAAAATTAGAGCTGCAAAAAGAAACACAGAGAGATCAAGAGATGCAGGTAAATGGTGGCAGAGGTGTAGCTAGAAATGGAGACAGAGATGCAATGAAAGAGTGAGAGACACAGGGATGCATAGACAGTCTAAAAAAGATGCAGAGAGACACACTGAAAAAATATACAGGAACAAAGAGAGATACAGGAAAAGAGAGAAAGGTGCCCAGATAGAGTTATAACAGAAAGAGGAGAGATAAAGACCTCATAGAATACTTGGATCCAGCCTCTTCTGAAATCAGTTTAACCCCAGGCTTCCTTGTAACATGAACAAACTAAACTTCAGTTGTATTTCAATCATTTGGAACCAAGAATATTACATTTATTGCTGGTTATAATTTTCCCAAAATAAAAATTTACAAAGTGGTCCCAGTGATATTCCAAGTACCCACTTGGCACTGTACATAGTTAATACAATAATATTGACTATGCTATACTTTACAACCCTGTGACTATTTTGTGACTACCAATCTGTATTTCTTTTTCATTATTATTAAATATATATTTTTGTTGATTTCAGAGAGGAAGGGAGAGGGAGAGAGAGAAACATCAATGATGAGAGAGAATCATTGATTGGCTGCCTTCTGCTCACCCGCTACTGGGGATCAAGCCCACAACCTGGGCATGTGCCCTTGACCGGAATCAAACCAGCTACCTTTCAGTCCACAAGCCAATACTCTATCCACTAAGCCAAACCAGCTAGGGCCCAATCTGTACTTCTCAATCCCTTCACCTTTTTCACCCAGTCCCCCAACCCTCAACCCCTCTGGCAATCACCAGCTGGGTCTCTGTATCTATGAGTCTATTTCTATTTTAATTATCCATTTACTTTGTTCTTCAGATCCCACATATAAGTGAAATGATATAGTATTTTTCTTTGTCTGACTTATTTGACTTAGCACAATACCCTCTATGTCCATCCATGCTGTCACAGATGGTAACATTTCTTTATTTTTTTATGGCCTAGTAATAATCCATTGTTTATATGTACCACAACTTTTTTATCCACTTGTTTATTGATGGGCACTTGGGTGGCTTCCATACCTTGGCTATTGTAAATAACGCTGCAATGAACATAGAGGTGCATATATTCTTTATAATTAGTGCTTTGGATAAGAAAGTGCTATTTTAAATGATTCTTTAAACTATCACTGCAAATAATTACAATAAATGTTCAGTCCTGAAAACATGTTCATTCACTCATCACCAATTACTAACTGGTTGACTCTTTCTGCTTATCTATATACTAGAGGCCCGGTGCACAAAAATTTGTGCAATCGGGGGGAAGAGGGGGTCCCTCAGCCCGGCCTGTGCCCTCTTGCAGTCTGGGACCCCTCGGGAGATAATGACCTGCTGGCTTAGGCCTGCTCCCGGGTGGCAGAGGGCAGGCCCAATCCCTAGGTGCAGCCCCTGGTCTGGCTCAGAGCAGGGCCGATTGGGGAGTTGGGGTGCCGCCCTCTGTCATGCACAGAGCAGGGCGGATCGGGAGGTTGCGATGCCACCCTATGTCACGATCAGGGTAGGGCCGATTGGGGGGTTGGGGCACCGTCCCCTGTCACACTCAAGGCAGGGTCAATGGGGAGATTGCGTTGCCACCCCCTGTCATGCACAGAGCAGGGCCAATCAGGGGGTTGGGGCACTGCCCCCTGTCACTCACAGAGCAGGGCCCATCAGGGGGGTTGGGGCTCTGTACCCTGTCATGCACAGAGCAGGGCCAATCAGGGGGTTGGGGCGCTGCCCCCATCACACACAGAGCAGGGCCCATCAGGGGGTTGGGGCACCGCCCTCTATCACCCACAGAGCAGGGCCCATCAGGGGGTTGGGGCACCACCACTCTCACACTCAGGGCAGGGCCGATGGGGAGGTTATGACTCTACCCCGTCACACACAGAGCAGGACCCATGGGGGGGGGGGTTGGGGAGCTCCCCCCATCAGTCACAGAGCAGGGCTGATCAGGGGGTTGGGGCACCTTCCCCTGTCACGAACAGAGCAGGGTGGATAGGGAGGTTGTGGCCCCGCCCCCTGTCACACACAGAGCCGCAGGGCAATCAGGGGGTTTGGGCGCTGCCCCCTGTCACACTGATCCCGGTGCCGGGAGGCCTCATGGCTCCGCTGATCCCGGTGCTGGGAGGCATATTACCCTTTTACTATATAGGTTAGAGGCCTGGTGCACGGATGGGGCCGGCTGGTTTGCCCTGAAAGGTGTCCTGGATCAGGGTGGGGGTCCCCACTGGGGTGCCTGGCCAGTCTGGGTGAGGGGCTGAGGGCTGTTTTCAGGCTGGGGGTGACTGAAGCTCCCAACCGCTCCTTTTTTTCTTTTTTATTCTGGGCCAGCTTTAGCTTTGAGGCTTGGCTCCAGCTCTTAGCCCTCTGCGGCTGAAAGTAGGTTTCTGGCCTTTGCTTACAATGTTGCAAATCTGCTGGCTGAAGTCCGGCGGTATCTGTTACTATGTTTCTTAAACTGCAGGCTCAGAGGCCTGCAGCTCAGGCAGGGAATGTTGGTTTCCTCCGTCACTGAAGCAAGCAAGCCTCATGTTAGTTTCAAGCTGCCTGGCTGCCGGCCGCCATCTTGGCTGACAGTTAATTTGCATATCTGGCTGATTAGCCAATGAAAAGGGTAGCGGTCGTACACCAATTACCATGTTTCTCTTTTATTAGTGTAGAAAAGCATAAGCAACTGAACGACTGCTCGCTATGACACACACTGACCACTCAATGCAGGAGCTGCCCCCTGGTGGTCAGTGCGCTACCACAGCCAGCCAACCTCCCACTGTTCCTCCCCTTGCCAGCCCACCCTGATCACCCCGATCAGGACTGGAGGAGATGGCCCCAATCGGCCCTGATTGCTGGCCAGACCGAGGGACCCCACCCATTCACGAATTCATGCACTGGGTGTCTAGTCTGCTAATAAAAGAATTTTGTCATCATCATAAAAATAAAAATTGATGTTGATCAATGTGACTTGCCAAGACATCTGAGACATCAGTCTGGTTCTTTGAGACCCCAGGGGCCACTATACCTGGGCCCAGGTAATTCCACCATGCTGACGTACACTCTACCCACCAGGCTGGAAGAGAGGCCGGCACTTCCTAAGGCCACTGCACTGAACATCAATACCAAAGAGCCAGGATGGAGGACGATTGAATTGTTCCCTCTGCCCACGTTTATCACAGCACCCCAAGATGCTCTAGTCTCCCTCAAGGAGCAAAATATGTTCCTTTCATTCTTCAGTGGCTTCCTGCCTCCACCCAGTTAAGAAGGCTCAGATACAGATAACATGTTTAATTATGATAAAAGCGCTGGAGTCAGGTAAAGGCTTCAATGTGCTTCTCTTGGACAGTGAGGAGGGGTGGGCAGGGGCAAGGGGGCGGTGCACGGAACAAAAGAAAAATGCCTAGGGGGCCTTGAGTTGACTCAGCTGGAGCCCATAGGACAGACTCCAGGGGCACAGCCATAGCCTGAGGCGGGGAAGGTGGTCACAGGAGATGCCTGGCCAACTGCATCAGAGTAACTAGGACTCTGATCTCAGAGGGAACAGGCTCACAGGCAGCTGGGAAGTCTGCGCAAGGACAACAAGCAGGCATTTCAGAAAAAACACAGCCGATCCCAGTCAAAGCACCCTCAGGAGTCAACGCAGGAGCCCTGTAGAAGAGAGAGTGATCAGCACCCGGCACCTGGGGGCGTACCCTGTCCCCACCTCTCTGGCCCTGCAGCATCAGGTAAAGCTGAGGTCTCCACATATGGTCACTACCTCCCCCAGTATCAGTGTTGGAGTGAAATCAGCTGAAGAGGACACGCACTTCAGCCTCACACAGACATGCGGAGGTTGTGGGGGAGGACAGTTGACAGCTGTTATCCTTGGGGGATATGAGCATTTCAATCTTTTTAACAAATTTAATTAAACCAACCCTCTTCCCATCACTAGGAATCACTTATAAATACCTACAGGCAGGAGCCACCAGCATGTGGCACAAAATGAGCATCACCCCTGTGCCTACCACCCAAGACGTGGCTCTGGCTCCACATTTCACAGAAAGATTCACCAAAGTTAAATGCTGGTTCTGGATAACAAGCCCAGAGCTTCCTCCCCGAATTCTTGATCCCCTGGTAGGCCATGAACCGTGACCTTTGTGACCAGGAACACTCATCTTGCCCCCTCCCTCTTTTTCCTGTCCTAGTACCACCCTCCATCCTCCCCTCCCCATTAAATCAGAGCAGAAACAGTACCTGGGGGGAGGCCCATGAGATCCTTACACAGAGAAAGATCTCATCACACAAACAGCCAGTCCCTCTCCCGCCCACAGGAAATGAGATAAGCAACTTATTGGAAATCTATTTCCCCCCTACCCTCAGCCACAAGGCCTTACCCTTAAGCTACAATCCCCCATATGAATAGACCTGCTGGTAGAAGGAAGGGAAGCCAATGCCCTGACCTTCTTAAAGAAGCAGCTTTTGGAAAGGGGCCAGCGATGAGCTCTCAGCCCCAGGACACTCGCCACAGTCACACCTGTGGCAGGGCTGCCTTTCAACCAGTAAAATCGTCCAAAGCCTGGCCTAGCTGTCTGTCTCCTCCCACCACCAGCCCGGCTGCCTGCCTTCCAGGTTAGGAGGAGAGTTACACCTAGAAGCAGAGGCCCCCTCAACAGAGGGTCCCGGGCACAGCCCCTCTTTCCGTTTCCCCAGTTGCTTACCCTTCTGTTTCCTGTGACGGATGACAAGGCCCAGGCCCAGGAAGATCAGCCCCAGCACGAAGCCTCCGACGCCGCTCAGCATCTTGCTCTGGGCGGATCCAGACTGTGCCCCTGGGGAGCAGAGCCTGGGTATCAGATTCTGTCCCCAAACCCACAGGGACCCTTTGGAAGCCGCCACCCCTGGAGTGGGACCAGCCAATAAACCCTTGGACACCGTGGGTGGTGACAGGGGGAGTGGGTCCTGCTCCTTCACATGAGTCCTTAAACTTGTCACCAGCTGCCACAGTCAGCCTTCCAAGGCTCCCAGGATGGGTTCTGGCTGTGGTGTAGAGTGACCTCCTTAGTGTCTGGAAAGACAATGAGATCAGGAGTCTTCTGATGCCCCTGCTTCAGAATGAGGTGGCCTAGTGTCCTGTGATGTCCACTCAGCAGTGACATCAGGGGTAGGGATGCCATGGGACAACCAGGGGACACTGTTTGCCCTCTGTCTGTGGGGCCCAGGGTGCAGGAATAAACTGCCCCTTACGCCACTCCACTGTGATGGGGCTCTGGAGGCTGGGGTGCTCCACGCGGCAGGTGTAGACGTCTCCTCGCTGGGGGGTCATTTCCAGCATCACCAGGATCTGGTAGGTCCAGTCCCCGTTCCTAATCAAGGGGGTGGACACGACGCCGGCTGTCTCCTCCTGGTCGTTCCGGAACCAGCGGACTTTGATGTGGGCTGGATAGAAATCCGTCACCGAGCAGACCAGCATGTTGTGGTGGTTCAGGGCCTCTGTCTTGGCCGGGGAGATGGTCACTGTAGGCTCCACTGGGAGGGGAGGGGTGACAGAGGAAAAGACGGAGTGAGATGTGGGGGCACAGGCAAGTCTCCCCACGGGAAGGGTCCTCCCTGTACCAGCGGGAAAGATCCCTGGATTCCGAGTCCGGGATGAGGACCTGAGCTGGGCCACTTGATTAGCCTGAGTTAACAGTTAACTTTTCAGTCTCAAGAGCTAACAGCAATCATTTTATAGGAGTTATTCTGTTAACAATTAATAAAAATGAAGCCTTTAAATGTTTAAATTGCTAGGTTATACAGGCCACTATTCACAATGTTTTTAAATAAAGATGAAAAACCTGGACTTCTTTTCCCTCCACCTGTTGATGGTGACCCTGGGGATCAGCTCTAGGGACTCACACCAGGACAGTGACCCTGTTCCCTGTTGGTCCCGCAGCTCCTCACAGTGGAGAAAATACATCAGTTTGCGTCTCCTGGGGGCCCATCAACACTGGTCACGGCTCCATGAACAGTAACACGGACTGAGAATTAGGAACATCACAGACAGTTCTATGTCCAACAGAGCAGGACAGCAGTGACCATCACATCCCTCCTCTGAAGCAATGTTCTCAAACAGGCTCTTCCCTACCATTCTCAGCGGGAAACACGGACAGGATTTAAGGGCAGGAGCACTTCTCACATGTCATCCATCAACAAACCTCTCTCAGCTGTTAGCCTAACCCAGCTCAGATGCCATTCTGTGGCAAACTCCCATTAAGTTGTATACTATTAAATAATAAACTTCATGTCCACGTCATCTATGCCACCTATGTTTTATCCATTTACTGATTCATTTATTCATTCATTCAACAAATATAAATTCCACAAGCACTAGGAATAGAAAGATAACAGACTATGGTCCCTCCTCTTATATAAATTGCAATTTAGTAAAATAAATGTTATTTTGAAAGTTTATAAAACTTTTGCAGGAAAATAGAACCTTGAAAACACGTAACACTGATAAATATCATTCTTGCCCATGTCTCAATTCCTTTATCTTCTCAAATAGCCATCTGTGCTCAAATACTACAGACTCTCCCTCCCTATTTATGCATCTTATTCTTTATCTCTTCAGCCATTTTACTGCATCTCCCTTATAGTGTGAAACTATATACTACATAGTTCATGTGTGCATTTTAAATATGTTTTCATTGATTTGTTTTAAAGAGAGAGAGAAAGGAATGGAAAAAGAGAGAGAAAGAGAGAAACATTGATCATTGCCTCCTACATGCACCCTGATCAGGGATCGAACCCACAACCTGAGCCTGTGCCCTGACCAGGAATCAAACCCAAGACATTCCAGTGCATGGGAAAACATTTAACCACTGAGCAACACCAGCCAGGCTCACTTAGACTCTTGTCAGGTTCTCCTTCCTGGGACTGACTGAGAGCATGGTCAGCTAGCTGGATTCATAAAATCTGTCAGTTTGACAAACTGAGAGTCAAAAAACAGGGCATGAGTTCAAAAGAAAAATGTTAGAATAATTTTTATTAAAATAGACCCGAGATAGAAAAAATATAAGCATTTGGTGGCATTAGGAGGTGGGTCAGAAGGTGAGAGAGTGTAAAGTCAGCAAAAATTATGTGAACATGTGCAGATAACACTGGGGCCAGACTAGGGATTCACTAGTGAACCTTCCATCCCCACCAACATTGAAAATAGGCAAGAACAGACTCATTTTGCTGCTTCTGGTTATAACTGCTTTCATGAGGCTGTGCTCCCATGCTATACATGTAAAACACACATGCAATACAGGACACAATGACTGCTGTGTAGTGAGCACCTGGGCTAATTAATTCAAGTGTTTATTATGTACCAATATTAGCATATTAAAGTGGTTATGCTAACTCCTAGCACACAAGTAGTTGTGAAATTAAATAGCATTAAACAGACGGTGTTTGGTAAGGTGATTGTCAAGAAATAGATGCTCATTAAATGGCTATAATTACCATTCAAAATATCTACTCCTGAATTGACAGTGATTCTTGGGGGAGGGAGGCAGGGTCTAAGTCAAAAGAAAAACCTGAGCCGTGGCCGGTTTGGCTCAGTGGATAGAGCGTCGGCCTGCGGACTGAAAGGTCCCAGGTTCGATTCCGGTCAAGGGCATGTACCTTGCTTGCGGGCACATACCCAGGGGGAAGTGTGCAGGAGGCAGCTGATCGATGTTTCTCTCTCATCGATGTTTCTAACTCTCTATCCCTCTCCCTTCCTCTCTGTAAAAAATCAATAAAATATATTTTAAAAAAAGGAACCTGAAAAAATTTTTATTCAATCATTTAATAGCATCATTTTATTTACTTCAAAACTTCAGCTCTATTGCGCCATTTGCTGAGCTTAAAAAGAGATTAAATTCTGCCTTACCGCCCTAGCCGGTTTGGCTCAGTGGATAGAGCGTCGGCCTGCAGACTCAAGGGCCCCCGGTTCGATTCCGGTCAAGGGCATGTACCTTGGTTGCGGGCACATACCCAGAGGGGCTGTGCAGGAGGCAGCTGATCAATGTTTCTCTCTCATCCATGTTTCTAACTCTCTATCCTCTCCCTTCCTCTCTGTGAAAAATCAATAAACTATATATTAAAAAAATTAAAAAAAATAAATTCTGCCTTACGAACCATTGAAGTGTTCTTTTTGCTTTTAGTAAACACTTTTTTCCTCAGACTTTGCATGCACAAATTCTTAATTAAGATCCAAGTCAAGAAGAGTTTACTGCATTAAGCAAAATAGCACAAAATAATTTTAAAAAGTCAGTTTTAAGTCTCTACTTGCCCTTCTGTTTTCTACTGAGCCTCAGTGGTGGCAGCTGAGAATTTACTCATTAGTCTCAGATGGGATGAGTGAGCTCACTGGACAGGGAATGTGTAGGCAGAGGCCCAGAAACATACCTGACAGTCGCTGCTGAAAGAGGTGCAGGACTAGTGACAGACATTTAGAGAACAGATTTGAGATGAATAAAAATTTGACATCAAAGAGGCAAAAACAATAAAAAGCTACTGCACAGCAAAAGGAACCATCAACAAAACAACAAGAAAGCCCACTGCGTGGGAGAACATAGTTGCCAATATTATCTCTGATAAGGGTTTAATCACCAAAATTTATAGGGACCTCAAACAACTTAACAAAAGGAAGATAAAAAATCCAATTAAAAAAATGGGCAACGGACCTAAATAGACAGTTTTTGAAAGAGGACAGTCAGAAAGCCAAGAGACATATGAAAACATGCTCAAAGTCACTAATCATCCAAGAAATTCAAATCAAAACGACAATGAGGTATCATCTCACACCTGTCAGAATGGCTATCAACAAATCAATAAACGACAAGTGCTGGAGAGGATGTGGGGAAAAAGGAACACTTGTGCACTGCTGGTGGGAATGCAGACTGGTGCAGCCACTATGGAAGACAGTATGGAGTTTCCTCAAAAAACTAAAAATGGAACTCCCATTTGACCCAGTGATCCCACTTCTAGGAATATATCCCAAGAAGCCAGAAACACCAATCAGAGAGGATATATGCACCCCTATGTTCATAGCAGCACAATTCACCATAGCTAAGATCTGGAAACAGCCTAAGTGCCCATCAGCAGATGAATGGATTAGAAAACTGTGGTACATCTACACAATGGAATACTATGCTGCTGTAAAAAGGAAGGAACTCCTACCATTTGCAACAGCATGGATGGAACTGCAGAGCATTATGCTAAGTGAAATAAGCCAGTCAGAGAAAGATAAGTATCACACGATCTCACTCATTTGTGAAATATAATGAACAACATAAACTGATGAACAAAAATAGCACCAGAGTCATAGAAGCATCGAACAGACTGTCCAACCTATGAGGGAAGGTGGGGGGTGAGGGGGTAAGAGATGAACCAAAGGACTTGTATGCATGCATATGAGCATAACCAATGACACGTTGGGAGGGAGGTGTGGGGGGAGGGCATGTGGTGGGGGTGGGGGCAGCCAAGGAGAGGTCAATGGGGGGAAAAGGAGACTTACATAATATTTTAAGCAATAAAGAATTTAAAAAAAAGAGTCAAAGCACTCCTTCACTGCTGTGATATATTGCATGTGGGCAGGGCCTTGGAGCAGTGTGGAGCTCCAAATCCCACAGGGTAAGCTGGAGGTGGTCCAGCTACAAGCTCACAACAGCGTGGAGACAGGAGACGAGGGGCACAGAGACACAGAGCACAGGGACACGAGGACATGGACACAGAGCACAGGCACACAGGGCACAGGGACACCAGGACATGGACACAGAGCACAGGCACACAGAGCACCGGGACACGAGGACATGGACACAGAGCACAGGCACACAGAGCACCGGGACACGGGGACATGGACACAGAGCACAGGCACACAGAGCACCGGGACACGGGGACATGGACACAGAGCACAGGCACACAGAGCACCGGGACACGGGGACATGGACACAGAGCACAGGCACACAGAGCACCGGGACACGGGGACATGGACACAGAGCACAGGCACACAGAGCACCGGGACACGGGGACATGGACACAGAGCACAGGCACACAGAGCACCGGGACACGGGGACATGGACACAGAGCACAGGCACACAGAGCACCGGGACACGGGGACATGGACACAGAGCACAGGCACACAGGGCACCGGGACACGGGGCACAGGGACAGGGAAATTGGGACTCAGGGATGTGAGGAACAGAGACACAGGGACATGGGACACAGGGACATGGAACACAGAGACAGGGAAATGGGGACACAGACAAGGGGACACGGGGCACAGGGACATGAGGACACAGGGCACGGGGACACGGAGACATGGGGACACGGGGCACAGAGACATGGGACACAGGATATGGGGACACAAGGCACAAGAAGGGGACATGGGGCACAGGGGCACAGGGGCACAGGGACAGGGAGCATAGGGATATGGGGACATGAGGCACAGGGACATGGGTGTAGTTTCTGCAAAGTGAGGGACAGGGAGGCAAGCACACCTGAGTGAGAGGCAGGACGTGCAGAATGGGTGGAAGGAGGAGCAGACGCCACTCCACATCCCTACTGGGCTCCTGATGACCTGGACATACTGAGGGATCTGTGCTGGTGCCTCTCCCAGTCTGGCCAAGTCCTCCCCCCTCCCCCGCCTATACTCCTCTGTTCCCCCATCATTCCCAAGCTGGGTGGGTCCCCTCATTCCCACACTCAGTCCCCCTCTTTCCCCACATTCCCCTCGTGCCCTCCCCCTCATTCCCTTCCGTTCTCCCACTCTCCCCCCTCATTCCTGCCCTCGGTCCCCCTCTCCCCCCTCATTCCTGCCCTCGGTCCCCCTCTTTCCCCCTCATTCCTGCCCTCGGTCCCATCTCTCCCCCCTCATTCCTGCCCCTCGGTCCCCCTCTCCTTCCCCCTCATTTCCTGCCCTCGGTCCCCCCCTCCCCCATCATTCCTGCCTCGGTCCCCCTCTTTCCCCCCTCATTCCTGCCCTCGGGTACCCCCCTCTCCCCCCTCATTCCTGCCCTCGGTCCCCCTCTTTCCCCTTCATTCTTGCCCTCGGTCCCCCTCTCCCCCCTCAATTCCTGCCCTCGGTCCCCCCTCTCCCACTCATTCCCTGCCGCCTTTCCCCCCTCTTCCCCCTCATTCCTGCACTTTCTCCCCCTCTCCCCCCTCAATCCTGTACTTTCGTCTCCCCCTCTCTCCCCCCTCATTCCTGTAACTTTCTCTCCTCTCTCCCCCCTCCCCCCTCATTCCTCTCCTTCTCCCCCCCCCCCTCATTCCTGCCTTCTCCCCCTCTCCCCCCTCATTCCTGCCATTTCTCCCCCTCCCCCCCCTCAATCTGCCTTTCCCTCTCTCCCCCTCTCCCCCCCTCATTCCTGTCCTTTCTCCCCATCTCCACCCTCATTCCTGCCCTTTCGCCCCTCCTCCCCCCCTCATTCCTGTCCTTTCTCCCCCTCTCCCCCCTCATTCCTGCCATTTCTCCCCACTCATTCCTGCCCTTTCTCCCCCTCTCCCCCCCTCATTCCTGCCCTTTCTACCTCCTCCCCCCTCCCCCCTCATTCCTGCCCTTTCTCCCCCTCTCCCCCCTCATTCCTGCCCTTCATTCACACCTCTCTCCCCCCCTCATTCCTGCCCTTTCTCCCCCTCTCCCCCCTCATTCCTGTCGTTATCCCCCCTATCACCCCTCATCCTGTCCTTTCTCCCCCTATCCCCCCTCATTCCTGTCCTTTCTCCCCCTCTCCCCCCTCTTCCTGTACTTCTCCCCCTCTCCCCCCTCATTCCTGCCCTTTCTCCCCCTCTCCCCCCTCATTCCTGCCCTTTCTCCCCCTCTCCCCCATAATTCCTGTCTTTTCTCCCCTCCCCCCTCATTCCTGCCCTTTCTCCCCCTCTCCCCCCTCATTCCTGTCCTTTCTCCCCCTCTCCCCCCTCATCGTCTTTTCTCCCCCTCCCCCCCTCATCCTGCCTTTTCTCCCCCTCTCCACCCTCATTCCTGCCCTTTCTCCCCCTCTCCCCCCTCATACCTGCCCTTTCTCCCCTCTCCCCCCTCATTCCTGTCCTTTCTCCCCCTCTCCCCCTCATTCCTGCCCTTTCTCCCCCTCTCCCCACTCATTCCTGTCCTTTCTCCCCCTCATTCCCCCTCATGGTCCCCCCCAGTCCTGACTCGGATCCGCCCTCCTCCGCTGGACTCCCTGTCCCTTCAGTGGCTGGAGCTCGGGCCCCAGAAGCGGCCACTCCCAGGGCAGGAAGGCTGGTCCGGGCGGAGGGGACTGGCGGGGCGCTCACCTCGCAGGTGCATGGTCATGGCCTCATCCATGGCGTAGTTGTGTCTGCACACCGTGTCCACCTCTGCCCGCTGCCGCTCCAGGATGTCCTCCTGGCTGTTGAAGTGCTCGGCTTGTGGCCGCCCCTGCGGGGTCAGCGCGCGGAACTCCCCCACGTCGCTGTCGAAGCGCACGTCCTCCTCCCGGTTGAAGAGGTAGCTGGCCACCAGCCGCACGCGCTGCGTCCCGTTGGTGAAGTAGCAGAGAGCCTTATGCTGGAACACGAAGTCCCCTGCGGGAGCCGCCCGTCAGGCCTCAACCCAGGGCCAGCGCCGGGGACCTTCCTCAGCTGACAGACCTGCAGCCCCGCTGGGCCTCGCTTCCTGCCGCCCCCTCCCCGCCCCGCCCTGACATGGCCATGGGAGCTGTACCGTGTAGGGAGGGGACAGAGGAGAGAGAGTCTCCCCGACGCCCAGGGGCCTGGATCCCGCCTGAGCCTGACACCCGCTGGGAGGACTGTCCCTCATCTCCCATCCAGGCCCCGCCTCAGAGCGGTCAGGACGCCCCCCCCCCAGGTCCCATTTCCCAGTGAGTCCGGGAACCTCAGAGACCAGGGTCCCCACAGGCCAGAGAGTCCAGGGAGCAATGACAGGAAGCCAGGAACCAGCGTCCTCCCCACAGGCTCTCTCTCGCCACTCCTCCTGGCACAGACCTTCCCCCCAACAGAGCTGTCCTAGGGAACCACCTCCCAACCCCAGAAAGGGAGGCTCCTCATGGAACGGGCACAGGCTTCCGAGTTAGATCAGCTCGATCCCAGGGGGACTGTGCCAACCGCCAGCTCAGGCAGGTTGCCCAGAGCACCCATAGCATAAAGGCAATTGTGTAGAAAGACCAGGACACCTACTCCAGGGGTGGTAGGAAGACTGACAGAGTTACAGGAAGACAGAATCCTGTCTGAAATAAACGGCTTCTCAGCATGTCATCCCCTCTTCACTTTCCCTTTCTCCTCAGTTCCCTCCCCCATCAACTGACCAATCCCACCCCCTCACTGTGTGACCCCAAGTCCTGGGAGGAAGCTGAGCCCCTGCCTGTGGCACCAGGTCAGCTGCCCAAATGCCAGGGTTTGCTGTGAGCCCTCTGCTGAGACTCAGGGATGGGGAGCCCCTTCCCCCAAATCTGACACCACAGACCTGCCTCACATGGTTCCCCAACCAGAGCCCCTTAGTCTTTAATCAGACAAGGTCTTGGGCACAAGTCCTGCTGTCTCCTCTTTGGAAACATCCTATCTTCCTTCAAAAATAACCATTTTCCTGTCGCTGGCAGTGGCCAGTCTCCGCTCTCCCATTGTGACATCCCCAGGCTGGGGGGATGGCCATGTCCTCGCCTTGTCACCAGACAGCGGACATGAGAACATAGCAGCTCCCTTTCCCAAAGAGGAAATGCTGATCACAGACTGTTCTCAGGTCATAGCCCCCCACGCCCCAGACAAGGGTCCCTCAGAGCCCATCCTGGGCTGGCGGCGGGGCAGCTGCCCTGCACTCACGTGGAGAGTCTCCGCCCTCAGCCCCTGGGACACTGAGGGCCACCAGCCACACCATCACAGCTGCTATCCAGGGGCCTCCAGGGGCCCGCAGAGCCTGCTTCCCAGACATGATGGAGACAAAGGAAGAAGTAAGGGGAGTGAGCCCGCTCCACCTGATGGCTGATGCAGCCACTTCAGAGAATAAAACCTGTGAGAGCTGCCACTCAGGGTCAGACTGGAGAGTCCCCAGGAAAGCAGCCAATCAGCACTGGAGCTGGCCCACCTCATCTGTCTCCGGGCAGATGCTTTCTACGGAGGTCCCTTAGCCAGTGCCTGGAACCCAGCCTTCATCTAATTGCTCTGGATGAACATTTGAAGACTTTCTCTCAGTTCTAGAAGGTGAATGCCTTCGGAATTAAAAAACCAAGAGAGAAAGGTGGTTCAAGAGTGGGCATCTCTGTGACATTCAGTTAAAACCTATTATCCTTACACATGAGATTTTTAGGAGGGGAAGTAAGTGGGGATCATGTATCAGGGAGAGAAAATCATTGTCAGGAGATGCTCCCTTCCATTATCTAAAACCCTCCAGGAGCCTGAAGTCCTGGTGGGAAGAGCAGAGCCGTGAGAGGAATGGTTTTGAGCTGCAGCTCTACCGCGAATGTGCTTTATGAGACAACAACTTACTCAACCTCTTTTAGCCTCAGGTTTCTCTTTGGAAAATGTGGATCATGTTCCATGCATTTTACATCTGCACCTTCATACACACACACTCACAGCAATATGACTGCTCTGATACTGCAAAGTGTTCCGCTCTGCTGCATGTGTAGCTGTTGGGAATATCACACACAAAATACAGGCACCCCTGCTGGCCAGTGGGTCTTCCTTATGAGAGAATTTACTGCATTTGTGCTCTTTGAATGCAAGTCTTTGAAAGTTAAGATGATTTTTCTTTTTCTTGTTTGTTTGTTTGTTTGTTTGTTGGATGCAGCCTATTGCAAACTCTTAAAACTCTCCATGTGAGGATTTTCTCAGCCTGCCATTGGGGCCGGCCACAAGAGCTGGGGTTTAATGGCCGTGGAGTATCTGAAAGCTAAGGAAAGATGAGAATAAATACCCCTGCTCCCTCACTTCTCCAGGGGATATACTGAGGCAGATTCTACATTGAGGTTGATTTTTCTCTTCTAAGCTCTTCGGTTGCTTCAGTCCTCCCTGATCCATCTGATGTCACAAAGGCACAACCATAGACATTCACATCAACAGGACACAGGCACATCTAGCTCCAGCCAGAGAGCAAAGACGTGGAGAAGCACCCTGGGGCCTGCACCGTGTGACTGAGGGAGCAGGTGTTCACAACCACAGCTCCTCCTGTGAGGCCCAGGAGCATCAAACCCCACAGGCAGAACTATTGATGGGGTTTTTAATAAATGTATTATTCCTCAGGCTCCTCTCGCCCAGGGCGAGGGGTAATACTGAATGGTTATAGAGCAATTTAGACGATGCCCGGAAAACTTTAATAAACAAGACAATAAGGATCTCTCTCTCTCTCCTACATTTTAGGTTCTTTCAAATTTGAGAACAGGATCTGAAAGCAGAACATAAGGAGTTCACCAGGTAAAAGAAGCAGAGAGGAGGCAGTGACAAGAGGTGGCATTAGTGGCACGTGGAGGCTGTGAGCTGGTTCCGATTTCTCTGTTGGGTGCATCTCTCCAGAGCCCCTAAGCCAGGGCATGGGCCCTGGGCTCCGACCAGCAGTGGTGGGTCAGGGTCAGGGTCACTCCAGAGTCAGGGTGGAAGCATAGGGGAGGAACATCCAACTCAGACCTGGAATGGGGCTGGGGGACAAGGAACAATAGAGATGGAACTTGAAGGTGCCTCAGTGCCCTAAGTCCCCACCTCAGGGTCCCTCAGAATCAGCAGAGGCCTCTGGCCCATCACCTCCCTCCTGTCGTAGGAGGGAAATTCCATCAGTTCTGTTCTGGACCGTGCACTCGGTTCTGCTCTCCTCTAGGCTGTGCAGAGGAGGCTGAGTCAGGCCTGGGGATTCCCACGTCTTACAGGCCTCTTCACACAGACTTCTTTGCTAGCAACAGAGTTGTCAGAGTAGACTCCTTTTTCTGATTGGCTAAAATCTCATCTGAAAGGTCTGCTTTGGGCTACTGCCAGCTGCTTCCCTGACCCAGTCAGCATTCTCTACATTTTCTAAATTTCTCTGCACTGTCCCCACCCTGGCTACAGTACCCAGGGCAACTGCTGCTCTGGCCCGGCCTGGCCTGGGAGGAAGGCAACATCCCCATTCCAGCACCTCAGCTGAACCACCTGGCTGGGCCCCTGTGGAGGCAGGGCCCTTAGGGTGAGGGAGCGTGGGCCAGGTGGGTAGATGTTGCAGTGAAGGAGCAGCCATTAATATGAGTCCAGGTTATGGTAGGGAGACTCCCCAGGGATGTCCTCTGTTCCCTCTGGTGGAAGCTTAAGTTTGGGGGCTCCCTCCTGGTGGGAATTCAGGGAGAAGCCGCCTTCCCTGGAATCCTAGGGATCTTCGCTAGTCAGTGGGGTTCACCTTGAACATAGCAACCATCTGTCACCAGAAGCGCCATCCAGGACCCGTTCTGCATTCACTGCAGGAACCAAGAAACTGTTCGTTTCAAAGGGTCTGTGGCCTCCTTAATGCAGCAGTCACATGGGAATCCTGTCCCCAAAACATTATTTCCCTTTAATAACAATTCACCAAGCATTCATCCCTAAATTTTTCTAAATTTTATGGAGCTACTCACATATGTCCCCATATGAACGCTTAGGTAACCAGTTATATGCATTTCCCATGACACATATAAAGTAGGACCTTTCTCCACACAACCTATCTCTTTAAAATCACATTTTACAGGATCTGAAGAGTCAAATTAGTAACAGAGTGACACGGATAAACATTTCACCACGAAAGACTCAGGTTTCCCTCATCTGTAGGTGGAACACACACCTCACAGGACAGTCCTGAGGGCAGACATACCTGTAAGAGTCCCCACGATCCGTGCTGAGCCACATGCGCGTTAGGTTGGACGTAGTGTATGGGTACATCTTTGTTGACATCACTAACAAAGACAGAGAAGTCTTCTTGTTATTTCTCATCTCTGTTTACATGTTAGAATTTCTATGATTTTTAATCCCTACCACTTACCCCATCAATTATAGAGAGAAAAGGGGGAGGAGGTGGAGCACATTAGATGCATTTGATCATGAACCCCCTGCCTTTCCCTCTGAAGTGCCAGCACAGAACTGACATTTAATCACAACTTCAGCTCTCAGCTCCCAGAGCCTGGTCCTCCTCTCAGTGGGCTCACTGAGTGCAAAACACAGAGTCACACGCAAACCGATGAGAAAAGAATAAAGTGAGTGCAGCTTTGTGAGCTACGTGGCCTAGGAGGACAGACTTCACCCATCTTCACTGGATTGAGAGGAAGAGGAACTGGCCGCTCCTCACGGTAGCTGCTGCCACATGTCTGCAAGCCCTGTCCCGGCCGCAGGCTGAGTGCCCTGCACTCCCCACCCATGGTCAGGGTCCCGGGAGACTCAACTCCGACACTTCTATGCAGTCTTGTTTTCTGTAGTTCTGTCCCCCTTCCTGAAACCCAGCAGATCCCAGACAGTGGGTACTGTACAATATTAGTATACCCCTACAGAGTTAAGGTCCTGAGTTTCGAGGATGAAAATATAAGGATTCTCCCTTCTAGGATTCACATGCAGAAGGGGAGACACACGTGAAGGAAAAAATGAAAAGACAAAAGTTTGCAGCAGCCACTAAGGGGAATGGCATACACACTGACTAAAAACAGTGTTGAAGGTTCAGGATACAAAACTATAAACTGGTAATGGTGGCTGTTGGTTCAGTTACTTGCTTTTCTCTTAGAATGGGCTGATAACATAGGGCCAGAGGATGATGGTTATTTGTGGATTAATTCATGAATGATACTTTTTCAAGATGAGGGTGACAGGGCGTCGACGGTGTAGAGGTCATGACGGGACTGAGACAGGTTTCCAGGTGTGCTTCTCAGGGAGGTGATGGCTCAGAGATAAAGGGCCTTTCCAGGCAAGAACACTTACCGGGGTGCAGACAGGGAAGTTTGGCAAAACTTGGGGGTTTGGGGAAGGGCACTAACATCATGTGGTTTGGTATGATTAGAGGGTGGGATTCAGGCGTATGGATCTTTGCACCATTGAAAGTCACCTGAATTTTCTTCACAATATGACCAAACAGGGGATTTAAGCAGAGGAGTGCCATGACGAGCTTTTCTGTTCATAAAGCCACCATGAAAGCTGATTCTTTATGTGATGCAAAAGAATCCAGGTGCAGCCCTAACCGTTTTGGCTCAGTGGATAGAGTGTCAGCCTGTGGGCTGAAGGGTCCCAAGTTTGATTCCGGTCAAGGGCATGTACCTTGGTTGTGGGCACATCCCGAGTAGTGGCTGTGCAGGAGGCAGCTGATCGATGTTTCTTTCTCATTGATGTTTCTAACTCTCTATCTCTCTCCCTTCCTCTCTGCAAAATTCAATAAAATATATTTTAAAAAGAGAATTCAGGTGCACTGGAAGACCCAAATCCACCAAAAGAATTGATTGCCAAGCAACCAATTTGCCAATGGCCAGTTTGCTAAATTTACTAAAATTATTAATGTACTCAAAACTCATTTCTTTTTTTTATTTCTAAAGTTTGTTTAAAATATGTTAAGCCATAGTTGATGGTTGGTGAGTGAATGAGAGGTCTGTGAGCCCTTTTGCTCCCGCCACATTCTCTCGCTCTCTAGGACTCTGCTCCATCTTCTGTCGACAAGCAGCCCAGATTCCATGAAGCTTAAGAGCAAATGCATTCATAAACATGGAATGAAAATTGGACAACTACAATTCACTGATAATTTCAGAAGTTGTTTAAAATTCTTCGAAAGTAAACTGGAGCAAATATTTTAAATAGTTAAAATAGGTTTTGGTTGAATTTGGTATACTTAATAAATTTATTCTGTAGAAAATTAGCAAAGAGCCTTTAAAATGCTAAAACCATTTTCAGAGAAAGGAGAGACACCAGTCTGCAGAGGGTGGCGTGGCATTGTGGAGAGCTCCTCCTTATCATCCAAGGGCAGGAGAGGAGAACTCAGGCTGCCTGCTAAGGGCTTGCTGCAAACTGAGCCTTCTCTCCTGATCCATTTCTTCAGGCTCTTTCTTCCTGTCACTCTCCTCATCCACTCCCCTACACTCACCTACACATGCCACACTTTCCTGCTCACCTCTGGATTTTATTTCTCTCTCATCTCTGATTCTGTTTTCCTCTTGATTCCTGGGATATTTCCAGAGACCATTCTTCCCCTTGTTTCTACCTGGGGTCACCATGTTGCTTTATCTTCAGAAAAACTGTAAATATCTCTCCATGGGATCTTCATAATGTCACCTTCTTCTATATCTGCTTAACAGTAAAGAGAAGCTCTAATACCCAACTATATAACAGGTATCATAGCCCCACTTAAACTCACACCCAAAGTCATGGTTTATGCACCACAGTGTTATCAGCAATAATATTTGGGTGAGAATGAAATCATATCTTCATATATGAGAACTTATGCTATTCTGAGTGGCCAGAGACTGAGGTGGGTGTTGTGCTACATCCACCATTGCCCCTCTTATAGTCTGACTTGGAGAGGATAATGAAGACAGAATGAGGTCACAGTTCTGGATATGTGACCAGGTCAGCTGAAGTCTCTGGCTTCTCCCAGAAACTCTCCTCTCCAACATTCAGCATCCACACTGGACCTGGAATAGTGCTCTGAACTAGTGAACACAGGCAAAAGTCACACAATCCGTGGTCACTGCATATTCTTTCAGTGAATCAGTGTCTGCTCAGAGAAAACAAGCAAAGAAAATATTGAATGAAAAAGATATACACAACAGAGTAGACCAAACATATGTGCATTGTTGTCACATTATGGTTAAGTACAAGTTTCATGAACTAGTATTTTAGGGCAAATAAACCTCAAGACTCACTTTCCTCATTATAATGCAATAAAACAAAATTTTATAGCTTTGTAAGAATTAGAAATAATTATCATGATGTAAGATTATATAGCATATGTGTTTGAGGGTAGTGAAGATATTAGTTATAATCACAATTCCCTTCCAATAAAAGTGAATGTTCCTGGGGATTTGAGGGTGAGTAGGCATTAGGAGGAGATGAGTAAGGTGGGAGGGGGAGAATAGGGGATATCTGTAATACTATCAACAACAAAAACTTTTTAATTGAATGTTGCTCATAAGTGTATAATATGCAGTCTCTAAAAAGTAATGTAGGCCTTATTTTCAATCTAATTATGGAAGATGAAATGTAAGACGCATAGACATAAAAGGAAACAGAAGTGGGGAGGAGAGGGAAAGAAAAGAAGGTAATAAATTGGAAAAAGGCAAGGCACCCTAAGGAGTGGAGTAGTCAGGAACCTAAAATGGTTTTGACAAAAATATATAATGTGCAATTTTTCCTTTTATTTTTTGCATTTCATTGTGACATGTGAAGCCTCCACATAAGCCTGAAAAGATGCTTTATGCAACAGACTTCTATTTGTGGTGAATCAGAGTAGAGGAAGGAGGAAATTTGAGAGAAAAGAAATGTGTTTCATAGTCATGTACACAAGCAATTGGTAAATTACTCTAATATTAAATGGTATGCTTTTGCCTTCATGTAATAAAAATGCCCATTGAGACTAGCTCATAAATAAGGACATTTTTAATATTTTATAATAGAAATTCCAGAAATAGGACAGTCTATAGGGTAAACTGATTTAGTCTGTATCCATGTCAGCACAGATCCAGTTACTTCTATCTCCCTGCTCTTCTGTCTCCAGCATTGGCTTCATCCTACAGTTGGTTCCCCAAGTGGTTATAAGGAGTGTACTGGTCGTTTTTAGTTTGCTTACCAGGTCTATTCTCTGTACTTATTGGTCCTGCTCTGTGTCCTCTGAGCTAAGGATAGCATCACTTGGTTAGACTTTCCAGCTGGTACCTAGTTGGGTTCAACCAGTGGATGGTACCATCAGGAAATTGGAAGGTTGGAATAAAGCAAGGACATGGTGTTCCTCCTCTACCCATTCCTGGTTGGCACACAATTGTTCTGGCAGAGGCTGGTCCTACCAAACTATAGCTCCTTCCAGCTCCCTCTCTCCCTTCAAGACTTCCCATGCTTTCTAGTCTCCAGGAACCTCAAAATCCCTTGACCTGCTCATACCTTAACACAGTTACACTTCCACAAATGGTCCTGTAATTAAGAATCTTCATTTTACGTTATAACAGTGGAGCCCTGCCCAGGGGCACAGGTGATTGAAATGTCCCATAGACCAAAAGGTTTCAGGTTTGATTCCCGGTCAGGGCACATACCTATGTTGCGGTTTCCATCCCCAGTCAGGACACATACAGAAGGCAATGGAATGTTACTCTCTCACATTGATGTGAGACTGAACCCCCACTCCCATCCAGCAGTGACAGAGGCCAAGTGGGAAACCTGGATACCCACCACCACCTGCCAGTAATGAGGAAATATATCTGCTCTCCCACCAGAAATGTGCTAGAGGAGGCCTATAACAATATTTAAATGATATCCGGAGTCTTATAACATAATAGGATAATGCCTGGGTTTCCTTTCAAAATAGGTTGTCACACCAAGAAACCAGAATATCTCAATTTAAATGCAACAAGATAATGGGAACATGCTAACTGAGGTGACACAGGTGTTGACATTTCTGAAAAAGACTTTAAATCAGCCATCATAAAATTGCTTCAAGAAGCAATTTTGATCACCATTGAAAGAAATGAAAACAACAGAAAACCTATAAAATGACAAAGAAGAACCAAAAGGAAATTTTATAACTCAAAAATAAAATAACCAAAAAAAGTTTTAACGGATAGACTCACCCCCAGAATGGACAGGACAAAATAAAGAATCAACAAACAACACCTTGGTTTCAGTCCAGCATGTGAGAAGCTATAAATCGCCACTCCACCTAAAAACATGTAAAAATTGAACAAACTGAAAAATCAACACGCTTCTTAGATTCTTAAGAGAAGTGGGTGACGGGGAAGCCACTGCCCCCAAATTCGAGAGCCCATCCAGCAAATACAGAGACTCCCAGCTATGGAGGCATGTAGCTCACAAGCACAGAGCACAAAGCTCCAGGAAACCTGCCCAGGGGGACAACTGGCCTCTAATTGGCAAGTGGCAGAGGCTCAGCATGGACCGACTGAGAGTTAAACTCCAAGGGGGACCCATTGGGGCCCCCACACCTTTGTGAGCTTTATTTACAGAAGCTCCACTGGTTCTCGCAGTGAATGTTGGAGGAAAAACCCTCTCCTGCTTCTGGGAGGGAAAGTTAAAGGGAATCATTTTGAAAAGCTCTAGAACATTCTGTGTTTCTTAGCAAGGTCCGTTCTCTGAATAAATTATTGACCAGAGCCTTATCTTCTGAGGTTTTATCAGAGCCTAACTGACAAGCGGACAAGACATATTCAACTCCAGCCTCCTCTAGCCTCCGTGTGGGAGAAGGGCAGTATCCAACTCCTGCCACTCTAAGGGGGAGACTGAGAAGCACATGCGCAAAGTACACAGCACAGGGCACAGGCTCACAAAAAGGCTGAGACCTACTCACAGGCTCACTGACCACTCACCACACCTCACACCACATGACCAAAGGCCCCTTTCCTGCAGTTTCTCCACCCAGTGCATCCTGTCCAGCTGTTACACAAAGAGCCCTGAGATCCGAGAGAACCTCAGCGTGTTGCTTGCTGATTCCAAAGAAATAACCTGGAGGACCAGCTGGGAAGGACATGGGTTTATTAGGACTTGCCTGCGCTGGTGGTGAAGTTCCCCCCACAGGGCTTTCCCAGTACAGAGCTGTATGAGCACAAAAACAAAGCAAAACGGGGTGGCAGTGGAATGTACTCACCCACAAGCTGTGCCAGAGCAAAACGCTGGCTGTTTTTGTGCAGTGTTTACAGTCCAGGCTCACATCTAGAAGCAGGTTCTCCTTGGTTTTTCTTAGACCCAGGAGCTGGCCATGTTCCCAAGGTCTCACTGTCCGCTTACCTTTGGCCTTTGTCCTATTCCACAGGGTGGAAGGGGGAGTTGTGGAGCCTGGGAGGGGCCCATGTTCTCACATACCACACACCAGCTATCAAGTAAAAATTACAAGATATACTACAAGCCCCAGCCAATTTGGCTCAGTGGATAGAGCATCGGCCCTCAGGCTGAAGGGATTTGGTTCAATTCCAGTCAAGGACACATACCTCGATTGCAGGCTTAATTTTGGCCCTGGTCACCATGTGTGCAGGAGGCAACCAATCGATGGGTCTCTCTCACATCAATGTTTCTCTCTCTCCCTCTGTCTCTCCCTCTGCTTTAACTCTTTCTGAAAATCAATGGAAAAATATCCTCAGATGAGGATTAACAGCAACAATAAAAGGTATACTAAAAGACAAAAACAGTGGTAAGAGACAGAGCAAGCATCATAACCAGACTCAGACGTGGCAGGGATGTCAGAATTATCAGACTAGAAATTTAAACAAGTATGACTGAAATCTTAAGGGCTCTAATGGATACAATAGACATCATGAAAAAACAGATAGGTAATGCAAACATATGGAAATTCTAAGAAAGAACCAAAAAGAAATGCTACCTATGCAAAACATTGTAACAGAAATAAAGAGTGTCTTTGAGGAACTTATTAGTAGAGTGGATAAGAATTAATGAATTAGAGAAAAGACCAATAGAAAATACCCAACCTGAACAATAGGGGGAAAAATGGAAATAAATTAGTAAGCCTCAAGGACCTATGGGTTATAATAAAAACTTACCAGTTGTGTCACTGAAGTTATGGAAAGAATACAGAGTCTGTAAAAGTATGTAAAGAAATGATTACTAAAGATGCTCCCAACTTAGCAAAGGCCTGAACAAAGCACTGGCCTGAACAAACCCCAAACAGGTTAACCACATAGACATCCATGCCAAGGCATAACAGAGTCAAACTTCTGAAAATTAAAGACAAAGAAAAACTCTTGAAAGCAACAAGACAAGGAAAAAAAAACAAAACAAGAAGAAGGAAGAAAAAGAAAGAAAGAAGAGAGAGAAACCAATATGGCAGCATAGGTAAACACCGGAAATTGCTGCCTCCCACAACAAATTCAAAAATACAACTAAAAGACAAAACAGACATCACCCAGAACCACAGGAAGGCTGGCAGAGTGGAAATTCTACAACTAGAAGGAAAGAGAAAAGCACATTGAGACTCAGAGGAGGTGTGGAAGTGCAGAGGCAAGGGCTGGCAACTGAGGACGTGGCTATCTTTTTGAATCAGGAGGGAGTCACAAGCCCCTGACTGCTCTGAACTCCAGTTCCGGGTGAGTCTCTGGGGACCCAGACTCATACAGGGAGAAACTGGACTGTCTGGCAGCGGGAAGAACTCGGAACTTGAGGGCGGCTTTCTCTCAAAGGTGCTTGCAGAAATTACCGGGACACTGAGACACGGGGCCACTTAGGGCAGGGCTGAGGATCAGCCATAGCTGCTTGTTCCACCCTGTTGGTTCCCTGAGACCCCGCACCACCCAAGCTGCAGCAGAGGCTTTTGCATATGAAAGACCTGACCATTTGCAATCTGAAAACTACCTAACAAACTGCAGCTGGGCCAGACAGACCCAGAACTTCCAAGAGAAGGCCCAAGGCCCCACAGCAGCTTGCATTGCTTCACAGCTGGGCCTCATTTGGGCACCTCCAAACCCAAAACAAGGAAGGGGAATCTGCAGATCTCTTCGTAGCTCCTGCTGGGTAGCCTCAGGCAGAGGCTTAATTAGTACTTCCTTAGAGATCCAAGAGCCAGTGTACCCAGTGGTCAGAGTGGGACCATCCAATTACAACTCCTCAGATCCATACGGGACACACTCAGGGGGCAGACTCAGTGAGCACCAAAGCCCCACTGAAGTAAGCCTTGCCTCATAAGGGTGTCTTCAGCACAGAAGTTCTCCCACCGTAGACACAGCTGACTCTCACAGCCAATTGGCCTGGAGGTCAATTCCTCCCAGTGATACCAACAACAATCAAGGCTTAACTACAACAAGACTGTGCAGAAAGCCCACAAGGGGGTGCACCAATAGTCTCCACCTCAGGTAATTGGGGAGGCTGAACCACTGGGCCCTATAGGACACCTAGCACACAAAGCCACTCTACCAACACAGGGAAGCATAAAAAATGCGGAGACAAAGAAACAGGTCATAAATGACAGAAATGGAGGAAAGCAAATGACTGGATATAGAGTTCAAAACCATACTTTTAAGGTTTTTCAAGAATTTTCTAGAAACCGCAGATAAATTTAGTAAGGCCCTCAAAAAGTCTGTTGAGACTGCCAATAAATGTAGTGAGACCCTCAAGATATCTAGTGAGACCCTTGAGGTTATGAAAAAGGACCATACACTGACTGAAAAAAAGGATGTTATGCAGAGTTCCAACAGCAGACTAGAGGATTGCAAGAATCAAGTCAAAGATTTGAAATACGAAGAAGCAAAAAACACCCAACCAGAAAAGCAAAATGAAAAAAGAATCCAAAAATACAAAGTTAGTGTAAGGAGCCTTTGGGACAGCTTCAAACATACCAACATCCGAATTATAGGGGTGCCAGAAGAAGAGAGAGAGCAAGATATTGAAAACCTATTTGAAGAAATAATGACAGAAAACTTCCCCTACCTGGTGAAAGAAATGGACTTACAAGTCCAGGAAGCGCAGAGAACCCCAAACAAAAGGAATCCAAAGAGGACCACACCAAGACACATCATAATTAAAATGCCAAGAGCAAAAGACAAAGAGAGAATCTTAAAAGCAGCAAGAGAAAGACAGTCAGTTACCTACAAGGGAGTACCCATATGACTGTCAGCTGATTTCTCAAGAGAAACTTTGCAGGCCAGAAGGGAGTGGCATGAAATATTCAAAGTGATGAATGCCAAGAACCTACAACCAAGATTACTTTATCCAGCAAAGCTATCATTCAGAATTGAAGGTCAGATAAAGAGCGTCACAGATAAGGAAAAGCTAAAGGAGTTCATCACCACCAAACCAGTATTAAATGAAATGCTGAAAGGTATCCTTTAAGAAGAGGAAGAAGAAGAAAAAGGTAAAGATACAAATTATGAACAACAAATACACATCTATAAACAAGTGAATCTAAAAAGCAAGTGAATAAATAATCTCATGAACAGAATAAACTGGTGATTATAATAGAATCAGGGACATAGAAAGGGAGTGGACTGACTATTCTTGATGGGGAAAGGGGTGTGGGGGTTGCGGGAAGAGACTGGACAAAAATCGTGCACCTATGGATGAGGACAGTGGGGGGGGGGGTGAGAGTGGAGGGGGGGGATGGGAACCAGGTGGAGGGGAGTTATGGGGGGAAAAAGAGGAGCAACTGTAATAATCTGAACAATAAAGATTTAATTAAAAAGAAAGAAGGAAGGAAGGAAGGAAGGAAGGAAGGAAGGAAGGAAGGAAGGAAGGAAGGAAGGAAGGAAGGAAGGAAGGAAGGAAGGAAGGAAGGAAGGAAGGAAGGAAGGAAGGAAGGAAGGAAGGAAGGAAGGAAGGAAGGAAGGAAGGAAGGAAGGAAGGAAGGAAGGAGGAAGGAGGAAGGAAGAAAGAAGAAAGAAAGAAAGAAAGAAAGAAAGAAAGAAAGAAAGAAAGAAAGAAAGAAAGAAAGAAAGAAAGATCACTGCCACCAGTTTGGCTCAGTGTACAGAACGTTAGGCCACAGCTGAAGGATCTGTGTTCAATTCTGGCCAAGGGCACAGACCTTGGTTGTAGGCTTGATCCCTGGCACTGGTCAAGGCACATGATACAGACAACCAATCAATGTATCTCTCTCACATCAATGTTTCTCTCTCTGTCTCTTCCCCTACCTCCCACTCTCTCTAAAAAAAAAATCTACGAAAAGTATCTCTGGAGAGGATTAACGAAATAAGAAAGAAAGAAAGAAAGAAAGAAAGAAAGAAAGAAAGAAAGAAAGAAAGAAAGAAAGAAAGAAAGAAAGAAAGGAAGGAAGGAAGGAAGGAAGAGGAAGGAAGGAAGGAAGGAAGGAAGGAAGGAAGGAAGGAAGGAGGAAGGAAGGAAGGAAGGAAGGAAGGAAGGAAGGAAGGAAGGAAGGAAGGAAAAATCACTGAACCTAACTTGGAAAAATAATTCAAAGACAGTGGGGTTCTCATAGAAACCAGGAAACCCAGAATGTGGTGACACAACATTTTTGTGGTTAAAGAGAAGAACTTCAACCCAATGATATATTTCAAGTGAAAATATCCCTCAGGAATGAAGGGGAAATTGAGACATTCTCACATGAAGGAAAACTGAGAGAATGTATAAACATCAAATCCATCACAAAAGAATACTTAAAATTACCCAACATACACAACATGATTAAAGAGGGATCTTGAAGTATTCAAAGGAAGAAAGAACAAGAAAAGAGTAGAAAATGGATAAAAATAATTAGGTTTTTTTTCTCCTGTTGAGTTTTCTAAATTATGTTTACTGGTTCAAGTAAAAATATATAATGCTGTCTGATGTAGTTCTCAATGTATGTAGTGGGAATATTCCAGACAATTACATGGTAAACCGGTAAGGTAAGGTAAAGAAATATAGTAAACAGGCAAGGTAAGGTGAAGAAATATGAAGGAAAGTTTTGCATGTCACTCAAACTAGTAAAATGCAGACATCAGTAAGTTGTAATAAATTAGATACATGAGTGTAATACCTAAAGCAATCACTAAAATATTTTATAGATATAATTAAAAACACTATAAATGAATCAAAATGGAATCATATAAGTAATCCACAAGCAGTTAGGAAAAAGAAAACAAAGGGGAGTGAAACAAAATTAAAAAGAAACAACAGAAAAGAAAATATAAAATGCAGAAGTAAGCCATAACATATCAATAATTACAGTAAGTGCAAATGGTCTAATATAGACCCATTTAAAGACAAAGAAATTGGCAGATGGATAAAAAATGACCCACATATATGATACCTAAAGAAAACCACTACATTTCTCTTTTCTCTTTCTTCACTATTCAATTGTTTGTCTCTCCTTGCTTTCTTTTTTCTTTTCCTACATTTTTTTTATTGCTTAAAGTATTACAAAGGGTATTACATAGTGTCCATTTTATCCTCCCGCCCTAGAAAGTCCCCTAGCCTCCCCTATCCCCCAGTGTCTTATGTCCATTGGTTATGCTTATATGCATGCATAAAAGTCCTTTAGTTGATCTCTTACCCCCCTACCTCCTGCCCCCCAACCCTCCCCGGCCTTCCCGCTGCAGTTTCACAATCTGTTTGAGGCAGCTCTGCCTCTGTATCTATTATTGTTCAAAAGTTTATAATGGTCTCTATTATCCATGAATGAGTGAGATCATGTGGTATTTTTCCTTCATTGACTGGCTTATTTCACTTAGCATAATGCTCTCCAGTTCCATCCATGCTGTTGCAAATGGTAAGAGTTCCTTCCTTTTTAGAGCAGCATAGTTTTCCATCGTGTAGATGTACCACAGTTTTCTAATCCATTCATGTACTGATGGGCACTTAGGCTGTTTCCAGATCTTAGCTATGGTGAATTGTGCTGCTATGAACATAGGGGTGCATATATCCTTTCTGATTGGTGTTTCTGGCTTCTTGGGATATATTCCTAGAAGTGGGATCACAGGGTCAAATGGGAGTTCCATTTTCAGTTTTTTGAGGAAACTCCATACTGTCTTCCATAGTGGCTGCACCAGTCTGCATTCCCACCAGCAGTGCACAAGTGTTCCTTTTTCTCCACATCCTCTCCAGCACTTGTCGTTTGTTGATTTGATGATAGCCAGTCTGACAGGTGTGAGATGGTACCTCATTGTTGTTTTGATTTGCATCTCTCGGATGATTAGTGACTTTGAGCATGTTTTCATATGTCTCTTGGCTTTCTGAATGTCCTCTTTTGAAAGGTGTCTATTTAGGTCCTTTGCCCATTTTTTGATTGGATTTTTTATCTTCCTTTTGTTAAGTTGTATGAGTTCCCTATAAATTTTGGAGATTAGGCCCTTATCAGATATGACATTGGCAAATATGTTTTCCCACACAGTGGGTTTTCTAGTTGTTTTGTTGATGGTTTCTTTTGCTGTGCAGAAGCTTTTTATTTTGATGTAGTCCCATTTGTTCATTTTCTCTTTCGTTTCAAGTGCCCTAGGAGCTGTATCAGTGAAGAAATTGCTTCGGCATATGTCTGAGATTTTGTTGCCTTTGGATTCTTCTAGAATTTTTATGGTTTCCTGTCGTACATTTAAGTCCTTTATCCATTTTGAGTTTATTTTTGTGTATGGTGTAAGTTGGTGGTCTAGTTTCATTTTCTTGCATATATCTGTCCAATTTTCCCAACACCATTTATTGAAGAGACTATCTTGGCTCCATTGTATGTTCTTGCCTCCTTTGTCAAATATTAATTGAGCATATTGGTTCGGGCCGATTTCTGGGCTCTCTATTCTATTCCATTGATCTATATGCCTATTCTTGTGCCAGTACCAGGCGGTTTTGAGAACAGTGGCTTTGTAATACAACTTGATATCTGGTATTGAGATCCCACCTACTTTGGTCTTTTTCAGGATTGCTGCAGCTATTCGGGGTCTTTTTTTATTCCAGATGATTTTTGGAGAGTTGGTTCTAGATCTGTGAAGTATGCCATTGGTATTTTAATGGGAAGTGCGTTGAATTTATAGATTGCTTTGGGTAGTATGGACATTTTAATGATGTTGATTCTACCAATCCATGAACACGGTATGTTCTTCCATCTGTTTATGTCTTCCTCTATATCTTTTTTCAACGTCCTGTAGTTTTCTGAGTAGAGGTCTTTTACCTCTTTAGTTAAGTTTATTCCTAGGTAGCTTAATTTTTTTGGTGCGATGGTAAACGGGATTGTTTTTATAATCTCTCTTTCTGAAAGTTCACTATTGGTGTATAGAAATGCCTCAGATTTCTTGGGGTTAATTTTGTATCCTGCTACATTGCCAAATTCGTGTATTAAGTCTAGTAGCTTTTTGATGGAGTCTCTAGGGTTTAGTATGTATAATATCATGTCGTCTGCAAATAAGGACAGTTTTACTTCCTCTTTTCCAATTTGGATGCCTTTTATTTCTTCTTCTTGCCGAATTGCAATGGCTAACACTTCCAGTACTATGTTGAACAGGAGTGGTGAGAGGGGGCATCCCTGTCTTGTTCCTGTTCTTAGGGGAAATGGTGTTAGTTTTTGTCTATTGAGTATGATGTTGGCTGTGGGCCTGTCATATATGGCTTTTATTATGTTGAGGTATGATCCTTCTACTCCCACCTTGCTGAGAGTTTTTATCAAAATGGGTGTTGAATTTTGTCAAATGCTTTTTCTGCATCAATTGATATGACCATGTGGTTTTTTTCTTTCAATTTGTTTATGTGATGTATCACGTTTATTGATTTGCGGATATTGTACCATCCTTGCATCCCTGGGATAAATCCTACTTGGTCATGGTGTATGATCTTTCTGATGTACTGCTGGATCCTATTTGCTAGGATTTTGTTGAGGATTTTGGCATCTATGTTCATGAGGGATATTGGCTTGTAATTCTCTTTCATTGTGTTGTCTTTACCTGGTTTTGGTATTAGGGTGATGCTGGCTTCATAGATTGAGCTTGGAAGTGTTCCTTCCTCTTGAATTTTTTGTAGTAGTCTGAGGAGGATAGGTTTTAGTTCTTCCTTGAATGTTTGGTAAAACTCCCCTGTGAAGCCGTCTGGTCCTGGGCTTTTGTTTGATGGAAGCTTTTTGATGACTGCTTCAATTTCTTCCATAGTTATTGGCCTGTTGAGATTTTTAGATTCTTCCTGATTGAGTTTTGGAATGTTGTATTTTTCTAGGAATTTGTCCATTTCCTCCAGGTTGTCTAGTTTGTTGGAGTAGAGCTGTCCATAGTATTTTTTAACAATCATTTGTATTTCTGTGGGGTCTGTTGTTATTTCGCCTCTATCGTTTCTGATTTTGTTTATTTGGGTCCTCTCTCTTTGCTTCTTGGTGAGTCTGGCTAGAGGTTTGTCAATCTTGTTTATCCTTTCAAAGAACCAGCTCTTGGTTTCATTGATTTTCTGTATTGTTTTTTTGGTCTCTATGTCATTTATTTCTGCTCTAATCTTTATTATCTCCTTCCTTCTGCTCACTCTGGGGTTTTCTTGTTGCTCTCTTTCTAATTCTTTGAGTTGTAGAGTTAGATGATTTACTACCATTTTTTCTTGTTTTTTGAGATAGGCCTGTAGAGCTATAAACTTCCCTCTCAGGACTGCTTTCATTGTGTCCCATAGGTTTTGGATTGTTGTGTTTTCATTGTCATTAGTTTCCAGGATGTTTTGAATTTCTTCTTTGATTTCATTGGTAACCCAATCAATATTTAATAGCATGCTATTGAGCTTCCAAGTGTTTGAGTATTTTGGGTTGTTTTTATTGTAGTTTATTTCTAATATTATGCCATCGTGGTCTGCAAAGATGCTTTTTATTATTTCAATCTTCTTGAATTTGGGGATACTTTGCTTGTGACCCAATATATGGTCTATTTTTGAATATG